>NC_137331.1:4042519-4490792 GCF_965287045.1 Carcharhinus amblyrhynchos
TCAACCAGAGTCTATTTAAATCTTGGCAAATGTTCCTTAGCTGTGAATATTTGACATAAAATACATAAAATGCAATTCATTTTGAGCAGACTGTTTCGAATGGCTTTGGGTATCAGGTGAATTGATGGAGATTGGATTTACAGCTCTAAGTAATGATCACTCCTGCTGGCAAGTGATAATAGCTATTTGAGTCACAATTCAGGTCAATAATAAGTTATCCATGGCTTACATTTATCCTCACTCGGCCCAGTTATGCTAAGTCCTAAATGGGAGCAATGAAGGAGAAATTGGAGGAAGAGTAAAACTGAAAACGGAAGATTAGCCAATTCCTCCCTCCTCAGTTCCAGCAGAATAATATCTTTTGCCAACTAGGCACCCGTAGAAAATCATTGGCCGGAATTTTACTGTCCAACCCACCATGGGAATTGGCACAGGCGCGAGGGGGGCCATGGCAAAGTTGACCTTGGGTGAGATTTTACAGTTTTGGGATGTGCAAGGCCATAAAATCCTACCCATCGACCTCAATAGGAAAAAGGACTTCTCCTCTTAACTGCAGGGGTCAGAATCATAGAACCATAGAATCATTACAATGCAGAAGAAGCCATTTGGCCCATTGAGTCTTCACCGACTCTCTGATAGAAATTTTATTTATTAGAAACAAGTGAGCTTACATTCATACTGCAATGAAGTTACTGTGAAAATCCCCTAGTCGCCACACTCTGACACCTGTTCAGGTATGCTGAGGGAGAATTTAGCAATGACATGTCTTTCAGACTTTGGGAGGAAACTGGAACACCTGGAGGAAACCACGCAAACAGAGGGAGAACATGGAAACTGCACAGAGACATTGACCCAAGCCAGGAATCAAACCTGGCTCCCTGGTGCTGTGAGGCAGCATTGCTAACCACTGTGCCATCCTTAATATTGTATCTGAGGCCCTTTCTGCCACAACCTCATTTATTTACCATGCCTAATCTATCTAACCTACACAGGAACTTATTTTCCAACATTAAAACATCTCAAATATATTTAATTGGTTGTAAAGGGTTTTGGGACACCCAGAGGTCAGGAAAGACCAAGTCTGTTTTTATAAAAAATATGTTCCCAAACAAGAAATTCTATGAACTGGAAAAGCAAAAATATTGGGTTTCTCTTCGAAAGAATATTTTATACAATTGAAGTCAGAAATTTTCACAACAGGGGATTTTCACACTCACTTCATTGCAGCATTAATGTAAACCTACTTGTGACACCAACAAATAAACTTAAATAAATAAACTTAAAGTTGTAAAATTCATCACATGCACAGTTTGAAAAAGACGCTTTTTTCAGCAAATGTGAAGGACTTTCTTTCAATAAGATGTATTATTGAAGCACTGCTGACCATGAAAGTAATTGGGCAACTCTTGCTGAGACACTGCTGGGAAAGAGTTAAGGGTGATAGTTACAAATAAAGGCCCTTTGGAAAAGATACTTGCGTGTTTTCTCCTGAATGAAGCAACATGTTAATTGAATAACCCCAAAGTGTGCATTTTCTCCCCAAAGCAAACAATCCTTGCATCAAGAATGCGTTCTATTCTGTTGGGTTATGTCCTACAAGTATAGACATGCCATAGACACGTAACTATGGTTATAAGGTACATGGAAAATAAAGTTTTCTCCATGTTTTCATTGAGGGAGGATATATTTTGAACAGCATTGCAGAATGCTCCCCAGGTTGGCAAGCTCCCCTCCTACTCACCCCTGGCACTATAAGTTGGCTGTGATCCTCCATAACCCATCTCCACACTGCACACTCACAGGTTTATAAAGCAAGTGCACAGCAGATATAACGTTTGCAATGGCGGCAACTCAGGTTGCTGGAGGTAAAACGGCTATAAAGAGGTGCTGCCACAGAGACGAGATCCCTCATCTCTCTCTGGGAGCTGCAGGAAGAACTGCCCAGTGTCAACGGGGATTCCTGATCTGAAATGCATCAGAAGCCCCCAGGGGCAATACAGATGCCTGCTGTTTGACATCGCCCCCCCCCACACTTCCCTTGCCTCAATTTGTACACGCATTTGTTCAAAGGAGATTCGCCAGGTGAGGTGCTGAGCTGAGGTGCAGGAAAGCCAGCGGTTGGCAAACAAATGAGCAATCCTGTGCTGCTGATGAATTATGAAAGGGAACAGGTCGACTCGCTTTGCAGCTGGCGGATTCAGAGAGGGAAAACACACACACACACACACACCGCGCGTTCGTGACGGCTGAAGAGAAGACAGATCCTGAAGCCATTAGTTAAATTGCTAATGATTGCGGTAGGATGGAGGCAGACCGAACCCTGCCACATCCGAACGGCGATAAGCCGTCTCCCAGTGATCAGGAGATCAAACCCCATCGACTGCTGCTCTGTTCTGATACCCAGCCCACCGCCCCCCCCCCCACTCTCTCGCACCCCCATCGCGACCATCTGTGCCAACAACGTAGGAACAAATATCCCCCCGACCTTCCCTTCCTATGTTGGCATTTGTTCAAGTGTTGGTCAGATTTTCAAAGGTTAAATAAAATCCATTGCAGATTTCAAGCATTGTGAACTCATATCTGACTCCTGGCCTTTCTCAGTGGGGGATAACTTATTTAAAATCCCTTCGGAGCCTTGCATTCCTCACGGAGACACACTAAGTGGGTATCCCTCTTTAATGTCCAGTTGTGGTGGAGGTCCACTCAAACCAGCCACAGATGACACGCAATAGGTTAATCTGACGCTCCTTCTCTGTTCAAGATTTGAATCCGCTTTCAATTGACTATTGAGGGGAAAAGGAATGAAGCTGGACTTCCACCTCGCCATAAAGGCAAAGAAATAAATGAAATCATGGACTAACATCATTTTAATGAACATAGAATTGACTAATGGGCATCAACGATACCCACAGTTGCCAATGTGCCTGTCTTCCCCCAGCTAAAGGAAGAGGATTGTCTCAAACATTCGCCAGCGAAGTCGCCAACCCTGATTATCTTCGCTGCATGTGAAATAGTAAAGAACGTCACACGGTGAATATCCCAAGGCACCATGTCGTGGGTCAGCGGAATCTCACTGCTACCTTTCCTGTCTGCACGCATCAAGCGGGACTATCACAGCTTCGTCTGCAATGCCTCCTCATCACACTTGCGACCCTCCCCCTTCCAAAGGGCCCGTGCCCATTAACTCTCGCTTTTCCGTGTGGCTGTGTGTGGTGGAAGGAGGGGGTAGCGCATCTTGGAGTTTTTTTGCGCGTGATTTAGGATTGCGAGCACCAAGGCTCGTGTGTTGTTACTAATGCAGGAGCTGCAAGTCTGCTTCTAACCCAGTTTGCATGTGTACATATGTATATGTGTGTGTGAATGTATGCATGTACGTGTATATATTTGTATGTATCTATGTATGTGTGAGTATTAGTATGCACGTGTGTGCATGAGCTGCAAGTCTGCTTGTGGGATAATTTGCATTTGTATGTATGTGTGCATGTGTGTATATGTATATATATCTGTGTATGTATGCATGTGCACATATGTATGTGTGCATGCCCATGTGTGTATGTATGCATATGTGTATACCTATGTTGATTAGAGTCGAGATTGGATATCTCTCTGTATATGACTGGTGTGTGCCTTATGTACACTATGTGTATCTGTACATTATGCACATGGAATCTGTGTGAGAGAGATGGTGAAATGCAAAGACAAGTTCTGGAATATTTAATTGTCAGCTTTTTCCCCATCATTTGTCATGGAATTGCTGTTTTAAGAATATTCTATTACATGGGCAAGTATGGGAGAAGGAAATAATTGAAAAGATTACAGAGTCCAATACATTCACGCGTGTGAAAAGCATCCTAAAAAAAAGCAATAAGTTGGAAACAATCCATCACCAGCCAATGTCGATGCAAGCCGACCCCGCATCAACTTTACTTCAAAGGAAACTTGTTTAAAAAATTAAAAGCGACGGAATCCCGGCTAGATTCCACGGTTGTCATTGATGTTTGGTCTGGTTATCAATAGCAAGCACAGTGCTCGGAGCGGCACACGGAAATCCACCGCCCTCTCATCATACTATCTGTCCATCGGCCTGAACCAGCCGCTCCGACACTGTGTTCCAGCTCTCTGGAATGCTGCCTCCTCCAAGCGAACATCCTTCACCCAGCTCCTCTCCGACACTGCAAGAAACCCCACTTCTTTGACATCATCAGACTCAACACGGGTGCTCAACAGCGGGGGATATCACATCCCAACCAAGCTGAAGTAAATGACAGCCTAATTGTTAGCAGCCCCACTGAGACAGATGAGGATTTCCTGAAAGTCCCCAATATGTTCACAGCCTTGTTGCTGTTGTTCGTGTCATCTGCTGCAGTTTCAGATTTCAACCGTGGCTACCAGTATAATTTTATACACTTTCCCAGACCCACCCGCCACAAGACCGGCACATCTCCATCATTGACTGGCTAAGCTCAAACAGGAAACTTGTGGCTTCAAAAGGCTGGGAAGGTTGATTCATTACCAAGTGTTCCCATTTTAACATGAGAGAGGTCATCGCGAAATATATACGTGAAGCATCCAAGATGTGTTCATTCCACTTGACAAGAACTATTGGGGAGGGGGGAGGGTCAATGCCTTTTAATGTATAATATCTCCACAGGATCACATGAGGATCTCCCTCCCCTTGCCCCATAATAATGTTCATATGAAAGTTCAACCCCTGCTATGGTAAATACGCAGGAAATTATGTCGGAGTGGATAATTTCATATCCTCCCCACGTTTCCCCCTCCCCACCCCGCCCCCAACCTCAACCCCGAGTAAGCCTGAAACCCGGCACGCCAGAAATGAAAGGCAAAATCTCTGCTTTATTCACAGCGAGAGCCAGCTGCAAGCCTTACAATAACCCGCTTTATATACAGAAGCAACTTGAATCCAGTTCAAGACCATACCCCTCGTGCCAGGAGAAGCCGGGGGGGGGGGGGGGGGGGGGAGTGTCGGAAGAGAGATTTTTTTAATAGAAAGCTAAATCCCAAGCGTGGAGAATTCAAAAGCAGCGTTGGCTCGGTCCAGACGAGAATACACCTGAGAGGTGACTCGGGGGAAGACAAGAACGGCAGGATTTTGACAGGGAGCGGGATTTCTGCGGGAATCTCAATCGGAAAAACCGGAGACCCATCTGTCATTTCTGCCACTGTTGGCTCCATTTAAAAATGATGGAACTTCCCCCTCTCACCACCCCCACTAAAAAAAATGTAGAATTATTATCGGTACAGGAATTAAATAGGACGTTGCAAAATAAATGCTTGGCGAGGTGGAGTTTTCTGTTTAAAGAGCTGTGGACATTGTGTGCCACTTATCACAGCAACAATGTGGGGATTTGCAAAGTGAGGGACTCTGCTGGGATGTGAACCGGAGCTGGATTTCAGTTTCTGGAACATGCATCCTGGGGTGACTGGCTCCCCCCGAGCACAGGTCTCGGATTCAGGGGCTCAGACTTTCCGAGACTCCATTCGGTGATTTTTCCCTCATCGTGTGCCATTAACACATGACACCTGACGCGTGTGTACCGACGGGCTGCAAAGAAGATCTCAAATCACGTCTCGTTAACAACCCCACACACACACACACACACACACACAAGAGGAGGCTTTGAGCAATTTGTGTCAAGCCTGCTCTGACCCAGCCTGGCCGCACAGAAACACCTACAAGCCACCACATTCATCTGCTGCTTGCTGCTGCATCTCCCGACGTGAAAGTGTAGAGAGAGAAAAAAAAATGTGACCGAGAAAACACAGCACCTTCCAGCAGTCCCTGAATTGGCTGTTACACGCGTCGGTAATTAAACGTTGTTAAATTAAACCCCTTCCACTGGAAACCGTCATTCAGTATTGAAACCCAGGAAATCTCTCCCCCTCCCCAAACCCAATCCGTGTTTGCTGGATCCTTAAGGGATATATGAGGCAACTCACGTATCCTATTGAGCATTCTGCAAGAATATTTATTGAGCCTGGGCTCGATTACTGCATTCAGCGGGCAGCCCAGGCAAGTGGAATTGCAATCTTTGCCAGTTTCCCCAGCATCTCAAATTTAAAAATAAAATAAAAACACACCAATTCCCTCTGCTGCCTTATCATTATCCCTCCCCCCCCCCATTCTTCCGCGCAGGTGGTTCCCTTGTTTCTCTCCTGTCTGAGGGAGAAGATTTAAAAAAAAAGGGATGGGGAGGGGAGAAAGAGGGAAAAGCCAAAACCTACCTTCCACACATGTGATCGTCAATAAAAAGACAAGGTATGAAAATATAACTCCACTTTTCGTCCTCATCGCTTTCCCGAGGAGAGACAGTCCGTGCCTGCAGCATCTACAACAGCCTGTCCGAAAAATGGATGTCAACCAGTCTCCAGCCGAAATCCCCTGGATTTTGCAGTTCGCTTTCATGCTGGTTGTAATTTTCTTCCCCCCCTTCTGTGTATCGTGTGTGTGTGTGTGTGTGTGTCCCCGATGAGTTTCGCCTGTTTAGTCCGCGGCACTCGAACACAACTGCGAGTGAATGTGTTTCTGGGATACCACAGCAACCTTGAACGAGGACTCAACCATCTCTCAACCAACAGGGGCACAAACTCCAGGTTCCTTCCCACTTGCCTTGGCTGCCTCAATCCAAAAGTGCACTAAAGAGAGAGAGAGACAGAGAAAAATATATGTATAGATATATATATATATATCCCACTGCTGGTGGCGAGCCAACTCCGAGAGAATCCAAAAGGACTTGCGGGGTGGGGGTGGTTATTGGAGGCGTGTGTGGGGGGGGGGGGTGCAGAAATAATGGCGTGTAATTAAGCATTTAACTTCAAAGTGGCAACGTCAGAAAGGGAGAGATGTTTAAAATTCAAGCACTCCTGCGGATCGATATTGCCCACACGCCGTGCCAAAGAACACACAGCTCCCACTTCACCATCACCCAGAAATTGCATACTGTACATTAAAGGGGAGGGAAGTGTGGACCCCTTAGTTGTGTCTGGTGAGAACTGCGTTCTAGCTCAAGAGGGGGGGTGGGGGTGGGGGTGGTGGGGAGGCATCCGTCCATCGCAATATCCCAGCAATACATCATTTCATTTTGAGATGTTTTCTAAATACACGGGGTTAAACAAGTCCATCGAGGGATACTGTCAGCTTCTGAGCAATGCCAGAGATTCCAGAGAGAGTGGGGGGGGCGGTGCTAGTAAAACATATTTAAGTTTGCTTAGCCCAGGAAGAGGCAATCAATTCGAGGGTAGAGTCATCATCACCTTTGGTCTGTTCAGCTCTTGATTGCCATCCCTCCCCCCCGCACTTGGCAAGGATACCATGGCGATGCCCATACCATTGCAGACCTTGTTCCCTTGAAGATACAATCGGTGCCGTTTGGCTTTTTCAGTCTCTCTCTCTCTCTCTCCCCGCCTAATGGGTTAAAGGGGTTCAGCTGAAGAACACTTGTGCCACCTACAGGCCGTGAAAAGATGACCTGATAGCAATCACCGACTTCAGCTCAGATTTCCTGTTGTAAATCCTCCCCCCCTCAACACACACACACACACACACACATATACATACATACACCTGCCTGGAGAATAAGCTGTTAGTGAACAATGGGATCACTTTATCCGCACGGCCTTCAACTTAGACGCATCATATCCTTCAAAAAATATGACTTTTTTAAAAATAAATGTAATTTTGGGAAGATGGCACTGCGGATAATAGATGGGCGACCTGTATGTTCTGAGGATTGGATTCGAGTGGGCAAAGCAAGCTGGCTATATTTCTGAAGTTCAGCGCTGTGTCCTGCGTTTAAGGGAAATAGTTGGGGGGGGGGGGGAGAAAAGAGCCGTTTTGCTGCAAACGATCAAACATCTTCGACTGTTTTTTTTCAAGAAGACATCCTCCCTTACAGCGAATAGTATGGAAAGATTCCCAAAGTTGATGTATCAGCCCGCGTCATGAACGCGCCTCCCAGGGCCACTACTTTCTGAGGTTGGATTTGAACTTGGAGTTTCTGATTCAAGGGGACTCTCCCACTTTGCCACAAGACCTCCTACCCCCAATTATCGGATATTGCAACACCATTCGGCCCATCACCTCCCCCCCCATCCCCCCGTTCTGGCTCTGAGCAGCCTCACTCCTTGCTTTTTTTTCGCTGTCCATGTTACCTCCCCCACCCCCTTTCCCAAACATTTATCCAATTCCCTTTTGGAAGTTCCCGTTTGAATCAGCTTCCGTCACGCAAATGCATTGCAACGTGCTGCCTAACAGTCTCCTCGTCTCATCTGATTCCTTTTGAATTATCAGTTCCAATTCATGCACATTTTCTACTGAGCAACGAAGCCCTCATTGGAAATTTATGGCATTCGTTCAGGAATATGTCTGCACCGACATACTAAACAGCAAGGATCTCCTTGTTTCCCCATGTTGCTCTGATGTAGCACAGTGCCCCGATTCTCCCGATTTAGAACGCATTTAGGGCCAGAAATTTCCATTGCTCCAATGTAACTTGGTTTGATATGCAATTTAGATAAATCCTCTCCTTCTATGTATATATATATACGTATATTTAAATACACGTTCTCCCTTGGTAACATGAACTTACTGGTGGTGTTTCTTCAATTGAAAGTTTACATGGAACAGACTGACGAGATTGAAGCTTACAAAAAAAATTATATAATCACTGTTGATAAAACATGATTTTTCTTGTTACCGCATTCTGTGATGTACACATCAAATACATGCCCAGAGCTATGTTCTCAACTTATTTTAAAGCAGCACGTCAACACAGCTATTTAATATCTCGCCTTCTGTCATAACGCTGTCTCGTTTCTTTGGCGCACATATCTCCTCTCCCCATTGCCACACAGCCCCCGCTCTCTTATCCCACAATCCATGTATCTGCCTATGCGCGGCCCCTCTTTCTCCCCCCTGTTCTGTCTCTCACACACGTCTCTCTGTCTCTTTCACGTCATGTGAAGTTATTCAACTCTCCTCAAACGCGCTATTTTCGCTCCTGGCTTTCTTGAGCGTACCCCTCTCCAGACAGGAACATGTAACCGGCGTTATTGCTCGCTCAGTCGGAATGAATGAATGGCGGAATCACTTGCTAGTTAATAGCTTAATTGGAGAAAACGCAGGAGAAAAGCGTATTGCGACGGGCGCGTTATTATCTCCAATTCCATGAGCTGAGGTTACAACACAGGCGTTCAGCGATGGACATCTACAATCACAGGAGTCTCTTAATTAAATATATTTTTCCTGCCTGATGTAAAACCGGCCGTGGAAGCAGATGAAAAAAGCAACATGTATTGAAATGCCGATGGTGACAAATATTGAGAAAACCCTTACACATTCCCTATGTATATTTAATGTGGCTTTTTAAAAAATTGATATATCATGAAATAAAATGAAGTGAATTTCCATGTTGAATTGTTTAAATCTGTTGTCCATCCAGTCCACATCCTGTGCTGTTAAACATTCGGTGACTGTTCATTACACTGCGGATCACTGATCGACCAGAAGTGTCACTGCTGAGCAGAATGGCTCTTCGCCAGAGCTAAGATCAATTTGTGTGGGAAATGTACATTTCACACTGATATCAACATGCATTACTTTCTTCGGGACATTAGTCGCTCCGCTCAAGTTAAGCAATCTCACTGAGTTCCACAAAACCGCCACCTTGTAGGTTCTGATATCGAAAAGGGGCCCATTGCAAACTTATCTCTGCCACAAACAAGTCCACATCCCTTCTGTCAGTACTTGCAGCTTTCTTAAATCATCCCGAGGGTCCTGGCTCCGCCACTCGACTTGGGAATCCATTGAATATATTGATCAGTCTTGGTATGAGGAGTATCTCGCTAAAAGTCTCGAGATTTTACTTTGAACTTGTACCCACTTGTCCTGTTGTGTTTTATTTTCAACTAATCTTCCCGAGTTCTTTTACATCCTTTCTGATCCTTCCAAAATTGGAAAGCCACGTTCTCCAAACTCACTCCAAAGTTCAATTCTCTCACATCATTCCAATCGTCCTTTTCGCTTCAGCTTGGAATCATTGGACCATACAACTCAGAGGGGGCTATTTAACCCATCTGTTCCGTCCTTCTCCCTCGTTCTTTCACGGTGAAATGTTTTCTTTTTGAAATATGTACCCAATTCCCTTTTGCAACTCTCAATTCGATCCAAAGATAGTCTATTTGTATGTACGAACAAGGAGCAGTAGACCGTTCAGCCCATCGAGCCTGCTCCTCCTTTGAATCGAGTCATGCCTGATCTGATCAGCTCAATGCTCAGCCGATCTACCTCCCAAAACCCATTGTTCACCAATGATCTTTCTACCTTTTCCTTAAAAATATTCAAAGACTCTGCTTCCAACACCTTTTCAGGAAGAAATCAAAAACTGGGTGAAAGCATTTCACTTCATCTGTTTTAAATGGGCTACCTCTTATTTTTAAACAGTGACTCCTAGTTCCAGATTCATCCACAAGGCAAAACATTCTCTCCAGGTCCAACCTGTCAAGGCTCCTCAGGACCTTATGTGTTTCAATAGAGTCACGTCTACCTCTTCTAAACTCCAGCGGATAGACACCTACACTGTCCAAGTGTTCCTCACAAGACAACCTGTCCTTTCCAGATATTAATCTGGTGAACCTTCTCTGGATGGCTTCTGATGCATTTCCATCTTTCCTTAAATAAGATAACTAATACTGTACATAGTACTCCAAATGTGATCTCATTAGAGTTCTGTACAAATGAAGTATAACCTCCCTACTTTTGGAAAGGCAAAATACAGCGGATGCTGGAATCTGAAACAAAAACATAAAATGCTGGAAAATTTCAGCAACTGTGGAGAGAGAACAAAGCCAATGTTTTCAGTCTGGATGACCCTTCATCAGAGCTCCCTACCTTTGTATTCAATTCTCCTTACAATAAATAATTTTCCTAATTACTTGCTGTACCTGCATATCAGCCTTTTGTGATTCATACACTTGGACACACGGATCTCTCTGCACCTCAGAGCTTGAGAATTTCTCACTACTTAGATGTTTTTTTTTATTCTTCCTACCAAAATTTCCTGGATCTTGGCTCATTCACTTAACCAATCTATATCACTTTGTAGCCTCCTTATGTTCTCTTCACAACTTACTTTCCCACCTCTCTTTGTATTCCTCAGCAAATTTGGCAACAATCCCTTCAATCACTTCACCAACGTAATTGATGGAAATTGTGAATAGTTGAGGTCCCAGCATGATCCCTGTGGCAAACTACTCATTAAATCTACCAACTGAAAAATGATCCATTTATGCCTACTCCCAGCTTCTTGTTCGCCAGCCAAATCTTCTAGCCATGCCAATATCATTCAGCGGGTGATCAAGAAGGTGAATGGGATGCTGGCCTTTATAGCGAGGGGGATAGAATATAAAAGCACAGAGGTCTTGCTGCAACTGTACAGGGCACTGGTAAGGCCACAGCTGGAGTGCTGTGTGTAGTTTTAGTCGCCGCACTTGCGCAAGGATATTTTGGCCTTGGAGGGAGTGCAGAGGAGGTTCACCAGGCTGATACCGGAGATGAGGGGGTTAGCCTATGAAGAGAGATTAAATAGACTGGGTCTGTACTCGTTGGAGTTTAGAAGGATGAGGGGGGATCTTATGGAGACGTGTAAGATAATGAAAGGGATAGATAGGGTAGAGGTAGAGAGATTCTTCCCACTTAGAAAGGACAGCAGGACGAGAGGGCACAGCCTCAAGATAAGGGGGGGGGAGCAGTTTAGAACGGAGTTGAGGAGGAACTTCTTCACTCAAAGGGTGGTGAATCTCTGGAATTCTCTGCCTGTTGAAGTGGTGGAGGCTACCTCGCTGAATATATTTAAGTCACGGGTAGATAGGTTTTTGACAGACAAGGGAATTCAGGGTTATGGGGAGAAAGCGGGAAAGTGGAACTGAGCCACTTCAGATCAGTCATGATCTTATTGAATGGCAGGGCAGGCTCGAAGGGCTAGATGGCCTACTCCTGCTCCTATTTCTTATGTTCTTATCTTAAATTCTATAACGTGAGCTTTTTTTTCCCACAATAACTTTTGATGTGACACTTTACCAGGTTCGCCAGGCTGATACCGGAGATGAGGGGGTTGGCCTATGAAGAGAGATGAAATAGACTGGGTCTGTACTCGTTGGAGTTGAGAAGGCTAAGGGGGGATCTTATAGAGACGTATAAGATAATGAAGGGGATAGATAGGGTAGAGGTCGAGAGATTCTTCCCGCTTAGCAAGGATAGCAGAACGAGAGGGCACAGCCTCAAAATAGAGGGGGGGTGCGCAGTTTAGGTCAGAGTTGAGGAGGAACTGCTTCACTCAAAGGGTGGTGAATCTCTGGAGTTCTCTGCCTGTTGAAGTGGTGGAGGCTACCTCGTTGAATATATTGAAGTCACAGGTAGAGAGATTTCTGATAGGCAGGGGAATTAAGGGTTATGGGGAGAAAGCGGGAAAGTGGAAGTGATCCACTTCAGATCAGCCATGATCTTATTGAATGGCGGGGCAGGCTTGAAGGGCTAGATGGCCTACTCCTGCTCCTATTTCTTATGTTCTTACATTATTGAGTGCCTTCTTCAAATCTAAGTACAGTAGCTCCACTGGTTCCCCTTTATCCATTGCACATGCTACTTAGGATGTTATCTGCCTTCTCATCCTTTTTGTCAATTGCTCCAAATCTGTGTCCTCTGGCTACTGATCCCTCTCTCAATGGACACAACTTTCCCGTGTCTTCTATTTGACAGCCATTCATCATATTAAACAGCTTGCTGTGGAGCTTCCACTTATATTCACCACAATTTTCACACAATCAGCAAAATTAGCACTAACATATTACAAATCAAATTGCTTTCAGCACAAATTGAGTTTTTGCAATCTTTTGATCTACTTTACAAAATGCTGCGCTGCAAATCAGCGCTGCTAACAAAACTGGTCACACCTCCAGAATGAAGGAGTGCCCATTGGGAACTTCAGTTAATTGCACTCATTTGCAGGCCTTCAAGAAACCATTAAAACTCATTCCTATTCTCATGGGTTCAGGACAGACAACACGCTTTAGAAAGTTTTATATTAAATAAAATTTGAGAAACTGCCTGCTGTAGCCAAATGCAACAAATAAATGCTTCGCATTTTTAAAGAATATAATCTTCAGTTATTTACTCACAATTGATCGCAGACACAATTGAGTCTTTAGAAGTGTTTTTTGTGATAAACTCATTTTCAACCATAATAGTCACACTCTACCAAATCACCTCCTTTAAATGCATCAAGGAACTATATTTTCACTCCAAATTTCATTTTTCTTTGAAGCTAAATATGTTTTAATATTACCTACTTACATAACTGTGCTGGTTCATGGCAGATTGATCATGAGTTTCAATGGAGAAACTGTGATAAAAGCTTTCGAAAAGTAATTTTGGGTGCAATATGGGAATGGATCACCGATTGCACCCAAAGCGGGAACTTGATTAAATCTCCCCTCGGCTTACTCTGCCCTCAGAAGCACCATTCAGTTTCTCCCGTCTTTCCACATAATTACAATTCCTCATTCTTGGTACCCTTTAAAAACTTCCCTCGCCATCCAAGATTGTGACATATTTTCTAAAGTGGATGACCAGAATTAAACTCATTCCAACTGAGGTCTAATTAATGAGTTGTAAAATTTAACAATAGTTTCTATGCATTTTAGTTTATTTGTAACACCAAAGCTCTCGATGTTTTTAGTTAACAATTTGTCTTGTTGCATTCAAAGATTTGTGTATGCCACGTATCAGGTTGCTCTACTCTTGAACACCCTTTTAAATTGTACCACTATTGCCTCGCCTCATCATTCCTCCTGTAGTACATCACTTCACACTTAGCTGCTTCAGATTTCATCTGCTGTGTTTCTGCCATTTTACCAGCCTGCCTGCATCCTCCTGAAGGCTCACTACCCAACATGGTGGTACAGTTGTTAGCACTGCCACTTCACATCCAATGACCTGGGTTCAATTCCTGGCTTGGGTCATTGTCTGTGAGGAATCTGCACATTCTCAAGGAACTATATTTTCACTCCAAATTTCATTTTTCTTCTAAGCTAAATATGTTTTAATATTACCTACTTACAGGTTTGTGCAGGTTTCCTTTGGGTGCTCTGGTTTCCTCCCACAGTCCAAAAGACATGCTGGTTAGATGCAATGGCTGAGATAAATGCTCCTTTCGTCTACCTGAACAGGCACTGCAGTGTGGCAACTCGGGGATTTTCACAGTAACTTCATTATAGTGTTAATGTAGGCCTACTTGTGACACTAAGAAATCAACTTTAAACTCCTCACCACCTAATGCATTTTGAAGTGTTGTGCCATCTAAATGTTTGCACATTGTGCCCTCTATTCACAACTCCACATCATTAATAAATATCAAAAACAACACCGACCCTAAAAACAATCCCTGGGGACACCATTGTGTACTTAGGCTCAATCTACAAAACAAGCATTCATCAATTTTCCCTGATTCCTGTCTCTTAGCCAATTTCATATCTGTGCTATCAGTGATATATTCATAGAACCATAGAGACCCTGCAGTGCAGAAAGAGGCCATTTGGCCCATCGAGTCTGCACTGGCCGCAATCCCACCCAGGCCCTACCCCCATATCCCTCCATACTTACCCACTAATTCCTCTACCCTCTGCATCTCAGGACACAAAGAGGGAATTTTTAGCATGTCCAATCAGCCTAACCCGCACATCTTTGGAGTGTGGGAGGAAACCGGAGCACCCGGAGGAAACCCATGCAGACACAACAAGGATGTGCAAACTCCACACAGACAGTGACCCAACCTGGGAATCGAACTCAGGTCCTTGGAAGCAGCAGTGCTAACCACTGTGCTATCATGCCCCTTTAATCCTATTCCCTCTATTTGAATCTTGCGTCTCTATAACTAAAAATTGACTACTCCTTGAGTGTAGTCTTGGGCCTTCACACTTTGCACTTCCTTCAAATTAACAAGTATCATTTGCTCTGGAGTGAATCTAGCCATGTCTGCTATTTGCTTATGCACATTGAAGATTTTTTACATGGCAAGTTGCTGAAAATGGGACTTGATAATATTGCAGCGAGGCAAACAGAAAATCTGGGACAGCGGAACAAACAGCAATGCAACTTCTCAGCCAATCAAACTGAAGGATTGTGAAATTAGTAGTATGAACACAAGGAAAAATGCTGAGATTAGAATGGGTGATTCCATGGCAAATGAGACACAGACAGATAAAGAAGGATATTAAAAAAAAGAAGCAAGAGTCCAAAGAGACTGAAAGCAAAAGTCCAAAGAAATTAATTGAATTTTTGCGGTTTCAAATCATTCACAATTAAATCATGAAGGAATGAACCTCCACACTTGGAAAATGTTCACTTTCATGCTAGGGTGATTGGCTAGCAGTAATTAACATTGATCATGTAAGTAAAAAAGGACTTCGCTTGAAATGGAAAGGAAAAAACATTTGCATTTACATAGTACCTTTCATACGAATAGGATGCCCCAAAAGCATCCAACTCATGTAATTATTTTGCATTGTAGTCACTGATACAACAACTCTCACAAATAGCAATGCAATAATGATCAGATACCTTTTACTGGTTGAGGGGCACGTTTGGGCAAACACACCAGAGATAGCTCCTGTGCTCTTCTTCCTAAGAGTAACATAGAATTTTTTATGGCAGAGAAGACAGGAACTTATATGATGCCTTGTAACATCTCATCTGTACTGGAGTAATGTATTGATTTTTGCTGTCATGTTCAGAAGTTGGATTTGAATCCAAAATCCTTCATAAGTGAGTGATGCCAAATGATACTTAGTTTCTTTTTTGCGAGCTGGATTCTTCTTAGGCATTTTCCAATTCCTACATCAGTGAACAAAAAATGAACAAGACTTAACTTTCCATAGCCAGTTTAATTGGTGCCTGCCACGCAAATGGAGCAAATACACACCACCCAATGCCTTTCAATGGTTATATATCAACATGCTATACTTACAAAGCTATTGGTGAAACAGCCCATCTTGGACTGCAACTTTTGGATATCTGTATGGAATATTTTCACTTCCTAAGCTCATGAGGCATCTGCAGATAAATAACTTTAATCTTTATAATTCAAAGAGCTTCTACAAATACATAAAGGGCAAAAGACTAACAAGGGAGATAGTAGGCCCTCTTAAGGATCAACAAGGTCATCTATGTGCGGATCCACAAGAGATGGGTGAGATCCTAAATGAATATTTCTCATCAGTATTTACTGTTGAGAAAAGCATGGATGTTAGGGAACTTGGGAAAATAAATAGTGATGTCTTAAGGATTGTATATATCACAGAGAAGGAGATGCTGGAAGTCTTAAAGCGCATCACGGTAGATAATTCCTCAGGATCTGATGAAGTGTATCCTGGGACATTGAGAGAGGCTAGGGACAAAATTGCGGGTCCCCTAGCCAAGATAACTGTATCATCGATAGTCACGGGTGAGGTACCTGAAGATTGGAGAGTGGCAAATGTTGTGTCTTTGTTTAGAAAGCGCTGAAGGGAAAAGCCTGGGAACTACAGACCAGTGAGTCTCACACCTGTGGTGGGTAAATTGTTGGAAGCTATTTTGAGAAACAGGGCCTACACGCAGTTAGAGATGCAAGTAATGATTAGGGGCAGTCAGCATGGTTTTGTGAGTGGAAAATCATGTCTCACAAATTTGACCGAATTTTTTGAAAGGGTAACCAAGAAGGTAGACGAGAGCAGCGCAGTTGATGTTGTCTACATGGACTTTAGCAAGGTCTTTAACAAGGTAACACATGGCAGGTTGTTGCATAATGTTAACTCGCGGAGCATCCAGGGTGAGGTATCGAAATGAATACAAAATTGGCTTCTCATCAGAAGGTTGCAGAGGGTTGTTTTTCAAATTGGAGGCCTGTGACCAGCGGTGTGCCTCAGGGATCAGTGCTGGGTCCACTGTTATTTGTCATTTATATTAATGATTTGGATGAGAACATAGGAGGCGCAGTTAGTAAGTTTGCAGATGACACAAAGTGGACAGTGAAGAATGTTATCTCCAATTGCAACGGGATCTTGATCAGTTGGGCCAGTGGGTTGACGAATGGCAGATGGAGTTTAATTTAGACAAATGCAAGGTGATGCATTATGGTGGATTGAACCAGGGCAGGACTTACTCAGTTAATGGTCGGGCATTGGATAGATATATTGGGTAGAATAAAGAGATTTAAGGATACATGTTCACAGCTCCTTGAAAGTGGAGTCACAGGTGGACAGAATGGTGAAGAAGGCATTTGGCATGCTTGGTTTCATCAGCCAGAACATTGAATATAGGAGTTGGACTGTCTTGTTGAAGTTGTACAAGACATTGGGAAGGTCACACTTGGAGTACTGTGTGCAATTCTGGTCATCCTATTATAGAAAGGATATTATTAAACTAGAAAGAGTGCAGAAAAGATTTACTAGGATGCTACCGGGCATCTTTGAAGGTGGCAGTGCAAGTGGAGAGTGTGGTGAAGAAAGCCTATGGTATGTTAGCCTTTATAGGAAGGGGTATAGAACATAAGAGCTGGAGTCTAATGTTGCAGTTGTACAGAACGTTGGTTAGGCCGCATTTGGAGTACTGCGTCCAGTTCTGGTCGCCTTACTACCGGAAGGACGTGGAGACTCTGGAGAGAGTGCAGAGGAGGTTTACCAGGATGTTGCCTGGTATGGAAGGACTGGGGTATGAGGAAAGATTGAAGAAATTGGGGCTCTTTTCCCTTGAAAGACGCCGACTGAGGGGGGATCTAATAGAGGTATATAAGATTATGAAGGGTATAGATAGATTAAACAGAGGTAAGCTATTTCCTATGATAGAGACACGTAGGACAAGGGGCCATGGACTTAAGGTGAGGGGGGGGAGTTACAACACAGATATTAGAGAGAGGTTTTTCACACAGAGGGTAGTGGGGGTATGGAATGATCTGCCAAGTAAGGTGGTGGAGGCAAACACGCTAGAGTCATTTAAGAGTAACTTAGACAGGCACTTGACTGAGTTGGAGATGGGTGGATATAGGAGATTGTTTTAAATAAGGGTCATTAGCATTGGGGCGTCCCTGGTAATGTAAATGGGTACAGTATGATAATAATGTTTTCTCTCTTTTCATTCACAGGTTCTAAGTCGGTCCACCTCGTGTCCAACGAGGGGCATACACGCGATGGGTCGTACTGGGGCTGCTCTTGGTTGTTCGAGATTGGCCTCGTGCTTCATGTCATTAGTGTGTGCCTAAACTGGACCAGATACTGGGCAAGACGACAGCTCAGTGACTATCGCTGATTGCTGTGCAGACACATGGATTTGGGCCGGTGTCTGTGGGAGTTTGCGCGTTCTCCCCGTGCTTGCGTGGGTTTTCTCCGGGTGCTCCGGATTCCTCCACACCCCAAAGATGTGCTATTAGGCTGATTGGCAGGAATAAATTGTCCCTAAATCAGATTCCCTCAATCTGGATGGCCATAAAACATTAGACAGGGGTCGTGGGTAGAGAGGTGGACTGGTGGTGTTGAGATGGCGGCGTGGGTTCATTGGGCCGAAGGGCCTGTTTCCCGGGCTGATTTTGTTCTTTGTTCTTTGTTCTTGATGGATTGTGTTATAAGGAGAAGCTTGCTAGACTGATACTTTTTCCTATGGAGTGCAGGAGACTGAGGGGT
Organism: Carcharhinus amblyrhynchos; assembly: GCF_965287045.1. Lineage (NCBI taxonomy): Eukaryota > Metazoa > Chordata > Chondrichthyes > Carcharhiniformes > Carcharhinidae > Carcharhinus > Carcharhinus amblyrhynchos. The sequence continues at coordinate 4,061,246 of NC_137331.1, forward strand.
GATCTTATAGAGGTCGATAAAATAATGAGGGGCACAGATCAGCGAGATAGTCAAGATCTTTTCCCAGACATAGGGGAATCTAAAACTCGAGGGCAGAGGTTTAAGTTGAGAGGGAGAGATACAAAAGTATCCAGAGGAGCAATTTATTTCATACAGAGGCTGGTGAGCGTCTGGAACAAGCCAGAAGTAGTACTGGAGGCAGGTACAATTTTGTCTTTTAAAAAGCATTTAGATAATTACATGGGTGTGATAGGTATAGAGGGATATGGGCCAAATGCGGGCAATTGGGATTAGTTTTGGGGTTTTAAAAAAAGGGCGGCATGGACAAGTTGAGCTGAAGGCCCTGTTTCCATGCTGTGAACCACTATGACTCTAAATAACTGCGATCTTCATTTGCTTCACCAGTATTTTTGCGGCAGATGATGGACCAATACTGTTGACTAATATGGTCCCCCATTTACTTTGCTTTGTTGACTGCTTCTTTGCTGGGGATAGGATGAAGCAGCTGATACCTTTGGGTCTGTGATGGCTACTTCAACAACATTCATGGCGTTAGTGACACGAGCTTTCAATTATTTGTAATTGTGAATATTTAATCACTTCTGAAAATGAAGTGGGAGTACACTCCTTCACTTTTCATTCTTCCCACGATGCCGAAGTAATTAAAATAAGGATCAGAGGCAGAAAATTGAGACTGAAGCTCTGACATCAGGAGCCAAACCCATAAAAGCAAATTAGCCGCTGTTGCTGTCATGTGTTGTTTGCCAATTGTATTAAGATTTCCCGGCAATACTGTACTATTATAAACTTTGCAACACATTTGGAAGGCAATGAGAACCTTTCTGTTTTAAATTTGGTACACATTTAATGTATATGATATAAAAAGAACAGCTATCTGCCGAATCTTGATAGTTGTGCAGTTACATGTATTACCTATACATCAAAGATGTGTTTATTTTACTGAGTCAGGTAGAACTTCCACAGGAACGTGGTCAAAAGCAATGCCTACATACTCAATTAATTGTGAACATTTGTTCAAAGCAGCGAGAAAACATTCAAAAAGATTATATTATTTGATGCTGCAATTTGATGCCTTAATTGGAAAAAAAACACTTAAAGCTACGAGCATGTTATATTTCTCTGTTTTGATTTTTCTGTATCATGCATCAAGGTTTGGAAGTATAAATCTGACTCAATTGTAATGTTCTTTTAGAAATGGGACTGAAATAAATGATGTCCAGCACACTTTTGAAGTCTTTGGAGCAGCAACTGCCCTTGCGATTCCTTTTCCTTTCCCTATATCTCTGGGTTCTTTCACTAAGTTAAAGCAGGACTGCAGCCTCAGGCATTCGGCTTTGAGATTGAGCAGCAGCGAGGCAGCAAGTCACAGAAATGCTTATTTATTTGTGTCACCACTGGGCTGACAGTAATGCTGCATTGAAGTTACTCACATTAGGGCACACTGAGGGAGAAGTTATATTATCCAATCCACCTCATTTGGGACAAAAATATCTTGGACTGTGGGACGAAATCAGAGCACCCAGAGGAAACTCATGCACTGTCTCCCACCATGGGGAGAATGTGCAGACTCCACACATACAGTCACCCAAGGCCAAAATTGAACCCACATCCCTGGCACTGTGAGGCAGCAGTGCTAATCGCGCTACCACAGTGTCCCATGAAGGGATGGATGATGAATGCACTGAGATCGATTTTGTCTCTGCGATGTACTTACGAAATGCTTCAGGTAAGGTAATGACAAACGTTAACCAACACTTCCACAAGTAGTGGACCAGTAGCACAAACTTGACTGCCTTCTTTGAGAATTGTGTAAATTCTAAAAAAAAATCAATCAGAACGCTGACAAAAATATCTTGTACGATTGAGTGATACTTCAATGGCAGAATTTGACTCGACAAGTCTCCTGGGATTTGAATTTGGGCCTTAGCTGCCTCCTTGACTTGTCCATGACTCAGGTAAAGCCAGATGTTCAAATGTCCACACGTTTTAATGTTGATAGCTGGTCCACGGTAAATAGTGTAGATGGAAGTAAACATTTGCAAAGGGATATTGATCGATTAAAACCGGTGGCAGATTCAGTTCAATGTGAAGAAGTGTGAGCTTATCCATTTCAGACCCAAGAGAAATGGACTTGAGTATTTTCTGAAAAGATGAGGAACCACAGGGAAGCTGAGAGATTGACAGACCCAAGTCTCGAAATCACTGAAAACGAGTGGATAGGTTCAAAAATAATTTAAAAGGAGAAGAAGATATTTACCTTTAGCTACAGGGGGATGGTATACAAATGGGAAGTGGTTGTGTAAAATTACACATTCCAGGACTGTTGGTTAATCTGTTTGGCTGGTAACTCTATAGTCTCAGTAGTGCCAGAAGCAAACAGTGGGCAGTCCCCCAGATGAAGGAAGATGTCTTTTAGGCTTAAAGGCAAATCCAAGGTTTTTGGTTGAAGGAGGTGGTTCCTAGCCATGTGGAAGAGGGAGATGGGGTGCCAAACACCACAGTGATACAATAGTTGGCACTGCTGTCTCACAGCCAGGGATTCAGATTCAATTCTGGCCTTGGGTGACTGTGTGGAGTTTTCACGTTCTCCCCATGCCTACATGGGTTTCCTCCCACACTCCAATGATGTGCAGGTTACATAGACTGGCCATGCTAAATTGCCCCTTAGTGTCCCAAGATGTGTACATTCGGGGGATTAGCTTTGGTGAATGTGTGGGGCGATGGGGATAGGGTGGTTGAAAGGGCTAGGGTAAAATACTCACAGAGAGTTGGTGTATGGACTGAATGGCCTCCTTCTGCACTGTAGGGTTTCTCGGTTCTTGTTTTAGAAACAGAGGGGAGTGTGAACTTGAGGGGCAGTACTGATGGACACATTGGACCCCCCGAAAAGGAAGCAATGCCCCTCTTCCTTACCCATGGTTTGAAACTTACTGTACTGGTTGCCTTCCCTATGCTTTGCCCAGCCATATCGTTTATTGCAGTGAAGGTGAAACAAGGTCCTCATATGACCATTAACTGGCCACTTATGGGCTTCACTAGGACTACGATCTTGTTAGCTGCCTGACGTCCTAACTGCTGCCATAACATGGGAACAGATCAGGAGCGTATGGGAAGCTGCTGGTCTGGGCACCCACATTATTTTACATGCACTCTGCCTTCAAATACACCAGTAGAAGTGGGGGCTGTAAAATCTACCATTATGCCTGTTTTCTCTCTGCACATGCTGTTAGCATTTTCTCTTTTCGTTTCAGATTCCCAGCATCCACAGTATTTTGTTTTTGTGCTGTGGTTTACTGTTCACTTGATAATGAAATCAGTTCACGGAGATACAGATCATGTCCAGTTCAGAGATACGCTATTCCATTCCTCTAATCACATCAATAAAAGAAAGGCTTGTACAAGATATAAGGCTATGTTTTCCTCGTTGCTAGTCAGGAATCTTATCACCACTGTAATCTAGCAAAAGAACTTTAACTCAAGACAATAAACTGTGAGAGAGTCGAACAGCTGAGTCAAAGTGGAACGTGTATCCTCACTGCAATGAAAACCAACCCCTAGTGGAGGGATGTTCAAACCGTTTGCTGATCTGTTTGCTAAGTTTTGTTTGCAGTGATTGTCCTGTGGTGATTTGTATTTCAGCATTGTGGTCAATAAGGTGGTGGAATTGTCAGTGACAAGAGAAGTCAAGTGTGCCACTGTTATGGAACGGGGATTTGGATTGTATTTCGTGGAATGGTAGACAGGGTGATCATGGACAGCCTGCCTCGAAAGGGCCCCTCATCACCCACCTACTTCTTTTTCTTCCTGCTCCTGGGTGACTGAAATGCCCTTGATGGCAAGACTTGTACCCACATGGTGGCAAGTTTGCGCAGGGCACCACAGACCACAAGAAATCAGGACATGTGCACTGGTGAGTCATGGTTGGCTCATCGAGATTATCCGTTGCATCAAAACTATGAATGCTACAGAGCCAAGACAATCAGCCACTCAGTCCAATCTATTTGGTATTAGCATGTATTTATTTAAAATTATATTTCAATAGAATAGAAAATAAAATTTAAAAATACAGATTCAAATAAATGGATATTTGGAAGAGGCAAATGAAAAATATAATTTTAAAAATGTTATCTACATTTTTATTTTTCAAAAATGTTATAGCATCAGAGAATCCCGATCATGCAGAAGGAGACCATTCAGCCCTTTGAATCTGCAGTGTCTCCACAATGGTGCATTTTATCCATCAAAAATCACCAGAACAATCATTACAAACAAAACTTGACAAACAGATCAGTCAATGGTTTGAACATCTCGCCAGTAAGGATTGGTTTTCTTTGCAGTGAGGATACATGTTTCACTTTTGACTAAGCTGTTCTACTCTCCCGCAGTTTATTTCCTTGAGTTAAAGTTGTTTTGCTAGATTACAGTAGTTATAAGATTCCTGACGAGCAACAAGGAAAACACAGTCTTAAATCTTGTACAAGCCTTTCTTTTATTGATGTGATTATAGGAACGGAATATTGTATCTCTGAACTGGACATGATCTGTATCTCCGTGAATTGATTTCATTATCAAGTAAACAGTAAACCAGAGCACAAAAACAAAATACTGTGGATGCTGGAAATCTGAAACAAAAAGAGAAAGTGCTGGATTCCCGTAACCCAAAGAGGCAATTTAACATGGCCAATCAACCTAATCCACACATCTTTGGGATTGGGAGCAAACCAGGGCACCGAGAAGAAACCCACACAGATACGGGGAGGACATGCAAACTCCACACAGTCACCCAAAGCTGAAATTGACCCTGTGTCTCTGGTACTGTGAGACAGCAGTGCTCACTACTGTGCCACCATTTATCTTTGGGAATGAAACTCCACACTTGTGAATTTCTTTAGGGTTGGGTAAGTTGTTCAGCATTAATATCACTTATTATGCCATTAGAAACTCACTTACTTCTTAAAAAAAAGCCTCAACATTTTTAGCTGTTTTTAATGTGGAGCTAACAGGTAAATATCCTTAAATGTGATTGCAGTAATTTCAGTGATTTCTATTAACAAGGACTACAACAGTTCATTCAATATGATGCTGACAGCAACATCCAGACTTTTGTGTTTAACTGTGCATATACAGCCTCCAGAAGTTACTTTCAGATTTCTCCAGTAACGATCTCAGAATCATAAAATGTTGCAGAAGACCACTCAGTCCATCGTGACTGAATCAAATCTCCAAATGAGCATTATGATTTACTATCATTTGTCTCTACATTGTTTCGATTCAAATAATCATCCAATGCACTCTTGAATTCCTCGAGTGAAGCTGCTTCCATCACACTTTCAGGCAGCGCATACCAGATCTGAACCACGCACTGTGTGAAAAAGACATTCTCACATTGCATTTGTCCTTTTGTAAACAATTTTAAATGCACATCCTCTCATTTTCACTCCTTTTACAAATGGGAACAATTACTCCTTATCTGCCCTAGGGCAGATCTTCTGCTCATTTTTGCCATGCCTCACGAACTTGGACCTTCTTCCTCAATTGCTGGTGGACCCTCCCATTTTCAATTTCCAGGAAGGATCATAGAACGTTACAGTGTAGAAAGAGGCTCTTCGGCCCATCGAGTCTGTGCCAAACACAATCCCGCCCAGGCCCTACCCCCATATCCCTACATATTATACCCACTAATCCCTCTAACCTAAGCATCCCGAGAAACTAAGAGGCAATTTCTGAGCATGTCCAATCAACCTAACCCGCACATCTTTGGACTGTGGGAGGAAACCAGAGTACCCGGAGGAAACCCACGCAGACACGGGGGTAATGTGCAAACTCCACACAGATAGTGACTCGAGCCGGGAATCGAACCCAGGACCCTGGAGCTGTGAAGCAGCAGTGCTAACCCACTGTGCTACCGTGCCGCCCCCTCATAAGAACATAAGAACATAAGAAATAGGAGCAGGAGTAGGCCATCTAGCTCTTTGAGCCTGCCCCGCCATTCAATAAGATCATGGCTGATCTGTCGTGGCTCAGTTCCACTTTCCCGCCCTCTCCCCATAACCCTTAATCCCCTCTCTTATCAAAAACCCATCAACCCGCATCTTAAAAATATTTAGCGAGGCAGCCTCCACCACTTCAACTGGCAGAGAATTCCAGAGATTCACCACCCTTTGAGTGAAGAAGTTCCTCCTCAACTCCGTTCTAAACCGCCCCCCCTTTATCTTGAGGCTGTGCCCCCTAGTCCTACTGTCTTTTTTGAGCGGGAAGAGTCTCTCCACCTCTATCCTATCCATCCCATTCATCATCTTATACGTCTCAATGAGATCTCCCCTCATTCTTCTAAACTCTAACGAGTACAAGCCTAGTTTATTCAGCCTCTCCTCATAGCTCAACCCCCTCAACTCCGGTATCAGCCTAGTAAACCTCCTCTGCACTCCCTCCAAGGCCAAAATATCTTTGCGCAGGTGCGGCGCCCAAAACTGCACACAGTACTCCAGCTGCGGCCTCACCAATGCCCTATACAGTTGCAGCAAGACCTCCCTACTTTTATATTCAATCCCCCTCGCTATGAAGGCCAACATCCCATTCGCCTTCCTGACCACCTGCTGCACCTGCAGGCTGGGTTTTTGCGACTCATGCACAAGGACCCCGAGGTCCCTCTGCACCGTCAAGGAGATGACTCGGGAAAAGAATATCTGAGATGGTTTTACTTTGTCTTCCTCATACATGCATTTCCGATTCACCCTGTAACAAGTGCGAGTGTTGATCAGCTTACTCATTACAGGGCAGCTCAGTGACACAGTGACTTGGCACTGCTGCTTCACAGCGCCAGGAACCTGGGTTCAACTCCTGGCTTAGGTCACTGTCTGTGTGGAGTCTGCACGTTCTCTCTGTGTCTGCTCGAGTTTCCTCTGGGTGCTCCGCTTCCCTCCCATAGCAGAAAGGTGTGCTGGTTAGGTGTGTTGGCCATGCTAAATTCTCCCTCATTGTACCTGAGCAAGGGCTGGAGTTTTCACAGGAACTTCATTGCAATGTAAATGTAATCCTACTTGTGACAATAAATGTAGATAATTAATAATAAGACATGTGCCAGTGTAATTTGTTATTTCAATGTGTTTTGCAAACAGGGCATTTTAAAATATGTTTTTTTGAAGGTGGTAGTTTAACAAATGAACTGTTATTTAAAGATTTCTGAGGATCATTCGTACTGTTATAAACTAATCATTGAATACCGAGTGTGATTTTCAGGAAATGATGCTTTCCAAGCTAAATTGAATGTTGTCAATAACAATAGTGATGAAAATAACAGTTTTAAAATACCAGCACATCATGGTTAATTCATCACCTCATTTTTATTGAACGAGTTTCCGATTTCCATGTATCTAACTCATGAAAAAAGATTTTCATTGTTTATTGGATGTCATCACTTCCATTTATCTGTGGAATTTCTTAAAATAAATAATTTGCTCAAGAATGAAATTATTGGAATATAATTTTACAACTTCTTGTTAACTATCTGTATAAGCATGCAATTCAAAATTGGTGGGGGGTGGGGGTCGCTCATGTAGAATTCTTGGCCAATATGATCATGATTGCAATGTACAGCTGGATGTTGTTCATTCTAACAGAATGATGTGTTCAGCTGCTTTTCTAATTGCCTTCATAAATCCTGCAGTGAAATGTGTTGTGCTGCACCTACAACACAAACCATGGGTAACAACATGTGGGTTTCATAACAGATTCATCTGCTTGGCAATTTTGCAATTTCATCCATCTCACCTTTTTCACCAACTAGACACGTGGCCAGTCTCAAACACACAAGCCTGAACCAGATAACCATCAATAAAGGAGGATTAAAATCTTATCTCAATGTCGCTCCTACTTTGCAATGTCTTAGTCTCAAGGAGTCCTCCCCCATCCATCTGCAACATTTATATTCTTCCTCTGTGCTGATGCATCTGATTCTCTCATAGGTTCAGTCTTACTTCTACTATTCTAGAGAGTTGACTTTCAAGTTTTCATTCATGATATGTGTTTCTATATTATTCATCTTGAAATGCCCTTGAGAATTCAAACAGCCCCAAAACAGGTTCTACAAACAAGTTGTAAATGTATTTAGCAACAGGGAGAGTACCAATTAATCCAAGTGTTACTCTTTATATTTGAATTTATGCTGCTACAAAAGGTTCAAGTTAGAATTTGTGTCCATACTGAATAATTTTACAATTAAATAACAATTTTAGCTCGATGCATCTTCAACCTAAATATTATGCAATTAAAGTCAGAGGCAACACTGTGTTAAAAGCACACTACAGCCCTTACCACCGAACTAACTAATGTGGATTCACTCCACGTGACGTCAAGAAATGGTTGGAGGCATTGGATACTGCAAAGGCAAAGGGTTCCGATAACATTCTGTCAATAGTGTTGAAGATTTGTGCTCCATAACTTGCCGCTACCCTTGCCAAGCTCTTCCAGTACAGCTACAACATGGGCATTTACCTGACAATGTGGAAAATTGTCCAGGTATGTCCTGTACACAAAAAGCAGGACAAATCCATCTCGGACAATTATCGCCCCGTCAGTCTACTTTGATCATCAGTAAAGTGATGGAAGGGCCCATCAACAACGCCATCAAGCAGCACCGGATCAACAATAATCTGCTGAGTGACGCACAGTTTGAGTTTCTCCAGGGTCACTCATCTCCTGACCTCATTACAGCATTGGTTCAAACATGGACAAAAGAGCTGAGTTCCAGATGTAAGGTGAGAGTGATAGCTGTTGACATCAAGGCCGCATTTGACCGATTTTGGCATTAAGGAGCCGAGCAAAACCGGAATCAATGGGTATCAGGGGCAAACTCTCCATTGGTTGGAGTCATACCTGGTGTATAGGAAGGTGGCTGTGGTTGTGGAGAGTCAGTCATCTCACCCAGGACTCCTCAATACTGAAGCAGTCCATGTTCAAATGCAACAAGATCTGGACAATATCCAGGCTTGGGCGGACAAGTGGCAATAACATTCACGCAACACAAATACCAGGCAATGGCCATCACCAATAAGAGACATTCTAACCACCGTCTCCTGACATTCAGTGGTGTTACCATCGCTGAATCCCCCATTATTAACATCTTTGTGGTTACCATTGACCCAAAACTCAACTGGACTTGACACACGAAAACAGTGGTTACAAGAACAGTGGTTACAAGAATACTGTGGTGAGTAGCTCACCTCCTGACTCCCAAAAACTGTCCACCGTATAGAAGGCACAAGTCAGGAGTGTGATGGAATACTCCCCACTTACCTGGATAAGAGCAGTTTCAACAACATTCAAGAAGCTTGACGTCTTCCAGGATAAATCAGCCTGCTTGATTGGCACCACATCCACATCCACATCCACAAACATCCATTCCCGCCACCAAAAATGCTCAGTAGCAGCAGTGTGTACTATCTACAAGATGCACTTCAGTAATTCACCAAAGATACTCAGACAACATCTTCCAAACCCATGACCATTTCCATCTAGAAAGACAAGGACAGCAGATACATGGGAACACCATCACCTGTAAGCTCCCCTCCAAGCCACACACCATCCTGACTTGGAATCATATTGCCATTCCTTGGCACTCGCACACATCAGTGGTGATTTAGTGGGCATAATTTATTTAAATTTATTTGCTTATTAGTGTCACAAGTAGTCTTACATTAATACTGCAATTAAGTTAATGCGAAAATCCCCTAGTTGCTACACCCTGGTGCCTGTTTGGGTCTGGTCTGGTGCCTGTATGCTGAAAGAGAATTTAGCGTGGCCAATGCACTGAGCCAGCATGTCTTTCGGAGTGGGGGAGGAAACGTATGCAGACAGGAGGAGAACGTGCAGACTCCGCACAGACAGTGACCCAAGCTGGGAATTGAGCCCGGGTCCCTGGCATTGTGAGGCGGCAGTGCAAACCAATGTGCCACTGTGAAAGAAATGGTCTTCAAAACTGGGTCAGCTGGTTTACAAATTCAACTAAAAGGATGGAAGATGCAAATTCTTCAAAGAAGAACTGAAGTATTGGTGAAGTTTATTGGTAATTAACTGCAGTGCTTCATTATGTGACTTTGCAACATTATACTATGTACTGGGACCTCTAGAAGACTAATTCTAATGTAGGATTTGTTAAGTTATTTTTGTCTTCTAATGAAAAACAAATCAGCTTTATCCTCAAAACAGACAAATTTAATATATATCGACTGGAAAATGCCAAGTAAATCAACAGTGATCTTTTCCAAGTTTAGAAAACCAGAAGTTTTTGTGAACTTCATACATAATGGGGTCAGCAGTCAGGCTCCAGGCATGGAAATTGAGTTAGACCATAAGACATGGAGCAGAATTAGGCCACTCGGCCCATCAAGTCTGCCCTGTCATTCAATCATGGCTGAAATTTTTTTCATCCCCGCTGTCCTGCCTTTTCCCCTGATCCCCTTATTAATCAAGAACTTAGTTACTGCTGTCTTGAAGACACTCAGTGACCTGGCCTCCACAGTCTCCTTCAGCAAAGAGTTCTGCAGATTCACCACCCTCTTGGCTGAAGAAATTTCTCTTCGTGTGTTTTAAAGGATCATCCCTTTAGCCTGAGGTGCAGCTGAATGGCCTCTGCTGAAATGGAATGTTCATAACTGACATGTCTCACCATTAGACTTGCCCTTGTCAGTAGCGAGCCTGCAGGCCCTTCCCCACACCCATCCCGGCCACGCCAAAACATTTCGGCAGACTGGAGGGACTGATTGTGGACAAGTCCCCAGGACCGGATGGAATGCATCTGAGGGGTCTGAAAGAAATGGCAGAGCTGATAGTGGATGTTTTGGTGATTATTTCCAAACGTCGCTGGATTCCGGGGAAGTGCCGGAAGATTGGAAAACGGCTAATATTACGCCGTTGTTTAAGAAGGATGGCAGGCAAAAGGCAGGGAATTATAGGCCGGTTAGTTTAACGTCTGTTGTAGGAAAAATGTTAGAATCTGTGATCAAGGAGAAAATAGCGAGGCACCTTGAGGAGAATTGTTTGATAGAGCAGACGCAGCATGGTTTCGTTCAGAGGAAGTCGTGTCTGACGAATTTATTGGAGTTCTATGAGGATGTGTCTAGGGCGGTGGATAGAGGAGAGCCGGTGGATGTGGTGTTTCTTGATTTTCAGAAGGCATTTGACAAGGTGCCTCACAAGAGGTTATTACAGAAGGTCAGGGGGCATGGAGTTGGGGGTAGGGTGTTAGCGTGGATAGAGGATTGGCTGTCAAATAGGAGGCAGAGAGTGGGGGTCAATGGGTGCTATTTGGATTGGCGGTTGTTGGCTAGTGGAGTGCCCCAGGGGTCAGTGCTGGGGCCTCAGCTATTTATCATTTATACAGATGATCTGGAGGAGGGAACCGAGTGTATGGTGTCGAAATTTGCTGATGACACCAAGATTGATGGAACGGCAAATTGTGCAGAGGGTGTGGAGAGTCTGCAGAAGGATCTAGATAGGCTGGGCGAATGGGCCAGGAACTGGCAAATGGAATTTAATGTTGGCAAATGTGAGGTTGGCTACTTTGGTAGGAATAATGGTAGGAAGGACTATTACTTACGTGGTGAAAAACTGCAGCATGAGACGGTGCAGAGGGACCTCGGGGTCCTTGTGCATGAGTCGCAAAAACCCAGCCTGCAGGTGCAGCAGGTGGTCAGGAAGGCGAATGGGATGCTGGCCTTCATAGCGAGGGGGATTGAATATAAAAGTAGGGAGGTCTTGCTGCAGCTGTATAGGGCATTGGTGAGGCCGCAGCTGGAGTACTGTGTGCAGTTTTGGGCGCCGCACCTGCGCAAAGATATTTTGGCCTTGGAGGGAGTGCAGAGGAGGTTTACTAGGCTGATACCAGAGTTGAGGGGGTTGAGCTATGAGGAGAGGCTGAATAAACTAGGCTTGTACTCGTTAGAGTTTAGAAGAATGAGGGGAGATCTCATTGAGACGTATAAGATGATGAATGGGATGGATAGGATAGAGGTGGAGAGACTCTTCCCGCTCAGAAAGGACAGTAGGACTAGGGGGCACAGCCTCAAGATAAAGGGGGGGCGGTTTAGAACAGAGTCGAGGAGGAACTTCTCCACTCAAAGGGTGGTGAATCTCTGGAATTCTCTGCCCGTTGAAGTGGTGGAGGCTGCCTCGCTCAATATATTTAAGACGTGGGTTGATAGGTTTTTGATAGGCGAGGGGATTAAGGGTTATGGGGAGAGGGCGGGAATGTGGAACTGAGACACGACAGATCAGCCATGATCTTATTGAATGGCGGGGCAGGCTCGAGGGGCTAGGTGGCCTACTCCTGCTCCTATTTCTTATGTTCTTATGTTCTTATGTTCACTGGATCAGTGTCCATGACGACCGGCCACCCACCATCATTCTGGGCCAGGCTTCAAATCCCAGTGTAAGGGCCCTCAAGATGGCTGTGACTCAGCAGCAGAGGGCAGCCTCAAGTACAATCTATTTCACACTTGGCCATCTTCAGTTTCTGGAGGTCGAGTCTGCCCCCTTCCTCCACCTGACCATCGCTTTCCCCCATCTGGTCCTGAAGCCATCGCCCTCAATCTTGAAGCCATCACCCTTGTAGTCCAGAGCCTTCATACCGCTCGCCCCAAGTGATTGCCCAATACCTGGAAGGCCTCTCCTTGTAATCTGACCTTCCCTGGTGCCCTCCTGACCCACTGAAGATGCTTTGCAAGCTCTCTGCTCACCTCTGAACTCCCCTGAGGGGTCAGCTTACCAGATAAATGCACATCTTCTGAAAGCGGTCGTGATTTGTGCCATTGCCGTGTCACTCCACTGTGGGTGGATCTTTAGATGTGGGGCAATGATTCCTGTGGGAAAGTCCAACAATGAGTTACAAATATTAAAATGTGGTTCCCAACATTGCATGGTGGGAAACGTGGCCCACCACACAAATCACGGTGAGCTTTCCTGCTGACGTAAAACTCCTGGCTTCAGTTTCCAAGGAGACAGAAAGCATTGGCTTCCTCTTTCAGTTTCCCATTTCAATTAGAGCTTGTCTCAAAAAATACAAGCTTTGAAACCAGAGATTCTGTCACAATGCAAGTACCTTTTAAACATTATAAATAGCTATTATGCAGACTAGTGTTCCCAGCTTGTGAATAGTGCAGGTCAAATGCTTTTATTCGGCTTTTCTGAAGAGCCTACTTCATCTGCTCTTAATGCATCAGCGAGAAAGTAACTTTTGAAAAGATACATGATGCGAGGTGCATTGAGGTTGATGACACAAATATACACATCAAGGATTATTGTGAAACTGATTCAAAGATGTGGAAATCCCTTAGTACACCAGACCAGTGCCAAAAAGGGACCAGGGTGAACTATTTCCACAGGCCGTTAGATCCACTTGCTTAAGTATCTGAACTTACCACCTCATTATTAAGAATTATTTCTCTTCTGATTCTAGAGCAATTCTTTATGCCTCACATTGACAACAGCTCTTGAAAGTATAACGCTTCTCTGTTCTTGGGGTCAAATAGATTCAGTAAAATATTGCCTACAATTGCCTTTGATCAGCTGTCACTATAATTCTTCGAAGTAATTGTACAATTTTCAGGTTCAATTTTAGAAAACTACATATCAAAGCAAGTCACCTGTCTGAGAGAATCCGGCCATCTCCCCTTGAATATCAATGCTGTTATTATCCCCTACTATCAATATCCTGGGAATTACCATTGACCAGTAATTGAACCAGTCCAACATATTTGGAACTATAAAGCGGGTCAGACACTGGGAATTCTCAGGCAAGTAACTCTCCTCCTGACTCTCGAAAGCCTGCCCACAATTGACAAGACACAAGTCAGGAATGTGATGGAATTCTCTCCCCTTGATTGAATGGGCACAGCTCAGCAACACTCAAGAAGCTCAACATGTCCCAAGATAAAATAGCCTGCTCGATTGACACCATCTTAGATGCACATTGGTTTTGAAGTAACAAGATGCACACATCCATGGTATTGCACACACACACACACACACACACACACACACACACACACGCACAGAACAATGGAAGCAGATGCAGATAAAATTGCAATCATTATACTCCTGGTATCATCTTCGGTTTTATCCTCATAAAGTTGAAGACTTTGGTCCTAACTTGTCTCTATGTTACTCCTTCACTCTCCGTCTTTGTCTCTCTTTCTCGCTTCTCTGCCCTCTTGTGCACATTTATTTCCATTCATCTTTTCATATCTTCTCTTCTATTATCCCCTTTTCCATCACTACACATTCATTCCCATTGTTGCTCAACCTCTTCTTTGAATCATTAAATCAACCCTTAAATCTCCGTCCCCACTGTCTGTGTTCTCACCTTAAGTCCCTTATCTACTTCCTGTCGCTCTTTCTCATTCCTGCCAAGCTCGGTTGCAAGAGGTCAGAGATCTCATTTTCACTCATGATCCCTTCTCACTCTTATTTATTTTGTTTATTTCCAAATCCAGTCAAGATCATGAAAATAGGATGAGGAATGGAATTAGTCATCAGTAATTGGCAGCCCATTTTACATTGACATCGTACCTGAATATTGGCAGAACCAATTGGAACATTTAACTTGATTGATGCTGAACAACAGTGTTGGGTATTAAAGTTGAATTGTACTGTATTTAATATGAGCACGTGTCGCTGGTAGGTTATTTGATTTATAAATGTACATTTGTAGGGGAAAGTCAGTTGGGGTGGGGGGAGCGGGGAGGGGTGATGTAAAATGGACGGTAGTAGATTGGCTGCCAGTTTCACATCCTGCCCAATTTTCCTTCTCACATTTATTCCCATGGCAAGAAAATTTGAGAAGTAGGCAGAACAGACAGCCTCCAAGACAATCTATCAGCAAAGGGTGAATTCTACTCCTGATTTTAAACCATATTCAGACATTGCCTAACTCGAGGCTGATTTAGTATTAGTCATCTTTTTCAAAGTATTGGCAACATATTGGTTTTAATAACATTTCCCAGAGTTTTGTGCTCTCTAGCCTATGAATTTCCACCCGTTAAAACGAATAGACAGGAAATGGTGATCTAATGAATGCAGAAGCAAAAAAATAAAATCCATCGATTTGCCAGTTTATATAGCCAGTGCAAGTACTGGTACCTTATTAGTCAGATAGTTACAACAGTTACGTGCAAAAACAATCTAATACAGACACATACAGTATAATAAAGGCTCTTGTGAGTTGACAGTTCTCCAATAGCTTTAATCCATTAAACTGTACACTCTGTAATCCACAGCTCCCACTAATGCACAATTATTAAAATTTTGTTTTCATTCATATATATTACAATGATTGTTACCTGTTACTTGGTGGTCAACCCCCAGCTCAGATATATATGTGCTTGCGTTCGTACGTTTGTAATCTCAGTTCATTCATTCTTGGAATGTGGGTGTCACTAGCAAGATAATTTATTATTCAAGCTTAATTGCCCTTGAAAAGATGGTGGTGAGACACCTTGACAACTGAACAACTTGTTTGGCATTTCAGAGAGCTGTTTCTGTTCAGTCTTGTGGCTCAGTTGGTAGCACACTCACCTCTGAATCTGAACTTTGCTGGTTCCAGTCTCATCAGAGACTTGAGCAGAAAAATCGAGAGGAGCACAGAGAGAATACTGCACTTTCACAGCCATTACCTTTGGATGAAATGCTAAACGGAGACCCTGACTGCGCTTTCCGGTGAATGTAAAACATCCACAGCACTATATTGAAGAAGGAGAGAGTTATTCCCCAGCATTCTGGGGGACATAATCTGTTCATTATCGCATTGTTCTTTGTGGGAGTTTACAATGTGCAATGTTTCCGACATTTCAACAGTGACTACAGTTCAAACGTACTTGGCTGGCTGCAAAGTGTTTGAGGACATCTAGTGATTGTGAAAGGCAACAGATAACAAGTCCTTTATTTTTGTATGTATGGAATCACATATAGACCAGATCAGGTAAAGACAGCAGATTTCCTACATGAAAGGCCATTGAAAAATCAGATGGGATTGTACAAAAATCCAATAGTCCGACAATCACCATTTCTGACATTAGATTTTCATTCCAGATTTAGATGGTTGGTTGAATTTAATTTCTCCAGGAAGCATGGTGAAATTTGGCCTATGCTGTGAATAGGTCAGGGTTATAGAGGGAATTGTTCAACTCCCCATCCTGGCAGCTTCATCAAATCAATCCCACTCCAAGGACTCTTCATCTCCATAGACTTGGAACAAATCCAATCTTAACTGATTCGATGAAGACCCCTCTCTACCATCTACATGAGTGATTGGATAACTTCACAAGAGCACAAAACTCAAAACACAAAACAGGGTCAGGCCAAGTGGCACTAAATTGATAGTTTTGTTCAAAGAAATGGAACAAGGATTTTGGAGTTCAGGGAAGCGGGGGGAAGAAGCTGTTCTTGAGTCAGTTGGTATCTGTCCTCAGACTTTTGTATCTTTTTCCTTCTTCCGGAACAAGGTGGAATATTTCCAGAGTGTGTGGGATCCTTGATTATGCTGGCTGCTTTTCCAAGGCAGCAGGAAGTGTAGACAGAGTCAGTAGATGGAAGGCTGGTTTAAGAGATGGACTAGACTTCGTTCATGGCCCTTTGTAGTTTTGTGCAGTCTTGGACGGAGCAGGAATCAAACCAAGCTGTGATCAACCTGAAAGAATGTTTTCTGCGATGCATCTGTAAAAGTTGTTAAGAATTGTAGTGAACATGTCAAATTTCCTTAGCCTCTTGAGAAGGTACAAACGTTGGTAGGCTTTCTTAATTATAGCATCGGCACGGAGGGGCCAGGACGGTTTGTTGGTGATTTGGACACGTAGAAGCTTGAAGCTCTCAACCATTTCCACTTCATCGCTATTGATGTAGACAGGGGCATGTGCTGCACTACACTTCCTGAATTCAATGACTAGCTCCTTTGTTTTGCTGGCATTAAGGGAAAGATTATTGTCGTTGCACCAGTTCACCAGATTGTCTATCTCTTTTCTGGACTGTGTCTCATCATTGTTTGGAGATCTGACCCACGACGAAGGTGTCATCAGCAAACTTGAAAATTGAGTTGGAGGAGAATGTGACCATACAGTCATAGGTGTCCAGTATAGTGTGGAGCAGAGGGCACAACCTTTTAGGCCTCCCATGTTGAGGATGATCATGGAGGAGGTGTTGTTCCTTGTCTTTACTGATTGCGGTCTGTGGGTTGGGAAGTTCAGAATCTGGTTGCAGAGGGAGGAGACAAGCCTTAGGCCACAGAATTTGGAGATGAGTTTTGCAGTAATAATGGTGTTGAAGGCTGAACTTTAGTCAATAAATAGGAGTCTGACATAGATTTTTTTTTATTCAGGTATTCCAATGTTGGGTATCGGGCTAGGGAGGTGATGTCTGCTGTGGACCTGTTCTGATGATAGGTGAACTATCTGACAGTGCAGTGCGTAGCCATCACTGACAAAATGGATAGATCAATAAAAGGTGCACAGAGGAGTAATTGTGTGATCTGCAGTTTCAAGCAGATGTGTATTACATCTCTCATATTCAATCAGTATTGTTTCAGTCTGTTTATTTCCCAGTTGATTGAAAAATGAGCCTTTATATCCTTCAG
Organism: Carcharhinus amblyrhynchos; assembly: GCF_965287045.1. Taxonomy (NCBI): domain Eukaryota; kingdom Metazoa; phylum Chordata; class Chondrichthyes; order Carcharhiniformes; family Carcharhinidae; genus Carcharhinus; species Carcharhinus amblyrhynchos. The sequence continues at coordinate 4,078,887 of NC_137331.1, forward strand.
CTAAAATATGCACCATTTTGCAATCCAAATAGATTAAATTCAATGTTGTATAAACATTGCAATAGGCAGAAGAGGATACCTGGCATCTCATTAGGTATGATGTGGAGATGCCAGTGTTGGACTGGAGTAAACACACTAAGAAATCTCACAACACCAGGTTAAAGTCTAACGGGTTTATTTGGTTGTAAACACCACTGGCTTTCGGAACGCTGTTCCTTCGTCAGGTGAGTGGAGAGTTCTGATCAGAAACAGGGCATATAAAGGCACACACAGTTTACAGAATACTGATTAGAATGCGAGTCTTTACAACTAACCTGCTGTTCAACTCTTAAAGGTGCAGACAATGTGAGTGGTGATAGCATTAAGCACGGGTTAAAGAGATGTGTATTGTCTCCAGAGTGGACAGTAAGTGAGATGTGGCAAGTTCAGGCAAGTCATGGAGGTTACAGATAGTGCGACATGAACCCAAGATCCCGGTTGAGGCCGTCCTCATGTGTGCGGAACTTGGCTATCAGTTTCTGCTCAGCGACTCTGCGCTGTTGTACGTCGTGAAGGTCGCCTTGGTGAATGTTTACCTGAAGATAAGAGGCTGAATGCCTGTGACTACTGAAGTGTTCGCCAACCGGAAGGGAACAGTCTTGTCTGGTGATTGTCGAGTGGTGTTCATTCACCTGTTGTCGTAGCATCTGCAGAGTCGCTGAGCAGAAACTGATAGCCAAGCTCCACGTACATGAGGACGGCCTCAACCGGGATCTTGGGTTCATGTCACACGACCTGTAACCCCCATGACTTGCCTGAACTTGCAACATCTCATCTACCATCCTGCCTGGAGACAATACTCATCTCTTTAACCAATGTTTAATGCTATCTCCGCTCACAGTGTCTGCACCTTTAAGACTTGATTAGCTGTAAAGACTCACATTCTAATCAGTATTCTGTAAACTGTGTGTGCCTTTATATGTCCTGTTTGTGATCAGAACTCTCCACTCACCTGAGGAAGGAACAGCGTTCCGAAAGCTAGTGGTGTTTACTACCAAATAAACCTGTTGGACTTTAACCCGGTGTTCTGAGACTTCTTACTTTCTCACTAAGTATGCAGAGAATGCTGTCAGGTCCCATCGTTACATAACACAGCTTTGCCATATCAAGGACTGTATGGTAAAATAAGGGTTACCCGCTACAACTCGAGTCAATAATACCCTTCGATTAACAGAAGGAGCCATCAACAAATCGATCCTACAACTAGAATCATCAAACCTACCCTTTTCTGTTTGTATTTGAGTTTAATATGCAAAATCCGACTTCCTAATTCTGTCAGTAAATTGAAGCAAAAAGACTGTTGAGTTTCACTGACAACTATATACTTTCTTGTTGTATTCATTACGCTAACTTGCACTCAAGTCAACCACATTTACACTGTGGCTGACTAGTGTCATTCACTTTCAGATACAACTATTGTCATTTGCAGGGGGCATTAATAGACCAAAATATGACATTGTGTGAAGATCCAGGTGTTTTATTTCTGACTGATGCAGGCAGTCACCAGCAGTAAGAATTGTTTCACTGCATTCTCCTATTTGACCGACGGGTGAACCATGAAATCTGTGAATCTATACCTCATGTTGTTTCTTTGTCTGTACTCTTCCAGAACATTGAAGCAGGGCAAAAGACCATCTCTAAGATGATAACCTAGATCGGTGTGAACATTCGTAAAAGGTGCTTCCACTGCACTTATAACCTGAATAACTCTGTTGGCCTCTCTGGAAGATTGCATTGCAAAGAACCATTCATCTTTGCCTGTACAGTGCAGCTGGAGTACACTTCAAGACTTTTCAGTGGTCTTTGCACAAACACATATGATTCCTGGGAGAAAATCCTGGTCAATCAACAATCCGTATTGGTAGGCAGTCTCTGAGAATTCTGAATCCCCAGTGTTGAGTTGAGGATTATTGTTGTTCACACATGTACACTTCCTAATTGAACCTACAATACATCCTAAGCGATCCCTTTCAAGTGAACCATTTCTTGTCCTGGTTCTCTTGTAACAGCACCGCATCTCGGTAGCTTAAGTCAAAATGCTTCGACATGTTCCAGCATTAAAAGATTACACTGTTAGATTAAACTTTCACTTGGGTTGTGTTTGTGGTGTAAAGCAGTATTGTTGGATTACTAAGCAGCGTAGTTCCAAAACCTTTCTTATTTTAAACATCATTCCAGTTCCTGTGATGTGATTATTGGATACTGTCGTCATGCTCTCTAGTTCCTCATTCAGTGGGTGTTTCTGAAGGTCATGGCCATCATTCAGCATGCCTTTCCAATCCCATTCAAGGACAAGTTTCAATGCCTGAGCTGTGACCGAGATTTCCTTATGCTGATTTTTCCCTATTTCTCATTAACGTTGATCAGTTAATATCAGCTCTGGTTACCCCAGCTAATTTGAGTATTTTAATGATTTCAAAGAGGGGAGATCTTGTGACACAATGAGTAGCACGCCTGCCTTTCAGAAATAGAGTGCTGGCTTCAAGTTGGCCACAGAAGGAGAAGTGGTGATAAATTGGCCCTATCTGCTCATCCTCCCAAGGCATCCCTGGCAGGTGAGACACATCCCTAATCAGGCATTCCTGACAATGTCTCTTTCTCGTGTGTTCGTTATATGGCAACCTTTTATGGAAAAGGCATGAACAGGACCACATCCTCCATGGGGTGAACACATGCAAGGAAGAATGGCATTTCACTGCAGTTCCCAGTTGTTTGTTCAGAAATATTGCTTTTTCCACTTTAATTGATGCCCAGGCATCAAAGTACATGTTCTGTGCTCAATACTGATTTCAATAAAATCACAGGCTAAGTTTTCCTCCTTGACTGGTTTATTTCCAAAATGGTACCCCTGTAATGTACTTTTGTAACGAGCATATTTTTTCATGACGAACTCCTTGCCCTAAGATGGAACACCCGTTAGTAACGTACTAGCAGCAGTGTGAGATATACTGTAAAACCCATCACATCCTCTTCTGTCTCCTATGATAATTCTTTTACACACATCTGAAGTAATAAAGCAGTGAATGTTTAAGGCTTTGATATCTACTTACGGGGAGGTGGGGAGTGGAGGGAAGGAAGAGAAGGTTTCCTGGGAAACCCAAATGTTCATCGTGCACCTGCCATTCACCCCTATTGACATTTTGTTTTTATGATACGGAATGTCATGGGGGCACAGATGAATCTCCACTCTATATTTAAAAAGCCCATAAAAAGGTACAGCTTGGAGTGATTGACAATTGTTCAAAAAGTAAAATATTGGATTCAAGATGGGTGAAGATTATGTTACATTTCAATGATGTTTCTGTTAATGTGTTGCTGGCAACAGTGATGAGCTGCAAAGAGGTACCTTCTCCAGAAATGGGATGAAGGAACCTGCTGTTGTTGCAAAGCAGGAATGATTGGAGGCTCTTAACAGGTACCCTCCTGATTTTCATGCTGAAAGTGCTTTAATGCCTAACCAAGTCAGAAAAGATGAGTACAGTTGTCCATTCACTGGCATCCTGCTTGTGTGCATGAATCACACCTGCCCTCCTGTTTTGCCTTGTCAAATCTGGTCCATCACATAACTCCTCACATCCATTTACTTTGCAATTTCATCCATCCTTCCCCTTCTAAGCACTTCAGTCGATTTCCATCAAACCATTCACCGCTCCCACCCTCTCATATCCCAATGCAATTTCATGTGTCTCTCTCATCGAGTGTTCTTCACCCATTGGTTCACACTATTACCCTCACTCATAGGCCTGTTCATTTCCTCATTGTAAGAGATTGGAGATCTGTGGGAGAGTGTGATGTGTGGAGGTGATTCTCCAGAGATTTACAAGTTGACAAGTGCAGAGAAGGGCATGCTGTGAAGGTACGTGCAGTTTTGGGAGACAGGGAGCTTCCAACTGCCTGGTGAATTCATGAGCAAACGACATGACTTCTGAGAATACACCTGCAGAGAACTCAATCAGACCATACACAAACACAGACACTGACACATCAGTGGGATCAATAAGCCAGATGTAGAGAAGTCACCTGGTGACGCACAATTCATAAGTGAGCAACAGATGGCAAGAGTCCAGGTCAGAGGGTGCTGGCCTCTCCAAACTCTACCAACCTGGATGCACATGCTAATTGGTCCTTGGATAAAAATTGGAATTACTGAGCAGAAGCAGAAAATGTATGATTTACTGCCACATCTTCCAAACATGCTGCCCATAATTACGAACAGAATGCAGGAATTTGCCACACGCATGAGTAATATGATTTTGTTGGATTGTTAGCATTGTGATTTTATGTTTGAGCCTGGGTCAAGTGGCCAGATTGAAATAACGACAAATGCTCCAATCAAAAAGCAGTAACTATGATTATTTTGTACCACTTTCTCATCTTGCCCATTGTTGGTTTTAGGGTGGCAAATTGCCTTTTAAGTTATGATGATAAATGAAAAGATATGAACTGATGGGACCAAATAGGGCAATATGCAAAGTTTGTCCAGTTTGCTATTGGAATTATTTGTACCAGTCGCATTAGGGGATGGCAGATGTGTGGCTGATGCATTTGTTTTTGACATGGGTCCACTGGTGCAAACTAAGTGAACCTTGCATCGATAACAATAACTTTGGCATATTGGGCAGCAGTTGAGCAGTTGGGGGTGTGTTGCTCTCATCAAATTCCTCACTTTTCTTCTCCTCATTTTATATTGAGGACCATCTGCAGCAACTAAATGGACATACTGGGCAGAATTTTCCCATCCCACCCACTATGGGAACGATGGGAATTTCCAGCTGTGGGGTGAGCGCAGCTGAAAAATCCCACCCACTGTCTCACTGCTGTATTGAGTTTGGTTTGACCATCAACATTAGGAAGACAAATCTCATGGTCTAAGGCATTACCTTACCATCCTCTATCAGCGTGAAAATGTGACCCTGGATGTTGTCAATAGTTTCACATAACCAGGCTCCACGATCACTCACAATCTGTCACTTGATGCTGAAATCAACTCACACATATCACAAACACTACAGCTGTTTTGTCCACAGTGAATAAGAGAGAGTGTGGAACAACAGCACTCAAGCCTACAACCTGACCTGGAGAATACATGCGAAGCAGGAAACAATGCTGAATAGCTTCCCTTTTACTGCCTCAGGCATAATCTCAGAATTTCTTGCCAGGACTACAGGATGAGGTCACCAACTCAAATGTTCTGGAGTGTGCTAATTATGAATTGTCCACTGGGTCATGACTTTTTAGGCATCTCCCACAAGGACAAGTGAGATATGAAGATGGCAGATATTGGGCATGGCAGGATGACATGGTGGCACAGTGGTTAGCGCTGCTACCTCAAAATGCCAGAGACCCAAGTTTGATTCCTGACTTGGGTCACTGTCTGTGTGGAGACTGCATGTTCTCCCCATGTCTGTGGGGGTTTGCATTGGGTGCTTCAGTTTCCTCCCATAATCCAAAATACATGCTGGTCAGGTGCATTGGCCATGCTAAATTCTCCCTCATTGTACACGAACAGACGCCAGAGTGTGGTGACTTGAGGATTTTCACAGTAACTATTAGTAAACTTAAACGAATAAAGTTAAACTTGGCAGCAACAACTGGTAGGCAGACACTGATGATTGTGCCCCCTGGATGGTAACTGCAAGGAGAGCAAATACAAAAAGCTGAACAGGCTGAGAGGAGGGCTCAGAGGAAACAGAGGTCATGGATCATGCACCTTCTCAATCCATTGCCTTCTTCTACAATAAATGCAGTAGAGACTGCCATGCCAGACACTGGTTATTGAGCCACACCGTTTTTGGAGGCAAGGCTGTCACCACAATGGCCACTTGAAATCCTCAGCCCTCCACTGCTGGTAGACCGACAGCCAGGCCGAGGACAAGCTGCATGCCCTGGCATCTTCAAGCAGTTTAAGTGCAGGGGGCCCTTCCTGATTAGAAATGGTTCATGAATGTCCATGCTCCCCACCAGCAAGGGCCGCCATGTCATACAAATCCCCTGACCTCTAATAATGACCCCTAATATTATCTTCTGCGACCCCCACCCTCTGCTTGACTAGGCTCAGTGAGCCCAGTTGTATTGATATAAGGTAGAAAGTGGGATAGTATTTTGAAATATAGATATATATATATACACATTATTAACCAAATCTACTTCATGATTTATTTTATCTTTCAGTTTTGAAATGAGACTTAAACTCATAGTTTTCAAATAGCAAGCTCAAAGAAATGTATTCAAGGAAGGATATAAATTGATGCAAGGTTATAACATATGTTTAAATTTAACTAATTCTTGAAAATTCATACATCCAAACAAATAAACCGCTCAGTTTTAATATGCAGAGCATGTGTCTGTAATTAACATCTTCACTATCCTCTTTGTACTTGATTTATTTCTCAGCACAAAAGTACAAAAGCCAACAAACTTTAAAACTTTTGGCCCTAAAAGTCAGGCCCTAAAAATGTAACTTTCTTTCTTCATATGAACACAAATGCAGAAATCCTCTGACCTCTTCCATGGCTAGAATTCTGCACCACCGCTGTGAATGGAGTTTTGGCTGAAAGTACAATTCTGTGTTCTCACTGGCAGTGGGGGTTGTCCGGGGGAATGGAAAAGACTGGGGAATCCTGCTCATATTCTTCAATTAGAACATGGCTGCAGAAGGAGCTCCTTTAAGGCTGTTATTAGTTTCTTTAGTGAACATCATATCTTATCAGGCCATGCAACCGAAGGTCACTGATTGGTCTCAACTATCATTAATGTGTTTGGCTTCAATGGGATAATTTAAAGATAACACAAAGGGCCAAAAGGTCAATTTTAGAGAAGACAGTGTTTTTTTATTCACCAATCTTGATCAGAATATGAACAATAAGATTGTTACCTTTCAATGTTCCTTTAGCTGAAATATTTCTTGTTGGCACCACATTGAATTGTCTTTAATAAGAATCCCGAATAAGGAAACCAAAATAGACAAATAATTACTTTGATTTTGTCTTATAACTTAATCAAGGTTCATTTCTTCACGATCATTCATTCCTTTTAATCTGAGACGTGTGGTTTCAATCTTTGTCCAATATATATTCTTTATTTTCAAACAACTGATCAAGCCTATCGAAAATTGGTTAATTATTCTAATTTGATATATGCATTCTGTCTCCTTGCAGAATTTGCAATGTCACATACTTGAAAAATATTTAAAAATTCTTTATGTATTATTTTCATAATACAACCAAGCCTTTTAAATCTTGAAATTATAATTAATGAAGGATTATACTTTTAATTAATCATCTGTTGCTGGCTTGTCCAGTTTATTTATTATCAATATAACAATATATGAGATGGATTCTGCCAGGAAGCCAAGAGAGGGGATTAAGGGTTATGGGGAGAGGGCAGGAATGTGGAACTGAGCCACGACAGATCAGCCATGATCTTATTGAATGGCGGGGCAGGCTCGAAGGGCTAGATGGCCTACTCCTGCTCCTATTTCTTATGTTCTTATGTTACTTTTAAAATGGCTTCCTTTGTCCTGTTAGCTTGTTTCAGTAAGTTTAGTCAGAAAGTGGTCAAGGTTTACTGAAAGTTACCACCTAAACTTACGTCGACACCCCACTCACTTTCAACTGGGGCCTTCGTCATTGGCTGCTGCTCCGGGCCTCTTGTCGTCCCAGCAATGACCACCACTCCCAATGGCACTGTTGCGACTGAAGAGCAGTCATCCCACTCACTGGCCAACAGTTCTTGGAGATGGGCACTTCGTCTTCAAAGCCTGGAACCCTCACCACAGGCATAGAGAGCTGAATAGGTTTTTAATTCCACAGGGTCTCCTAAAAATGGCCAAAGTGGGGTTTGTACATTTAAAATTTAGACATAGTTTAATTTAGCTGTGTACAGCCTCAGCACTGCCAAATTTACTCTCAACTGTTTTAGTTTAAAGATATATTCATGAGACACAGACTCAGGCACTGAATTAGAAAATAAAACCACAGTTTAAAGAATAAAGCATAAAAAAAATCAATTTACTGATGGAGCAAAGGAACAAAAAGGTGCAGTCGTCAATAATATATTGCAGACTCCAAGATTTCAAATGGATGGCTACTTCCAAAGAAGCAGAAGAATATCTTAACCCTGCTCGCTGACAGGAATTTTGCCTCTGTACCAGAAAAATACCGTACTGCCCAGGGTTCACACTATTCCTGTCCCCAGTGCTACATTATCATCACGTTGACAGGCATTCTACCTCTGTCCCCAAGAAAACACAATACACCCAGTTTCCCTTTCCTTGGTGTGCACAAGCACAATGGTTCCTAAAACTCTCTTTCATACCGAATTCTGGCATCAACTGAGCTTGATCCCAAGTTGTTAATAGTCAATTGGTCAAATAGATTGTAAGGCTTAATTGAATTGGATTTGTGCACATTGCCATAAACTTAAGACAATAGATTACTTCAATTTGTGTTATTTATCTCAATACGAGACAGTATTGTTTATTCATTCACACCAGTGCTGGACTGTAGTCAAGGATAGACCAGGATAGGGCAGTTACATTCCACAGACACTCTCACAGCATCTCTAAAATGCAGATGTTACTCAAAAAAACAGAAGAGAATCCAACCCTTCTTAATGACCTGATTAATTACAGATTCTTCAATTACAGGGTAATTGAGGTACTTCTGATAATAGTATGTTGCTGGCGGGTTGTTACTTTACAATCCTGGATGTAGTTTAATTGGTTCAATGCAAAATACTACAATACTTGTGGTTGGTGTACTAAAATGATGCATAATTTGGGAGCAGGTGTTCACAACTCATTTTTATATAAATATTGCCAATAGCAGGGTACATCTGCTTGCAAAAGCCTCTAAAAATGATCGCGTGAAGAAGGCAGCACAAATCCCATTAAAATAAGATCTAAAATCTAGGTCAGCTTCCATCATTCCAGTGGAAGGGGCCACAATTGCAGCCATTAACTTCAGCCCAGGCGATCTGTCACCCATCAGATGCAGATGTGTTGTTGAATAGATCTCTCATAAGATTCCTGGATGGATTCAGAGGCAGATGGTTACTGGTGATGGTCATTTTGACAGTCACTGGTAAAAAGTGCGGCCATCAGATCCACCAGAAAGCAAATCCTCTTTTCAGTGGCTGCAGATAACTACCACCACCTGATAGACAACCTGAGACATTGTTATTTTGGAATGTCAAGGAAACTCAGTCTCCGTTATTACGAAAACCCACTGAACTAGGCCACTGACCACCACAGCCCCCAGCCCCACAACCCATCGTCCCTGACACCCCACTGCGTTCCAAAATACCCCTCTCCTCGTGGACCCCCTCTTGTGTCACCTGCTCAGGTCCCCATCCCCCCTGTCCCTCTGGTTAAAACTGAACCCCACACTGCAGTGAATGCCCCTGCAAGTATATTGGCCCCAGTCCTGGATAGTCCAGGTAGGTTTCTGACAGACAGGGGAATTAAGGGTTCTGGGGAGAAAGCGGGAAAGTGGAACTGATCCACTTCAGATCAGCCATGATCTTATTGAATGGCGGGGCAGGCTCGAAGGGCTAGATGGCCTACTCCTGCTCCTATTTCTTATGTTCTTCCATTCTTATGTTCCTGCTGCCAACAGGTTGATAGGAGTTGGAATGCACTGGCTGAGAGGATAGTGGAGGCAGATTCAATGGTAACTTTCAAGAAGGAATTGAATAAATAGATGAAGGTGAAAATAATGGCAGGCTTATGAGTAATGAGTCGAGGAATGGCTCTTCGAATGAGCCAGCATAGAATCGACGGGCTCAATGGCCTTCCTTTGCATTCATGATTCAAACATTTTGTTTCAGTGAGATTTATATAACTTCCTTAATTGCTGCAATGTTCTTACTTTGCTTTCACTGGTTAGTGTGAGGAAGCCTGTGAAACCCTGTGTGTGCTATTAAACTTAAAAGTCAGTTGAAATATCGTTCTGTATGAATGAGTAGTGCCATGACGATGGATCATAGCCCCAAATTACTTATGGACATATTGAACTTTTAAGGAAAAGTGCTTTTTAAAAAGGCACATACAAGCAAGAACTGTCTGAGACTGCAAAGCAACCACCTGCTGGAATTCTTACGTGGATTCCACTTGACCAACTTGTCCAGAGAGAATGGAATGTCGCAAAATGTTCGGACTGAGACATTTAAATGGAAGAGATGCAAAGAAGAAACTGAACTGTAATTGTCGAGATAAAGGAGGCTGATTCTATCTCAGCAGAGACCATCTCCTGTGAATTATATCCCAGGCTGTGGACATGATGGGAGTTGAAAGAAAGGAGTTCTGAGTAAAAGACATGTTTTGTGCTCTTTCGTCTTCCAGGAATACACAAGTAAAGGAGGCAAACACCAACTGCAACCCTGGTCTCTGTGGCTAATCTGAGTTTCACTGTGCTATTGTGTTCTGTGAAGGCCACAGCTAAGGAACACCCTGAAGGCACCTCTGCAACTGTAGGTTAAAAATGTCTCTCTCTCTGGTTGCTGGAGGCAAGTTGCATGTTAGCAAAACCTGCAGAATCGAACATAGAACAGTACAGGCCCTTCGGCCCTCGATGTTGTGCCAAGCTATGTCCAATCCCAAGATCAAGCTATCCCCTCCCTATAATTCTGGAGTGCTCCATGTGCTTATCCAAGAACTGCTTGAAAGTTCCTCAAGTGTCCGACTCCACTATCACAGCAGGCAGTGCATTCCACACCCCAACCACTCTCTGAGTGAAGAATCTACCTCGGACATCCCCCCTTTATCTCCTACCATGAACTTTATAGTTCCCTAGTAACCTAGTAACAGCTACATCCACCCAAGGAAATAGTCTCTGCACTCCCACACTATCTGTCCCCCTCATCATCTTAAAACCTCTATTAAGTTGCCTCTCATCCTCCTCCGCTCCAAAGAGAAAAGCCCCACCACCTCAACCTTTCCTCATAAGACCTACCCTCCAAACCAGGCACCATTCTGGTAAATCTCCTCTGCTCTTTTTCCAATGCTTCCACATCCTTCTTATAGTGAGGTGACCAGAACTGCACACAATATTCCAAATGTGGTCTCACCAAGGTCCTGTATAGTTGCAGCATAACCCTACAGCTCTTAAACTCAAACCCCCTGTTAATAAACACTAACACACTATGAGCCTCCTTCACGGCTCTATCCACTTGAATGACAACCTTCAGAGATCTGTGGATGTGAACCCTAAGATCTCTCTGTTCCTCCACATTCCTCAGAACCCTGCTGTTGACCCTGTAATCCGCATTCAAGTTTGTCCTACCAAAATGAATCGCCTCACACTCATCAAGGTTAAATTCCATCTGCCACTTTTCTGCCCAGCTCTGCATCTTATCAATGTCTCTTTGCAGCCGACAAGAGCCCTCCACCTCATCCACTACTCCAACAATCTTGGTGTCATCAGCAAATTTACTAACCCACCCTTCAGCCCCCTCTTCCAAGTCATTGATAAAAATCACAAATAGCAGAGGATCCGGCACTGACCCCTGTGGTACACCGCTGGTAACTGGCCTCCAGTCTGAAAATTTTCCCTCCACCACCATCCTTTGTCTTCTACGAGACAGTTATCCAATCGGTTAAATTTCCTCCTATCCCACACCTCCTTACTTTCTTCATGAGCCTACCATGGGGAACCTTATCAAATGTCTTACTAAAATCCATGTATATGATATCAACTGCTCTACTTTTGTCCACACACTTAATTACCTCCTCAAAAAATTCAATCAAATTTGTGAGGCAGGACTTACCCCTCACAAAACTGCGCTGACTATCCCTGATTAAGCTGCATCTTTCCAAATGGTCATAAATCCTATCTCTCAGGACCCTTTCCATTAACTTACTGAACACTGAAGAAAGACTAACTGGCCTCTAATTACCAGGGTCATTCCTATTTCCTTTCTTGAAGAGAGGAACAATAGTCGTCACTCTCCAGTCCTCTGGCACAATCCCCACGGACAGATAGGACCCAAAGAGCAAAACTAAAGGCTCCGCAATCTCATCCTTTGCCTCCCAATGTATCCGAGGATGTATCCCATCTGGCCCAGGGGACTTATCGACCCTCACGTTTTTCAAAATTGCTGATATATCTTCCCTCAGAACATCTACCTCCTCCATCTTATCAGCCTGTATCATGCACTCATCCTCAAAAACATGGCCCCTCTCCTTAGTGAACACTGAAGAAAAGCATTTATTCAATGCCTCACCTATCTCTTCTGACTCGATGCACAAGTTCCCACTACTATCCTTAACTGGCCCTAATCTCACCCTGGTCATTCTTTTATTTCTCACATAAAAGAGTAAAAAGCCTTGGGGTTTTCCTTTATCCGCCAAGGACTTCTCATGCCCCCTCCTAGCTCTCCTAAGCCCTTTCTTTAACTCATTCCCAGCTACCTTGTAACCTTCAAGCTACCCAATTGAACCTTGTTTTTTCATCTTTACATACGCTTCCTTTTTCCTCTTGACAAGACATTCAACCTCCTTTGTGGGAACCATGGTTCTCTCACTCAGCCATTTCCTCCCTGCCTGCCAGGGACATACATATCTGGAACACACAATATTTGAAAAACTCCACTTTTCGTTTTGCCCACACCTGACAGTTTCTGCTCCCATCTTACCCTCCCTAATTCTTGCCTAATTGCATCATAATTACCTCTGCCCCAATTATTCATCTTGCCCTGCAGTGTGACTCTATCCCTCTCCATTGCAATAATGAAGGACACCGAATTGTGGTCACTATTTCCAAAGTACTCTCTCACAAACAAATCTAACATTTGGCCTGGTTCATTACCCAGTACCAAGTCCAATGTGGCCCCAACGTTTGTCAGCAAATCTCAGAATCAGTAATCTTGAAACCAACTGCCCAACCATAAGCTCAGTGCTATTAGAATTACTCAACTTAATGACCGCAATGTTTCACCATCTACTCCTCACATGCAATCTAAACACTGATACATTTTTTTTTATTTTTGGACTCATGGGTGGTACAGTGGTGCAATGGTTAGCACTGCTGCCTCATAGCGCCTCACAGCAGGTTCAACTCCTGCCTTTGTGGAGCTTTCACCTTTTCCCTCTATCTGCGTGGCTTTCCTCCCACACTCCAAAGATGAGCAGGTTAGATTGATTGACTGAGGTAATGTTGCCCCTTAATGTCAGGGGGACCAGCAGGGTAAATACGAGGGGTTAAGCGGAGAGGGTTCGGGAAGGATTGTCGTTGGTGCACACTTGATGGGCCAAATGGTCTCCTTGTGCACTGTAGGGATTCTGTGATTCCATGACTGATCTTTCACTTCTCACCTGAGTGTACGTATGTACCACTTTTATTATTTTCTTCTCTCATTTTAGTTACTAATAAGCTCACTCTTTCTTTAACTCAAGGAAGCTGATGGCTCCTTTTGGACTTGGTCCAAGTATCCACAAGGGAAGGGATCATTTTCAGGTTAACCTTATTGCAACCAGCTGAGCCAGTTCATCCCTCTTTACCCGGGAGCAGGCAATTTTAGGGGTATCACATCTGGAATCATAGCAAATTCGCTGACCTCACACAGGGACTGGTCGTAACGTTAGCATATGTTAATAGGCAATCTACCTCACCACAGGGCGTGTACATACAGTCTAATGTGTTGCAGATTGCAACTGGCTTTCTGACAAACTGAGACTCTTGTTTCTCCATTGCATTCACACGGACGCACCCCTCCCTGTATGTCTTTCATTCTGTTCATCCCACTGTAAAAAATGCATTTCAAAGTCTGGCTTGCAGAAGGAAAGTTTTCATTTTCTCTACTTCTTTGAACTGAAGTAGTAATCCACGCGACACAATAAAATATCACCTTAGTTCCCCATCTAAGGTACCTGCTGCAAGAGAGCCTTCTTGAAATTTACTCTTGCTCTCAAAGAAATAGGAAGATAGGATTCAAACAGATCATAAGAGGCGGCACCAATGTGTCTTCTGGTGGGATTTTTTTTGTCACTGATGGAAAATGTGTGAAATAATTTGAGGAAAGATGGGGAATGCTTATTTTTAAACTTTGTTCCAATTCAATCCAATCAAATCAAATCCAATTCAGAGTCCCAACAAGTTGGGACATTCCCGATCCAAGCTGACAAGACAGGGCTCTCACCTCCTGTCTTGGGCTTGAGCTTCATGATCCAAGCTGATTGGAGTAGGTGGAGCTCCTCCTCCAAAACTTGATCTCATTTGCATCTTAGCCAAAAGGCCGAGATGCCACTTTAAAACATTGCTTCAAATGAAGGTGAAATGTAACCTAATGACTTCAACCAAGTGCAGCATGTCGACACTATACTTGATCTCAGCCAAAAGCCAAGAACAGATACTACACTTCATCTTAGCCAAAAGGCTGGGGAATGCTTATGCAAAAGACCTCCAAATGGGAGCCTTGATAATCTGGAGATGAGCTCCATACCAGCCCAAGTTGCAGCCTGCCTCAGTGGCAACATTGTTGTCTCTGAAAGTTGGAGTTACAAACTCATTTCCAGGGCTCAACTTGATTACCTGGGCTGTTTCCAGGGCAATGGTGATGGAGTGCTTCACTGAGAGAGATGCAGTCTTTCACTCCTGGTGTCATGTCTGCCTGTTCAAATGGATGTAAAGGACTCTGTGACATTTCAGAAGTGATTTGTTCAGCTGTGAAACATTTTAGGATGTCCTGAGGATGTGAAATGAGATTTACAACCATAAATCCTGTCTTTACATTGCCAGCAAGTGAATGTGTCAAGGTGCTGAAGGAAGACCAGTTTAATGGTTAACCCGGGTCGTACCGATTTGAAGATCTCCATTCTGAACTGTTAATACATCTCTCTGGAAATGCCAATAATCTGCTATTTGTTAAAAGGAGGTATATGACTCGGAATTTAGCAGTAAGCCTCTCAATCTATCAATTCCTTTACATTTCTCATCCCTGGAAAGTTGTTGTAAAATCTTTTAAGTCAGTCAGAGTTGCCATTTTCAAATACATGACAAACCGCCTGAATCCCGAAAGGACATCTGAACATGTGGTGGCAGAGTTTGTTCCAATCGAAAATAATCTTAAAAATAATCAGCAGTTAAAAACTCAGAAATCGATGGTTTCTGAAAATATTGAGGTACTGTGGAGAAGTTCGATCCTGCTGAAAATTTGAAATGCAGAAATTGTAATTGTCATTATTGCAGGGACCCACCAAAAGAGAAAAGTGTGAGAAACTTCATTGAGAAGAAGTGTGCAGGACCTCTATCTTTGATTTCCTAACAGAACTTAAAGCCTGTCTTAATTGATCATGGAACAAATATCTGCCATATCACACCAGTTTGGACTCTTCCAAGGCTCAGACCAGTCATAAAATTGGGAATGTTAGAGAGATTCCTTAGATACATTATTGCTTTAGGTCTAGACTAAAGGGAGATTTACCCTTTTATTAAATAATTTGTTTAGTAGGTCCAATAGCTGATGATATAATGACTCGATAAGGAATCAATGAATCCACAAAAAAAATTGATGAAGTTTTAAAATCATTTGACATTTAAATTTGAATAGTAACAAGATCCTTGAAAATTCAAATTTTAACAAACATGTCAAACAGTCAGGACAACTGTTAAACTCTTTCATTAATATGCTGTTAAGAATATGTGAAGGTTGTGACTGTGGTGAAATCAGAACAAATCTGGGACCGAATTGTTATTGAAGCAGTGGATAATGCGCTCTCTGACATGCTTCCAGCTGAAGAAGAATTGCCCATTTAGCAGGTCATTCAGACTGTTGGGTAATCCAAAATCCATCAACAGAACAGATCCATCTTTAGAGGTGAAATCAAACCATGATACAAAATAAGCCCACTGTCCAGCTAGTAAAACAGCAGAGGAGCAGGTACGTCAAGGGATGCAATAACCTAACCAACAGTAGAGTGTGGGTACCCATTCCGGTGTTGTGGAAGCAAACATCCTCACATGTATGATCAATGTTTGGCAGGCTCAGTATTTTCACTGTAACTGCAAGGACACTTGAGGAAGCAACGTAAAGCTAACACAAAGCTTTCAAAGTCAAAAGAAGGTGAGACACCCTGTTCATTATCGCAACAAAGAATGTTCCCGTTTAAGCTGAATAGATTGCATCAACCTCAACCCTCTACAGCAGTCTGACAGTGTCAACCAGCAAGGCTTGGAAGGAGTTTCCAAAACCTTTTACAGATTGGAATGGCTGGGGATCACATACAGGAATATACACAGGGAGTCATAGAGGATTACAGCATGGAAACAGGCCCTTCAGCCCAACTTGTCCATGCTGCCCAGTTTTTACTCAGAAGCTCATCCCAATTGCCCGCATTTGGCCCATATGCCTCTATACTTTACTTATCCATGTAACTGTCAAAGATGGGAGGATTATAAGAATGAGTCCCTGTCCCTGCCATCAAAAGTACGCCATCCACTTACGAAGTAAGTGCGTCACCTCGGCAAAATGATCAAAATGGGTGTTACCTTCCCCCCTCACTCATCCAACCAAATGGTATTTCATGGTAGTCTCAGGCCTGAAACTGAAAGGGTGCATCTATATCTGCGTTGACTTGACACAGTTCAGTAAGACTAAGGCAAGAGAAGACCACCTTGTGTCCCCAGAGCAAGGCAGCCCTTCCAAACTCCCGCAAAGCACAGTGTTTTCAAAGCCCAATACTAACAGCAGTTTTTGGCAACTTCCACGAGGTTTCTAATTGTATTCATCTCCCACTTTGGTCGATTTTATTTTGAGTGCTTACCATTTGGAATCACCTCCCCACTGGAAATCTGCGAAAAGATGATGTTGGCCATTTTGTAAAGCCTACCACGTCAACTGCCATATGGAAGGTGCTTTGGTTCTTTCACAACAGTGAAAGTACATGACAGAAAGTTCACAGCAGCCTGAGAACACTTGCAGCGATCATTGCTAACGCTGAATGAGAAATATAAATTCTCCAAGACATCTCTTCGGTTCTTAGGACTCATCAGAAAATCACATTCAAACACTCACTGAAAAACTGAATGCTGCTAAAATACTGAGTTATAGTCA
Organism: Carcharhinus amblyrhynchos; assembly: GCF_965287045.1. Classification (NCBI taxonomy): domain Eukaryota; kingdom Metazoa; phylum Chordata; class Chondrichthyes; order Carcharhiniformes; family Carcharhinidae; genus Carcharhinus; species Carcharhinus amblyrhynchos. The sequence continues at coordinate 4,095,975 of NC_137331.1, forward strand.
TCAAGTCATAGGGTCATTAAAGCACAGAAGGAGGCATTTGACCCATGAAGTCCATGTGGGCTCCCTTTCAAGCAATCTAGACAATCCTATTCCATCATTTTATTCCCATATCACAATAGATTTATTTCCCCCAAGTGCCCATCAAATTTCCTTTGGAAACTATTCATCATCTCCATTTCCACTGCCCTCAGAAGCAATGAGTTCTAGGTTATTACCACTTGCTACATAAAAAGTGCTTCCTTTTATGTCCCCTGCTTCTCTTGCCCAAATGTTAAATCTATACAGCCTAGTTATTTTGTCATCAGCTAAAGGGAACTGCTTTTCTTTTCATTTTACCTGAACTTGCCATAACCTCAATCAAATCTCCCCTCAATCTTCTTTGCTGCGAGGAAAACATTCATCAACTTCTCCAACCTCCCACAGTCCAAAGATGTGCGGGTTAGGTTGATTGGCCATGCTAAAAAATTGCCCCTTAGTGTCCTGAGATGCGTAGGTTAGAGGGATTAGTGGGTATAGTATGTAGAGACATGGGAGGGATATGGGGGTAGGGCCTGGGTGGGATTGTGTTCGGTGCAGACTCGATGGGCCAAATGGCCTCTTTCTGCACTGTAGGGTTCTATGGTTCTAATATTAGAACTAAAATTCCTCAATGCTGAAACTCTTCTAAAAAATCCCTGTGCAACTTCTCCAGGGTCCTCTCTCTCTTGTTGTAGCATCCTCTTTGTCTAAAGATTGCTGACAATGGCTCAATGATGCAGTGATATCACAATGGGGCACGTCTCCATCAGGGGACAGGATTCACATTATTCACACTGTAAAACACTACATTCCAACCAATTTAGCTAACCAGCTCTACAACAGCACACACATCCTTTCAAAAGTGGGGTGACGTAAACTAGCCAATAGTCTATCTGTGGCCTGACCAGAGATTAAGACATTTCAGTATAACTTCCATCCTTTTGGACTCAGTACCTTTATTTGTGACACCCAAAATTTTATGAGTCTTGCTAACTTCTCTTAGTATGTCCTGCCACTTTCAATGATCGATGCGCGTCAACCGTCAGATCCCTCGGTTATTGCTCACTGTTTAGAACTGTGTCATTTAAAGTAAATTACCTCTCCCTATTCCTTCTGCCAAAATGCACAATCCCATGTCTCTGTATTAAATTCCATCTGCCGTTTGTCTCCCATTCAGCCAGTCTACCAACACCCTGATACAGTCGATAGGCATCACCCTCACTGTTTGCCACGTCTCCAAGTTTAGCATCATCAGCACATTTTGAAATTTTACTCTGTATTCCAATATTCAGGTGTTAATTCAGTTGCATATATGATCAAGTAAATCAGATATCGGGGGAACACAAAATAAAGATTCCACTCTGGAATCGCACTTTACAAGATGTAATCTCCTGTGTCCTGATTTTATCCTGTTGGTAATTCTAACATTGTAAATATTTTACAGGCCAGTGGTATAGACCTGCAAATGTTAAAAGCAGCTTGGGTGACACAGTGGTTAGCACTACTGCCTCAGAGTGCCAGGGACTCAGGTTTGATTCTCTTGGGTCATTGTCTGTGCCGAGTTTGCACATTCTCTCTTTTTTTGACTTGATTTGATTTATTATTGTCACATGTATTATCAAACAATGAAAAGTATTGTTTTTTTGGCGCTCTGCAGACAAAACATACCGTTCATAGAGAAGGAAACAAGACAGTGCAGAATGTAGTGTTACAGTCAGAGATAGGATGAAGAGAAAGATAACTAAATGCAAGGTAAGTCCACTCAAAAGTCTGAGAGCAGCAGTGAAGAAGCTATTCTTGAGTTGGTTGGTACAGAACCTGAGACTTTAGTATCTTTTTCCCAAAGGAAAAAGGCGCATGGATTGTCTGCATGAGTTGTCTCCAGGTGCTCCAGATTTCTTGTACAGTCCAAATGACATGCTGGTTCGATGCATTGGCCATGCTGAATTTTCCCTCAGTGTACTCGAACCAGCACTGGAGTGTGGCCACTCGGGAATTTTCACAGTAACTTCATTGCGGTGTTGATGTAACCTTATTTGTGACACTAATAGATAAATAACAAAGTTTAAACTTTGCAAGAGCCAATGGAAGAATGAGTGGGTTGAAGCATGAGTGTATTTTGGTGGTATATTGTGTGTGACAGGGTGTAAATCTGCAAAAGATACAAAAGGTAAATTTGCAGTCCTTATGAAAGTGATTTTTGGCAGACAATAATATTCAAAATGCAAAGGAACAAGATTTTGTGGCAGCAATAAAAATCACAAATATTAATCCTTCAGCGTGTCATTTATTGGAGCTGGAAGGACACTATTAATATGGCAATCAAGCAGTGAAAGGGCAGAACAGGGAAGCCTTATTTTCTGATCATGGAAGGCAAGTTTCAAAAGCATTGACATGGCAACAGGTGTCCGAGGTTATCAACTGTAGCAAAACTGCACCAAGGACATGAGTAGAACATTGAATTATGTTGACTGACCTCACGAGGAGGAGAAAGCAAGTGTTAATATTTACAAGATTTACGATTAAAAAGATTAGCCATGACCTTTACAGATTGATTATGATCTAATTATATGGCGGAACAGATTCAAGGTGCTGAATGCCCTACTTCTGTTCCTATGCTGCTACAGTGATTTAAACGTGTTTGGCAGTTTCATGACAACTACATGGTTTCTCCTGTCACTGACTACAATGAACTCACACAACAAGGTCGGATGCCCAATAAGGATTGACTTGGAAGTCAGTCCACATACGTATCTGCAAGAATCGAGTGCATTAAAGATCAATAAAACAATACCATCTTCACGGTAACTATACTTATTGCTGACTAAAAAAAGACAGGAAGCAATACCAATGTTGTAAAGGGGTCATGATGCTACAAGGTGTCACCGAAATCTGCGAAGTTTCTACAGGAGAAGGAAGTATTTAGCAGAAAAAAGGCCACAGTTACTTTTGGAAGTGACAAGTTAGATGCCCAGAGACAATAGCGTCTCAACGCTATTCATTCTGCTGGAGTATAGGGGAAGCTATGTGGGGATGTGGCTGTAGTCAGAGGGGATAGTAGAGATTTACACAGATTATGGAAGGCACTGGGGTGGGAGTCACAGACACATGGAGCAATGAGGGTCAGGGCCCTGTTCGACTCCCGAGTGCTCACTGTGTTCTCACTTTTTCAGTGCACATTTCAGGGGAATCATGGTGTGTGTTGAATTAGTTTTTCTACTGACCGGGATTGACTCATATCAGAGACACCAACATGCTGCTGTGCCTGGACCAGGACCAGCGGCTGGACCGCACAGGGGGAACAACGCGGAGACAGTGGCAGCCAACAATCTTCCTGCATCGATGTTCCTACTTTCAGTTGTCCGAACTGTAGTGTTGGAGAAGATAGCGTTTGTCCCAGGAGACAATGGATCACCTCTGCATGAGTTAACACTGCATGGAACTGCAGGAAACACAGTGCCTGTGGCCCTTAAAGTTACAGCCGCTCTGAACTTTTATGCTAGAGGTTCGTTTCACGGCAACACAGGGAACATCTGTGGCATTTCCCAGTCTGCCTCTCACAAAAATATTCCGGAGGTGATTGTTGCCCTTCATGCCAGGGCTGAACTGTTTATCAACTTTGACCGGGACCAGGGAACCAGGATGCCAGGGCCATGGGCTTCACCCATCTAGCAAGGACGCTCCAGGTGCAAGGTCTGATAGACTGCACTGGCGTGGCTCTTCAGTCACCATGGCACCATGCAGCACCGTACAGGAACGGCAAGGAAAGTTATACCTTGGGCCGCTCGCAAATCAGAGAGCAGCGACTGGAGAGTTGGTTCCTCAGGGACAAGGGGTGTCCACTCAGGAGATGGCGAATGATGCAAATGTGGAAGCTACTCACTAACACCAGCAGAGAATCAATACCATGAGTCTCATGCTTCAATACACATGTTGGTGGAGCAGATGATCAGACTGTTGAGGATGTGGTTCTGGTGCCTGGACCAGTCGGGAGGTGCCCCACAATACAGTGCCCCATAGGGTCTCCCACATTACTGTGGCCTGCTGCACTCTCCGCAACCTAGCGCTGTAGAGGGGAGACAACCTAGACCTGGAGGGGATGGATGAGAGCCAGATCTCCTCAGATGAGGAGGATGGTGAGGAGGGCAGTGGGCCTGATGTTGCTGAGGAGGAGGAGGAAGAATTCTGGGCAGGGGATTGGCTTGAATTGGCCGTCAAGCAAAGGGGGCCCTGATCACCTCTGGTTCCAAGGACAAGAGGGAGTAGCAGCGAGTGAGGTCTCTCACAATGGGTGGTCTAACCGCTTGGTTGCACATTTTCAACGGCAGGGAGCTGCAGCCATTGGCCTGACTCTACAGGAGAGACTTGCATCGCTCTTCCCATCCTCAGCAACATGTCTGACTCCTGCCTAACAGGGAGCTGCATGTGTCCTGCCACTGAGCTGGGAGAGCGAGGAGGAGGGCCTCTTTACAGGTCTTGGCAAAACCCCAAGTGTTTGGTTGAGAGTTGAAAGACAAGCTGCGAAGGATGTGAAAAGGAGCCCAGAGCAAGATGGCACCTTGATTGAGCGCAGAAGATCATTCATCTTCTTGTGGCACAGCTGCCCTGCCCTCTCCTGCAGAAAGCTGGCACTCACCATGGCTGCCATTGAATTGCAGGCAGGGGTGGTGACCTCGGTGGGAGGTCTCTCCTGGAGTGAGGGGAGAGTGCCTCGTACCTTTGCTTCACCAGGAGCAGAGCCTGTGGGGGCCAGGCCTGCTTGGGTGGCACATTCTGCAACGGGATCAGTGGGGGTGGGAAGGAGTACTCGGGGCTGACCGTGGCGGGAGGGAGCTCACTGCTGGCTATGAGGGGGAGGGGGTTCAGAGCTGGCCATTGGGCTGTTGGGGCTGGCCATGGTTGGGGGAGAAGATCGGGGCTGGCCATGGATTTGGGTAGACCATCGTTCGGGGAGGGTCGGGAAACAATCAGGGAAGCCAGCAATGGGGAGGTGGGGGGAGGGGGGCATAGCGCATGTGCCCTTTTCCCCACTGACAGATTGACACATGTGCATGCCAAGGGAGCAGGGCCCAAGGGGGCTGGGCCTGCTGAGATGGCATACTCTGCAGTGGGATCATTGGAAGTGGGAGGGAGCAGTTGGGACTGACCATGGTGGGGGGGTAGGGAGGTCACTGCTGGCTATGGGGGTGGGGGGAGGGGTCATGCTGCTGATCTCCCTCCAGCGAGATGAGGTCCCACTCCTCAGTTTCTGGTGTGAATCTCTCTGAGGCACTCAGTGGAACAGAGTGCCGGAGATTCGTGAAACTAAATATGCCCAAAAAACAGGCGGAAAATTCTTCTGTTTTCCCACCTATTAGCTTTTTCTTGGGAGAATCCTGGCCATTATCTAAATGTGATGACAAAATTAAAAAAAAGCACCCATGTGCATTCATTGGAGATTTCCGTGTCCTATTCTGAAATCTTGAGCTTAAATATATTTTAAGCAATTTGTCGACACGAAAGTTATGCATTTTTTTTGCTGTGTCATTAATGTTACAGGTTCTGAATCATTACACCCTGCCTTATAATTACATGACCTACATTATTCAAACTTATCAAATGGAAATAAGTTGTGTTACTTGAACAAATGAACGCTATTTGCAAGGCTGCTGTGATAGAGGGCAGATAATTATCCTGCAGTAGAAGATCATATTCTAGTTAAGCAGAATCTTTGAAGTTCCAATGAGTAAATCAAGGTTGGTCACTATTAGGACTGATATAAGTAGGATGCCTTATTGTAGGATGAGGAACATTCAGTGCGAGTGCAGCACTAGTAATTGTTCAGACAACTATTTGTTCCAGAGGCAATGTGACTGTGTTTATTGTCTGAGGCTGATCCTACTTCAGGACAGTGAACCCAAGTGTTTAAAGACTGTTCTGACATGGGGGTCATTGTCCTGAATGGTTAATACTGGCTGGAATTCTCCAGCTGCTCATGCCGGTGGGATTCTTTGGTCCTGCTGCACTGAACGGAGACTTGGTCGAGCGCCAAATTCTCTTTCCTCGCTCGCTGCGGCGTGAACGCCGGAGAACTCAAGTCATTGTTTCTCTCTCCACAAAGGCTGCCGGGGCTGCTGAGCATTTCCAGCACATTCGGTTGTTATTCTCCTCATCTAGGGTCCACATTATTGTCATTAAAGTCTCTTCACTTGATATTTTACTGACATCAATCCCCAGCGACATGAGGAAGCAGCCACAATGCTCAAGACCAAGAGCACATATGATATGGAGGCATTGAATATCATGGAAAGGCTGGAAAATCTATGGGACAGGGCGTGGTTGAGGTGAGGAGGCAACAAAATGTGATAGAAGCAAAGAAATACTTATCGTAGATGTGCTTACATTCAGCAATCCTTTCTTCAAGGGTTCTGTCATCATCCATTCAACTTAAATAATCTCTGCTGTGTATCAAATCTTGGAAAGTTGTCTTGCAAGAGGAAACTGGTCACGATGATACGGACCCGAACGTTTCCACTGGGGATTTAGCTGCCACAGTGATGACCTCAATGGCTGGTCCTTCTTCACTGATTGCATCTTGGCATCTCACTTGTGGAAGTACCAGCTGATTCAGAACGAACGGTGTTCATGGGTCAAAAGGGTTGCTCGTGTGTCAAATAACCCCTGTGGTGTTTGAGGATGTGCGAGTTGAAGAGGAGGACAGTGTAATTCCTCCATAACAGGTGGCAAAATTGACTGGGGAGCCCAGGGAGCAACAACATTGATGTTCCTTTTCCAAACAAGTTATGTGTGGAAGCGTAGACCTTCGGTGCAGATAGTGGCAAGGGTTTCACCAGATATGATTGAGGTGATGAATAAATAGAACATTGCAGGACATCTCCCAATACCAGCAAAACATCCCCGAGACAGTGAAGGGCCCGTATGATATTTTTGCAACATCAGAAATGGTTTCTAAGAACAAGTTTGGTTTTCAGAGGGACCACTGGCAAATACTTCAACAGGTGCCTTGAAAACCACTTTTGGACACCATGACCTGGATTTTCTTTCCCCAGTTGTAGTGAATGTGGAGGAGTGAACCGCTATTGAGAGATGCAATTGAACTGTAACTTGTGGCAATCTAACTTGGGGGGGGGCATAAATTTGCCGTGTGTCTGAATCCTAATGTCAGTGCTGTTTCTGAATATTTAAAGGACTGGGAAACCTTGGGACTGGGAAAGGAGAACCAGGTGGGAATGGGAAGAGATGAGTTGTGAGAGTCAGGTGAGCTATCCAGTAATAATCTTCATGGTTAGGTTGCTATCCAGGAATGATCCTGATGCTGCGTAGTTTACTATCCAGTGATAACTGTCATGATATACTAATATAGCATTAGGAAGCTGAGGGCATGACTTCTTATCAGTTATTTCTCTGCAGCACACTAATAATAAAAGTAACTTTCTCGTTATTGAACTACTGCTGATCAAAGCAATTAAATGCTTTAAAAAAGCTTTTTTCCAGTTGTGGGAAGTCTTTAAAAGTTAATAAAAGTCCTGAACAATGATTAGTAGTATTTAAAAGTTTTAAAACTATCATAGCTATTTGCATTTATCGTGAAGTATTGTAAAGCACCAACCTAAACAGAGGCCTACTGCTTGACCTGAAGGGGCATCACTTCTATCCGTGACGTCAATAGGAGTGAGGCTTTGCTGAGAATACTTTTGGCCCCTAGGCCTCAGATGTGAACTTGTCACTGGAGCTTTGCTGCAATCAGGATGGCAAATTACTGCTGCAGTCTATGAATAATGTTTATTTTGGGCAGTCAGTGGTAAATGTAGCAACTTCAACCTCACAGAGGAAACGGCAGGCTGGCATTGTTAAAGTGCTTCCCAGGCCTGTTCCAAGTGACTATTTAGCCTCTACTGGCACTGTTTAGCAACACTCCTCTTGCACCAGTTTGCAGCAAGGATCTCACTCGATTTACCTTCATCTAACTCCATCAACTGAGGCTAGAAAATCCTGACGTGGAGATGCCGGCGTTGGACTGGGGTAAACACAGTAAGAAGTCTGACAACACCAGGTTAAAGTCCAACTGATTTATTTGATAGTAAACTCACAAGCTTCCGACGTTTCCCTCTTGGTCAGGTGAATGAAGAGTTCTGGCCTCAGACAGAGCGTATAAAGCACTGACAGTTCACAGATTACTGATTCGAATGCGAGTCTTTACCCCTAACCTGCTATTCAAGTCTTAAAGTGGCTAACAATGATAGCCTTCATTCACCTGAGGAAGAGGGGAACCTCGAAAGCTTGTGAGTTTACTATCAAATAAATCGGTTGGGCTTAAACCCGGTGTTGTCAGACTTCTTACTGTAGAAAATCCTGGCCAGAGTTAGTTTCACTTTTGCAGTAATTTAGCAAAGTGCCAGTTTTCTGTCACTAAATACAGTGAAACCCCGCTTTTACGTGCCCCGATTTAGCGCAAATTCAGATATAATGCGATGAATCATTGCACCCTTTTATTTTGCTCTTTCCAGAGAACTGATTATCTATTTTTCATGTAAAAGGCAAGGGAAAACTGTAAAAAGGAACACGCTGTGCAGTCCCAATAATTAGATCTGCTGAAACAGTGAATCATTTGGACTGGTTGAACAAAAACTCACTTAAACACCGTAATTCCTTCAACAAGTCCCTGCGCACAGACAAAAAGAGCAAGCTGCCTTCTCTCCGCCAGAGTATGTTCGGGTTATATGGAAGAGGTAAACACTGCACAATCTCCAGCACCCGGGTTTTACAATTGAGAAAGAGTATTTGTGATCCAAGTGCCTCCCACTGCCAGGTCTCCACGCCTCGATGGCAGCACGCAAACATACACCCACACAGATCGGGAGGCAGGGAATATAGGATACCACCAGGGAACACAATACCAATCTCTCGTTACACTCTCACTTCTGGCGAAATCCAAAAAGGTGGATACACGATGGGATTACTGCAAACACACAGGCTAAATTCGAAGAAAGAACCTTAGCTTCATGTATTCCATAATCACTGTACACACTGCTAGAAGGAAAATTCAGAAATTATAGTGGGACAGACACTCATGCATGCAATAAAAGCAAACATTTTTTCTTCAACCTTTTTGGCATTCAATGCCGGCGCTAATAAAGTGGAACTCAGCGTGAAAACTTGTAATGTATTAATTATTACTGTCTGTCAGAGGAAATGCTATGCTAGTGGGAGAATGGTATCTTTTCTAGAAACAAGTTTATGTGAGTGGGTTCCATTGTAAAATTTGACCTGCGTCTTGCACTGAGAATGGAGGAGGTGGGGACACCTACAGCGCTCTTCGTTATTGTGGAATAAATTGGACATCGGCTTCCACACATATGCAATTATGAAATTACAGTAGAATTTACGCTGGCTCATTCACAAGCTGTACTACACCATGATGTTGAGGATCAGACTGGCCTTGGAATCGATGTAAGGGGGTGAAGTTCGTGCACATACCCATTCGTTCCTAATAACTGCACCCGAAAACTGTTAGAGCTTGTGCATTCGGGTGTAAGTTAATGTTTAATGACGTGACAAGTTTTTTTTCTTTAAAATTTAATCTGACAAGCGTGAAGTTTCATTCCTTCAGAATTAGAGTGTTGGATGTTTAAAACAATAAAAGAATAAATTTTATTTGACTATTTTATCTCACCCTTTCTCAATCTATTTCCCTTGCTTTATTTTGTTCACACACATGCTTTTACAACCCCGATTTAGCGCGACCTGGCTTTTTTCGCAGTAACATTTTATGGACCCCAAACCATCACGTTGTAAAGGAGCCACACTGTACTGTTTATTTTGCACCAAAAAGAACCATAGAATCCTACAGTGTAGAAGGAGGCCATTTGGCCCATCGAGTTTGCACTGACCATAACCCCACCCAGGCCCTATCCTCATAACCCCATGTATTTACCCTGCTAATCCCCCTGATATTAAGGGGCAATTTAGTGTGGCTAGTCCACCTGACCCGCAAATCTTTGGAATGTGGGAGGAAACCTATGCAGACACAGAGCGAATGTGCAAACGCCACACAGTCACCCAAGGCCAGGATTGAACCCAGGTCCCTGGTGCTACAGGGCAGCGACGCTAACCACTGTGCCACCATGCTGCCCACACTGGGTCGTGCCTGTATCTTACAGCTCAATAGTTTACATCTCGGCATCTACAGTGCTGGTCCAGGTTGGGCAGCAAATTTAAAACCCCTGTTGTCTGCTTCTAACTGGGTGAACCTCCATTCGTTGACAGATCTATCAATTGTCCCCATCACAAAATCCCTCCAATCTTCGGTCCATGTCTCTCCCACAATCTTTTCCACTATGTTGTAGTTGGTCTGATGTCTGTCGAAGGTGGGGTTTCTGAGGGAGTGTTGCAGGGTTCCCAATGCAGGGTCCTTCTCTGGTTCCATTTCAGCCCAGTCGCTTCTGAAGCATTCATCTCTGAGTCCATACCTCTAATATCCGGAGGGCCTAACGCAGAGGCAGTTTACCTGAGGGCTGACACTGGCAGCGGGTTATCTTCATGGGAGGTAGTGAGGCCTGCTCAAGCCTGGTCTTGCTGGTCCTGAGATGGTTGAATTGTTTCTTTAAGAATTTACCCTGGATTTTGACCTTGTAAGATACCGATCCTGTGTTCTCCATAATGACCCCAGGGACCCAATTGGGACCATCCCCAAAGTTTTCCTTGTGAACCAGTTCTTGCTGTCCTTTGTAGTATTGTAATTTCTTTTTTGGTTTTCTTGTTGAGACTTCACCTTCCCTGTCAAGTTTGGGAGTCACAGACGTAATCTGGTACAAAGCCATCGTCCCATTGACAGGTCTGCTGGAGGAACATCTGTTGTTGTGCACGGTGTGGTCCGAGAATTGAACAAAAATCATGCCAGTTTGGTCTTCATGGATGCCACCAGTTGTTTTTTTGTGCCATTTTTGAAGGTTTGCACCACCCTTTTCTGCCAGATCATTTGACGATGGATGATGGAGTGCATGTCAGACATGTCAGATACTATTAGAGAACACAAAGTTCTGGATATTACTGCTGGTAAAGGCTGTGCCATTATTGGAAACCAGGAATTACGGTAGTCCATGTGCACTGAAGCTTTGTCGTAATTTCTCGATGATAGCCTCAGAAGTCATGGAGCTCATGTGATGCATCTCTAGCCACTTGTAGTGTGCCTCTATCATGATTAAAAACATGGAACCCCTAAAGGGATCCGCAAAGTCCACACACACACACACACACACACACACACACACACGTGGCTGCCAGTGGAGGAAGGCTGTGGGAGGGAGGTTTTGATTTTCCTGGCACAGGTCACTTTGGTTTACCAAGTCTGTGATGTGAGAGTCAAGTTTGGCCACCAATCATAACTCCTAGCCAGCATGGGATTTACCGAGGTGGCTATTTTGTATTATATCTGCTAATATTGGACACCATTCTGGGGGCGGAACAATTACTCGGGACCCCCAGAGAATGATCTCATCCTCAACATTAAGTTCATCTTTCTTAACATGATGGAGTTTCATTTCTTTGAAGGGCCGTCATTGGATTTTACTGAGTCGGATCGTGTGCTTTATTTTAGATAAGATTGGATCTTTCTAGGCTCAGGCTTTATTCTGTCTTGCGGACACCAGCATAGCCTTCAAAAACTTCAGTCATCATAATTTCTTCCAATGCTGGCAAATGAGCCAAGCTTTTGGGCAACAGGAGGCACTCAGTGCATCAGCGTTGGCCATCCAGGTTCCAGGGTGGTGCTCTAGAGGATATTCAGAGGTCACCAATAACAAGACCCAGTGCTGTACCTGAGTGGAGACAATATCCTCTTTGAAAAGGACCAGTAAGGGTTTATCGTCAGTAGATTTATTGATGTATTGATGGAACTTTTCCACACCAAATATGACCTCCAACCCTTCTTTCTCAATCTGAAAATATCTTCATTCTGCATCCAAAAGGGTCCTGGAGTAAAACACGATTGTCTTTTCCCTACCATCTTCCCAGTGACATGGAAGCATTGCCCCATCCATACATGGAAGCATCACAAGTCAATAGAAGTTCTTTCTCAGGGGAAAAATGGGCCAGTAGTTCAGATGACAGTAACTAACACTTAACTTTAGAAAAAAAACCTCTCCCTGCAGAGCTTCCCAGGACCATCTCTGATGTTTTCATATCAGGGTGTGCAAGCGGGGCCAAGCATGGAAGCCAAGTTCAGGATAAATATTCCACAATAATTTATTAACCCCAGGAAGGATTTCAACTCTCTGGTGTTCCTTGGGGTTGGTACTTCCTTGATTGCTTTTTACCTTATTCTCGACAGGATGTAATTCCTTTCCAGCTACTCGGTAGCCTCAATAGGTTACTTTGGCCACTTGGGAGACAGATTCCTCCCTCTTCAAGCAAACTCCTGCTGTAAGTAATCTCTGCAAGCATTCTTCCAGGTTGGTTAGATGTTCCTGTTCCAAAGTATACTATTATTTTCAATAGCCCTTGAAGGATGTTCTCCGTAAGTTTTTGGAAGATGACACATGCTGATGAGACCTCAATGGATAAGCAAGTATATTGATAGAATCCCTTATATGTGTTGATCATCATTTATTTCCAGGAGGACTTATTCAATCAAGCTGACGATGGGCATGACACCCATCCAAATTGGAGAACATCTTGCTGTCTGTTAGATCAGCATACAAATCTTTGATTTGGGGCAGGGGGACCTATCAAATTTGGAGACATGGTTGATTGTTAGTTTATTGTCCCCGCAAAGATGAACTAATTTATGGGGCCTTTAGAGCAGGAACACAGGTCACCATTTGCCAGTTTGAGCAACTACCTGTAACCCGTCCTCTCGATATTTTGTAAATAGCTTTCTATCCATTCTGTAACTTGTCCCCTGACTTCACATTCTCTTGGTCAGAAGCCTCCTGCAATACCTCATCAGAGCCTTTTGGAAATTCAAATATGCTGCAGCTTTCCGATTACCCACAACCACACTTTCTGGCACAAATTCAAAGAATTTAATAAGTTTGGTCAAGGATAATTTTCCCTTTTGGTATCTGGGCTGGCCATTCTTTATTATATTTTCATTTTCTTGATACTTTCTGTTATATATTTGATTACAGATTATATTATGCTCCCTACAACCACAATAAACTAGTTAATCTTTAGTTTCCTGAATTTGTTCTTTGCCCCTTTTATATAATGGAATCATACTAGCTGTCTGCCAGACCTGTGTTACTGTTCCCTCTTCTGATGAAATTTTATAAATGTGCAATAGTGCCTCTGCTATCTCTTTCCTAACTTATTTTAATATGAACAGATGCAATCCATCTTGATGTGGACTTTATCCCCTTGAAGTTTGACTAGTTTATCAATGATCTCCCTTCTTTGTATCTTACATGACTATGTATCACATTTTGAAATCTTCTTTGGTAGACAGACCAAGAGGTTACCAGTTTGATGTAGCAAAAGAGGCAATGCCGACTGGAAGAAAAGGTTTTCAGTGTGGTGTGAATGCTTCGGATGTGGAAAGCTCTGCTTGTGAGTATGATGGACACCCATTCAATCAAAGCCTTCAGAAGGGAATTGGCTCATTATCCAATGTGAAAATATTGTCAGGGGAATGGGGAAAAGGCTGAAATGTGACGAGGTGAGTTGCTCTTGCAGAGAGCTGGCACAGACACCATGGGCCAAATGGCCTCCTTTGTTCTGTAACCATTCTCTGATTCTTCTAACTAAACTACCATGTTAGTTTCCCGAGAAAAACTAACGCAAAGTAATTATTTATATAATTACCTGTGAGGTTATTGTGTGTATCCCTCAGCGGCTCTATTCCTGTCCTGAATTTTCTTTGGTTATTTATGTGCCTTTACTGTTTATTTATATAATCCTTGATACTTTAATTTTTCTAATTGTTTGTTGACTTTTTTTACTCTTTGTAGATTCCCTTTCTTTTGTGTCACCATTGTTGACGAAGTAATTAGTGTGTGTCTTTTTCATTAGTTTCATGCTATGACCCTTATTGTATCTGAGGCCCTCCTCTGTCTGTGAAAACCTGAGTGTGAAAACCTTAGTGGAATCATCAGAACAAAGAAAACTACAGCACAGAAACAGGCCCTTTCGCTCTCCAAGCCTGCACTGACCATGCTGCCTAACTTAACTAAAACTCCCTACCATTCCCATCCTTTTCATGTATTTGTAAAGACCCCCCTTAAAAGTCACTGTTGTATCTGTTTCCACTACCTCCCCCAACAGCGGGTTCCAGGCACCCACCACCCTCTGTGTAAAAATCCTGCTTCGTACATCTCCCTTAAACCTTGCCCCTCACACCTTAAACCTACGCTCCATCAGCTATGAATTCAGAGAACAACTCTGATCACCTATCAACTATCCATACGCATCACTCCAAGAATTGAGGGTCAATATTGTGGCTTAACCCAGGATGAATGGCAACTTCCCAGGGATGGCATGGTAGCACAGTGGTTAGCGTTGCTGCCTCACAGCGCTGAGTTCAATTTTGGTCCCAGATCACTGTCTGTGTAGAGTTTGCACATTCCTGCGTGGGTTTCCTCTGGTTGTTCCGGTTTCTTCCCATACTCCAAAGATGTGTGGATTAGGCCGATTGGCCATGCTAAATTTTCCCTTTGTGTCAACAGCTTAGCAGGGTAAATAAGTGGGCTTATCGGGATAGGACCTGGGTGGGATTGTGGTCAGTACAGGCTCGATGGGCCAAATGGTCTCCTTCTTCATGTAGGGATTCCATGATCCTGCGATCTGGTATTGATGAGCCATCTAAGATGGTTGACTTTGTGTATTGGTTGGGCATTCGTAGAATTTCCTATTCACTTTTTACTGTACTTTTATATAAAAAATTAGCATTTGTCACACTGCGTGCCACATAAACAAAGGGCTGAATTTTCCATGGAGTAGCCACTCTGCTCCCTTTTACCTATCTTATCTGGAGCTGCACATTTCTTTCCCAGACATCCAACCCAAGCCTCTTCAGGAATGTGCAATGTAGCTGCGTCTTGGGCCTTTTGGTGCCGTGTAGGATTGTTGGGGAAAAGTGCTAACTGCTGTCATCTGATGAGTTTAAATGTCCCAGCTGCTTTGACAGGAGATAGTGTCGAGTAAATGGGTAGGATAGGTCAGGGATGTGGGGGTGGGGAGGTACGGTGCTGAGTGGTCAGAGGAAGATAGGGGGTGGTGGATAGCTTGGGGAGGGTAAGGATAGCTGGGGGGTTTGGTCAGGGTGCTGGGGGATAGTTGAGTGGGTGGAGGTTTGGAAAGCTAGAAGCTGGATGCGGGGTGATCAGGCAGATCGAGGTGAGTGGGCGGGTGAGTCGGGGGGTTAGTCAGGAGTGTTGGAAAGTGTAGTCCGGAGGTCCAGGTAGGGGCGTCAGCAGTACAGTTTCCAAGGAGTTAAAACTGATTTATAATCCTTCTAACTGTTCCTAGGTATCAACACTGCTCAGAAAAACATCTGAAGCCTCCACCTCTTAATCAGAGTTTTGGAGGATTCCAGTTGCAGGCTAATTGTCCAATGGAAATTGAAAGTTCCTGGCCAATGTTGTCCAGGTGTTCCCCAGCACATCTTCTGTGGTACCTCTGAAAAAACAAAAGATTTGAGCCAATGGGCATAACTCCTTTGTCTACATGGCCTGTGATTCAGGGATACCTTCTGAAAGTCTGTTCACCATTGATGTAAGTCAGTATGCTGCCTCCTGCTTCATGTACATGAAGATTCCATGGGTCTTTTTTTAAAAAATATTATTGTCATGAGTAGGCTTACATTAACACTGCAATGAAGTTACTGTGAAAATCCCCTAATTGCCACTCTGGCATCTATTCAGCTACACTGAGGGAGAATTTAGCATGGCCAATGCATCTAACCAGCACACCTTTCAGTCTACAGGAGGAAACCAAAGCGCCCGGAGGAAACCCACGCAGGGGAGAATGTGCAGACTCCTCACAGACAGAGACCCAAGCCGGGAATCAAACACACGCCCCTCGTGCTATGAGGCAGCAGTGCTAACCACTGTGCCACCCATACACAGGAGTGCTATTTCTTTGTGTTGGTGAGCTGGGTACAGGTTTTTTGCAACAGGTTGGAAATGGTAAATTTGAAAGGTAAAGTGTTATCAAAAAATATTTTTAACTGTCATCCTGCACTTGAGGTAAAAATGAAGCTTTTACCCGGTCACAGTCACAGTGACACAACGGCTAAAAATCTAATTTTTCTTTTGTTTAAGTTCATAGGATGTCTTATTTGAAAATGGAGCAGCATTAATTCCTGCCCAAAATTCTAATTACTGTTCACAAATAATCATGCTGTTTTTACGGTTTCTGATGACATTTTTATAATATTAAAATTCGAGCTGTCCATCGTTGTGAGGTGATTATTAGACAACATGAACCATTATTAATTCAAAATGACATTTGTTCATTCTATGCTCTACTTTTAAAGCAATCAATATTATGGATATAAGCATTGATTAGCTGCATGTGAATGAATGCAATGTCTCCTAAGCACTTGGAATTATTGCTTAGAACAGTTCATCCTTGGGCTTACGAAGGGATGAATAAATGCAGACTCCTATTGTTTTTTTGAATATATTTAATGATAAAGTGAAAAATATCCTAATGTCATGACTTTTTGTTTATTGTGGTATTGTAACAGCTATCAAAAGTATTCTTGCACTTATTACTTGAACCCAAGTAAGATAAAAATTAAATGTACTGTTCAGTTATCAGCATACCCATTGCTATTCTGAGCTTGTTTTGTTCCATATGGGATGTAAATAGAGGAAATAAGTCACCTCAGCACTGTTCCAGGTGGGTAAAATCTTATCGTCATGATTGTGTGATGATTTTTAAAGGTATCCAGGATGCAGAAAACAACAAACGTTAGCAGACAGATAACGTGCAGTTTGTTGCCAGCACTGTTTATCTAGATATCTAACTTCAATATTGCATTGATGACGGTCTACAGTAGACAAGTTATGCTTTTGTCTCCAATATTTCCCCCATTACCACCCTTTACTTTCTCGGAGACATTGACCTGTGTTGGTATAGATCCTTGTGCATTGACAAATCTCTCCTACCTCTTCTGTGTGGCAATGTGTGATTAGATAATGAAAGCTGGTATAGTTTTGCTGCATATGTGTGTGTGTGTGTGTGTGTGTGTGTGTGTTTTTGCAGTGTGGGGTGGGCAGGGTAGAATGAAGTGTCAATCAGGGCCAAGTCCAAATCTGCTATCACCTCTTCTATATTCCCAGAAGTGACTCCACAATTAACTGCAGTGGAATTGCTGATCATTTATTTTCTCCCTAGCTTAGGAACGTTGAATAGAAATATGCAGCCCTCAGTGCAACAACACTGGTGAAATCATTGTACATGCCACGTACTGGATTTCAGATGTTCATTTGTGGAATCCCTGCAGTGCAGAAGGAGGCTATTCGGCCCATCAAGTTTTCACCAACTCACTAACTCCTTGCTATCCCTGTAGCCCCACATATTTACCCCGCTAATTCCCCAAACCTACACACGAAGGGACAATTTGGCATAGTCAATCCACCTAACCTGCACATCTCTAGGCCATGGGAGGAACTGGAGCACGTGGAGGAAACCCATGCAGACATGGGGAGAAAGCACAGGCAATCACCCGAGGCCAGAACAGAACCAGGGTCTCTGGTGCTGTATTAACCACCCAACAATGTTGCTGTCCTCAGAACTCTTGGGCTACTTAGCTTTTCATCAGCACTTAGAGTACATATGAACTTTATATTTGAGTATTTTTTATTTCCTGACATTAGTATACCTGAGATAAGTTGATCAGGCTGTTATTTTAAAGAAAAAGTTGTAAACAATTGAAATCTTCCTGGAAAATATTTCTTCATTAATAAATACTGTCAAAAAATTATCCACCAGTAATTCATCTCAATTGCTATTTTGTTGTCTGTGTACTTTGTGGGACTGAACTTCCACAATTATTCTTTGGATGTGAGGAACCTTGGGAATCCTTAGAACAAGATAAGGCACTATATAAATAGAAATACTTCCTCCTTCTTTTGCAATGATATGCTTCAATCATGTTAAGGAAGAATTTGCACTCAGTTAAGTAATGGGCAATTAAACCGTTAATTATGGGACATGACAGACTGAGCTTAGTCAACTCACTATTTTCCACTAGTGTTTGAGCACTAAATGCTTATTATTAAGCATCATTAAGATTTAGTGCCTCTCGCTCCTGTGGATAAAGTGCGAGGACTGTTTAGAAGTTTTTCACAGTTCATTCTACAAAGTAGAGTGCCGTGCTTTTGAAAACAATTACGACAATTCCAGAAGCAATTCAAGGCTTACAAGCAATCTTTGTAAAGTAGCTTGTAATGCTGAAAATGTAACACATGGTAAGGTTTAAGATACAATAATAAATATTGGATTGTTGCAATTTTTGCTGGATTCAGCTAGTTTGATGAGTTATCAAGGCAATTTTCACGCTACAATTAGCAGGATCATTTTTTGCATTAATGATCTTCAGCTTTGTGGTTGCCAGGGAAACAACCAACAAAAATGAGATTCAACTGACAGTAAGGTGAGTTTAGGAAGGAACAAGCGACTGAAAGATATGGTGAGAAAGTTTATGACCTCAGCTGAAATCGATGGAAAGATGTATCTCCATCAGAAAATTCCATTCTCCACATCCCTAATAATTCTATGGGCGGAAATTTTCTCAGAATGGCTACAAAATTCCTGGGAGTGTTTATCCTACATTGTCAGTAAAATTATGTCAGCAGAGTAAGAGCAGCTCCAGGGGAATTCTCAGCTTATTTTGATACATCATAAAGTGTGTAACACATGGAACAGGAGACAACTAGCCCACAGCACAATCCTCACAATTTCCCAGCGTGGAGGGAAGGGGAAGTGAATGAAGAACAGGTAAAGGAAATTAATTTAATTTGACTAACATGCAGCAAGAAGCAAATGAAAATTGCTTGCGTCTGTTTGTGCTTATTGTCCCTGCTGTTCAGTAATTACAGAGCACATACCCTCTGTTCACAATAGAGTTCAGGAATTAGAATAAGAATTCTGAACAAGGTCAGATGGAAGGGCACATCAGCCACATTTGAAGTTGAGGCTACCCCAATAATCCTTCTTGTCAATCAATTCACGAGGTCTGACTGGCTTCATCCCGGGCTGTGAGGGGCAAATGACTGTAATCAGCAAATTGATGGCAGAGCTAACCTTCTGAACTGATTATCACACTATAAATGGCACTAAACTAGAACCAGTGACCCTCCTTACAGATTGTCAATGTCCTCAGTCTCTGCAACTTGGAATGTCCTATTGGGCAACACTCCTGGTGGATAACTATTGAAGCATAATGCTATAAAGTGGTCAATTGACTCTGATCAATGTCAAGCTGGCAGGCCGGAGAATCTCACCCAATGTAACCAATTCTTTTTTTCCTTCAAAATCAGATAAATTGCTGGAACTGTAGATTAAAGCAATTACAATTGAAGATATCTGAGCTGCAAGTTGATCATGTCTCCTCCAGTTTTACATTTTGGATTGCATTGACGCACAGGCAATAATATCCAAACTGCCAAAGAAGAGATAATATCACTTCTCACCAGCAGCTATGCAGGATAATCAAAGCTAGAGAACGCTACAGTCTTGGTCATCTCATGTGTTCATAATCTAACTATTATTAATGTATCAAGTCTCATGTAAACTGAAAGCAAAATACGAAAGAAATACTTGATTCTTCTCTAAATAAATACCACTCTTGTTGTCATCTTGGTTCTTGGGATCTTCTGCGTAAAATCACTGTTAGCATAACATTCTATGAATAATTTACACACAATTTTGTTTCATGTTCTTCAGGGACATGGTACACATTTCAGAAAGACACAGGCAATTTGAATACGAATATCATGACCAAAACATTTCTGACTGAGCATTTATCAAACACATATACACATATACACGACACAAATTTAGCCCATCAAAAATGAAAGATGAACTCCCACAGAAAGGTCTAGCTATGTGTGAACCTCCACTACTGGTAATCTGGGTGGGCTACGCGGATGCTCAGGTGGACACATGCCAGTTCAAATGCCGGGACACATTTACCTGTGATCTACTCATGGTCATGTAATCAGGGAGCAGAGTCCTGAAAAATGGAACTTCAATTTATTTATTAGTGTCCCACACTAACCCAGCCCAAATTGGATAGAATTTTAACATGGGATGGACTGAGTTCCACGTGGAAAGCCCATCAAAGCCACAATTGGTCCTTAGTGGTCTCTTAATGGCTTCCTAAGGGCCTTTTTTTCACCCAAACTCAATTTTTAGGCTGATGGATGCCCGACGACTGAGGATGAGAAACACAAAGAGTTCTCACTCTCGATCTCAGGCGGGAATGGGGTTTTTGGGGCTGGGTGCCGGGGTGACTATCTCCATCTGAAGGCATCTTGAGACTGGGGGCACCCTCCCCTTACAGATCAGAGACCCCTGGCCCTCCCTTCCCTCCACTCTGTACTTTTTACCAGCACTGTAGTTCCTGGGACTAAGGATCAGACATTGCACCACACCATCTCTTCCAACCACTTTCATGCTATGTCCGGATGAATTGGAGAGCTGTTGGCCAATCACATTGACTGAAAGGTCTCCAAGATGGAACTTCCTTCAAAGTGCATTAATTAGAGTGTGATTTGGCAACAGGCCTGTCGGAGTTGGTGGGACACATTATCCACCAATGCTCTGGACGATGGCCAAGGTCTTGATAGAGCAAAAAGACTAAAGTGCAAATATTCCATCTGAAGCGCCAAGTCTTTTTGAAAAACAATTACATAAGACAAAAAACACCAAGAACAAAATAACCTGAATTATTAAAGATGTTTCTATTTGACCATAGTGACTGGAACTTTACTAAGCCTTTGGTGATTGGCTGGGAGGCAAGAATATTGGCAAAATGGAACAGGAAGGCATCAGAAGGAAGTGTCCAATGTCTTTCCACTGCCATGTCATTTTGCCAGTGGCAATAAAGTGGGTGGATTTGCCTTGAGCCCATTTGAGCCACGAAGTGGCAAATGAAGGTCATTTTCACTGGCATTGTACTTGGGTTGGCAGAAATGGAGGATACCATGTCCACTGCCTCGTGAACCAGGTGGTGCAGAGAAGAGTTCAATTTTTCAGTACTTCATGGTCTATGGCCCATCTTGTGGTAATGGTCATCTGCATGGTATTAGAGAATATTCCAGTGCAGTACAGGCCCTTCGGCCCTCGATGTTATGCTGACTAGTGGAACCAATCTAATGACCCTCTAACCTAAACTATTCCAATGTTATCCATATGCCTATCCACTGACCATTTGAACGCCCTTAAAGTTGGTGAGTCCACAACTGTTGCAGGCAGGGCATTCCACGACCTTACTACCCTCTGAGTAAAGAACCTACCTCTGACATCCGTCCTATAATTACCACCCCTCAATTTAAAGCTATGTCCCCTTGTGTTAGCCGTCACCATCCGAGGAAAAAGGCTCTCACTGTCCACCCTATCTAATCCTCTGATCATCTTGTATGCCTCAGTCAGGTCACCTCGTAACCTTCTTCTCTCCGATGAAAATAACCTCAAGTCCCTCAGCCTTTCCTCATAAGACCTTCCCACCATACCAGGCAACATCCTGGTAAACCTCCTCTGCACCCTTTCCAATGCCTCCGCATCTATCTTATAATGCAGCGACCAGAACTGTACGCAATACTCCAAGTGCGGCCGCACCAGAGTTTTGTACAGTTGTAACATGACCTCACGGCTCCGAAATTCAATCCCTCTACCAATAAAAGCTAACACACCGTACGCCTTCTTAACAACATTATCAATCTGGGTACCAACTTTCAGGGAGCTATGCACATGTACCCCAAGTTCTCTCTGCTCGTCAACACTACTAAGAGTCCTTCCATTAACCCTATATTCTCTATTCCTGTTACTCTTACCAAAGTGAATCACCTCACACTTTTCCGTATTAAACTCCATCTGCCACCTCTCAGCCCAGCTCTGCAGCTTATTTATGTCCCTCTGCAAACTGTAACATCCATCCACACTGTCTATAACTCCTCCGACTTTGGTGTGGTAAGCAAATTTACTAATCCATCCTCCTACACCCTCATCTAGGTCATTTATAAAAATGACAAACAGCAGTGGCCCCAAAACAGGTCCTTGAGGTACACCACTTGTAACTGCACTCCAGGTTGAATATTTCCCATCAACTACCACCCTCTGTCTTCTATCAGCTAGCCAATTCCTGATCCAAACTGCTAAATCACCCTCAATCCCATGCATCTGCATTTTCTGCAGTAGCCTACCATGGGGAACCTTATCAAACGCTTTGCTAAAATCCATATACACCACATCAACTGCCTTACCCTTATCCACCTCTTTGGTCACCTTTTCAAAAACCTCGGTAAGGTTTGTGAGGCACGACCTACCCTTCACAAAACCGTGTTGACTATCCCTAATCAATTTATTTCTCTCTAGATGATTATAAATGCTACCCCTTATAATTCTTTCCAAAACTTTGCCCGCAACAGAAGTAAGGATCACTGGTCTATAATTCCCAGGATGGTCTCTACTCCCCTTCTTGAACAAGGGGACAACATTTGCTATCCTCCAGTCTTCCGGCACTATACCTGAAGCCAATGACGACATGAAGATCAAAGCCAAAGGCTCTGCAATCTCCTCCCTTGCCTCCCAGAGAATCCTAGGGTAAATCCCATCCAACCCATAGAACATATAGAACATAGAACATTACAGCGCAGAACAGGCCCTTCGGCCCACGGTGTTGCGCTGACCAGTTAAAAAAAAACAACAATGACCCACTAACCTAAACCAATCCCTTTTCGTCCATAAACCTGTCCACAGACCTCTTAAACGCCCCCAAACTAGGCGCATTTACAACTGCAGCAGGCAGGGCATTCCAATCCCTCACCACCCTCTGGGTAAAGAACCTACCCCTGACATCTGTCCTATAACTACCCCCCCTTAGTTTAAAGCCATGCCCCCTCATGCTAGATTTTTCCATCAGAGGAAAAAGGCTATCACTATCCACCCGATCTAAACCTCTAATCATCTTATATGTTTCAATAAGATCCCCTCTTAGCCGCCTTCTTTCCAGCGAAAACAACCCCAAATCCCTCAGCCTCTCCTCATAGGATCTCCCCTCCATACCAGGCAACATCCTGGTAAACCTCCTCTGCACCCTCTCCAAAGCCTCCACATCCTTCCTGTAATGTGGGGACCAGAACTGCACACAGTACTCCAAGTGTGGCCGCACCAGAGTTGTGTACAGTTGCAACATAACGCTACGACTCCTAAATTCAATCCCCCTACCAATAAACGCCAAGACACTGTATGCCTTCTTAACAACCTTATCTACTTGATTCCCAACTTTCAGGGATCTATGTACACATACACCTAGATCCCTCTGCTCCTCCACACTATTCAAAGTCTTCCCGTTAGCCCTATACTCAACACATCTGTTATTCCTACCAAAGTGAATTACCTCACATTTCTCTGCATTAAACTCCATCCGCCACCTCTCGGCCCAGCTCTGCAACCTGTCTAAGTCTTCCTGCAAACTATGACACCCTTCCTCACTATCTACCACACCTCCGACTTTGGTGTCATCAGCAAATTTACTGATCCACCCAACTATACCCTCATCCAGATCATTAATAAAAATCACAAACAGCAGTGGCCCCAACACAGATCCCTGAGGCACACCACTTGTAACCGAACTCCATGATGAATATTTACCGTCAACCACTACCCTCTGTCTCCTATTCGCTAGCCAATTCCTAATCCAGTTCCCTAGATCACCCCCAATCCCATACATCTGCATTTTGTGCAGAAGCCTACCATGGCGAACCTTATCAAACGCCTTACTAAAATCCATATACACCACGTCCACTGCCTTACCCCCATCCACCTCTTTGGTCACTTTCTCAAAAAACTCAATAAGGTTAGTAAGGCACGACCTACCCGCCACAAAACCATGCTGACTATCTCCAATCAATTCATTACTCTCCAAACCCAGGGGACTTATCTAATTTCACACTCTCAAGAATTGCCAACACCTCCTCCTTCTGTACCTCAATCCCTTCTAGTCTACTACCTGATTTCGCAGTATTCTCCTCGACGACACTGACTTTTTGGTATATGCCTATTCTTTTCCAACACTAAGGTAAACGTAACCGAATTGTGGTCACAATCACCAATGTGCTCACCTACCTCCAAGTCTAACACCTGGTCTGGTTCATTACCCAGTACCAAATCCAATGTAGCCTCACCTCTTGTTGGCCTATCTACATACTGTGTCAGGAAATCTTCCTGCTCACATTGCACAACGACTGACCCCTCTAATGTGCTTGAACTATAGCTTTTCCAATCGATATTTGTAAAGTTAAAGTTCCCCAAAACAACTACCCTGTTACTTTCGCACCTATCCAGGATCATCTTTGTGATCCTTTCCTCTACATCCCTGGAACTTTTTGGAGGCCTATAAAAAACTCCCAGCAGGGTGACCTCTCCTTTCCTGTTTCTAATCTCAGCCCATACTTCCTCAATAGACAGGTCCACATCAAATGTCCTTTCTGCCATCGTAATACTGTCCTTGACTAACAATGCTACGCCTCCCCCTCTTCTACCACCTTCTCTGCTCTGACTGAAACATCTGAACCCCGGAACCTGCAACAACCATTCCTGTCCCTGCTCTATCCATGTCTCTGTAATGGCCACAACATCGAAGTCCCAGGCACCAATCCAGGCTGCAAGTTCATCCATCTTATTGCGTATGCTCCTCGCATTAAAGTATACGCATTTCAAATCACCCGCCCACCTGCCAATACTCTGCTGTGACCTAGAAACCTTACCCATGACCTCCCTGTTCTCATCCTCCTGTATGTTGGAGCTACAGTTTAGATTCCCATCCCCCCTCTGAATCAGTTTAAACCCCCCCTGAATAGCATTGGCAAATTTTCCCCCCAAGATATTAGTTCCCCTCTGGTTCAGGTGCAGACCATCCCTCTTGTAGAGGTCCCACCTACCCCCAGAATGAGCCCCAATTGTCCAGGTATCTGAACCCTTCCCTCCTGCACCATCCCTTTAGCCACGAGTTCAAATGTTCTCTCTCTCTATTCTTCTCCATGCTATCCCGCGGCACAGGTAACAAACCAGAGATAACCACTCTGTTTGTTTTAGCCCTGAGCTTCCACCCTAACTCTCTGAATTTCTGTTTTATATCCCCATCCCTTTTCCTACCTATGTCATGGGTGCCGACATGAACCACAACTTGGGGCTGGTTCCCCTCCCCCTTAAGGATGTCAAACACTCGATCAGAGATATCACAGACCCTGGCACCTGGGAGGCAACATACCAACCGCGAGTCTCTCTCTTTCCCACAGACTCTCCTATCTATCCCCTTAACTATGGAATCCCCAATCACTAATCCTGTTCTTTTCTTCCCCCTTCCCACCTGAGCATCAGGGACAGGCTCTAACCCCGAGACCTGTACCCCATGGCTTACCCCACTTGAGTCTTCCTCCCCAACAACATCCAAAACAGAGGACTTATTTTGGAGAGGAACAGCCTCAGGGGATTGCTGCTCTGACTGCTTCTTACCCCTTCTAGCAGTCACCCACGTATCACTTTTAGGAGTAACTATCTCTCTGTAACTTGTGTCGATAGCTGCCTCTGCTTGCCGAATAATTCTTAGTTCCTCCAGTTCCAGCTCCAGGTCCCTAACACGGTCCTCAAGGAGCTGCAAATGGATGCGCCTCCTGCAGGTGTAATCAGCTGGGATGCTACCAGTGTCCCTCACCTCCAACATCCCACAGGAGGAACATGGCACTGCCTGCACTGCCATCCCTATTACTTCCCTTACCAACAAACAAAAATAAACTTAAACTTACCTGCTCTCACTCCAAGTCACTCTCTCTTTTTTTTAAGGTTAGAGGAGGGGGGAGGGTGGGATACTCTACACGTGTACAGTATCGGGTTTCTTCACCTTTCCAATTTATGGGAGTCCAGAAGAAAAAAAAAACTACTTCCCAGGCCTCCCTATGACTACTTCCAGGATCCGGTTTACAATTTAAAAAAAAGCTAGAGACGTTAGTTTAAAAAAAAACACAGTAACTTACTCACAAGCTGTCCTCTCACCATCTCTCCCTCTCTGATGTGCTCCCAAGGAACAATGAGCATTGTTGTGTCAATGCCTAAAGCCTGCCCATTCCCCTCTGGATGAGTATTAACTGACAAGGTTTACCACCCTTCAAGTGCGCCTGACCACTGTGGCACCCTCATCTTGCAGTGGCACTGCTGAGTTGACTGACTCACTCGCTCTCTGATTGACTCACAGCTCTTGGCAGCAAAGCCGCCATCCTTTTTGGGAAGGCAACCACAACTACTTAACTGGCCATGAACAGGTATCTGTCTTCCCAGCTTCCACCACAGGGTCGCTCCAGCACCGGTTACAGGGTTTTAACCTCCTCCACAAAATCATACCCAGTGTCTTGTCTCCTCTCCCAAGAAAAATGCTGAATGACCAATAAATCATTGCAAAATTGAATCGCGTTAAGCTCTGGCATTATTTTTCTGAGTGAATTTTTGACTCCTTAAGCAGAATAGCATGATTAAATGAAGCAAGGCTTAAGTAAAAAAAGGGTTCAAGTTTTATTTTGTACCTTGGCTTGAATCTTGTAATCATTGTTGACACCAGGGGGCTTTCTGCTGACCTTGAATAAAGCTGCGTTGAGAGATGTATTGATCTCTCTGCTGAAAACTTTCAGTCTCTTTACATAAAATTGATTGTAGCGTAGTTTAATGGGAATGTCCAGTGTTGAGATGCTGTGATGTAATCAAGCTGTACAGCAACCAATCACATTAGAGAATTCTCACAGTCAGAAGGAAATGAACAGTACTAACAACCCAATCACATTTTATAAAGTTTTAAGAGGGCAAAATAAAGATGAGGACACACAGAGGAGGTGAAGGTGCAAGTTGAAATGTCATGAACAAATGTTTTTAAAATGATTATAATAAAAATATCTTTTCAAAAAGTTTAGGAATTAAGCACAATGGAGGCATTTGAAAAAGATAATTTGCAGGATGTGGGCATCGCTGACTAGCTCATCATTTATTACCCATACCTAACTGCCCTTCAGAAGGTGGTGGTGAGTTGCATTCTTGAACCGCTGCAGTCCCTGTCATGCAGGTACACCCACAGTGCTGTTAGGGAGTGAATTCCAGGACTTGGACCCAGCAAGAATGAGGGAACAACAATATATTTTCAAGTCAGGATAGTGAGTAGAAACTTCCAGGTAATGGTATTCCCGTGTGTCTGCTGCCCTTGTCCTCATCGATGATGGCAGTCATGGGTTTGGAAGGTGCTGTCTAAGGAGCATTCGTGAGCTCCAGCAGTGCATCTTGTAGATGGTACACATTGAGCTATTGTGTGCCAGAGATGGAGGGAGTGAATGTTTGTGGAAGGGGTGCAAATTAAGCGGGCTGCTTTGTCCCTGATCATGTCAAGTTTCTTGAGTGTTGCTGCAGCTGCGGCAGCTGTAGAATATTCCATCAGACCCCTGACTTGTCCCTTGTAGGTGGTGGATAGAGTTTGGCGAGCCATGAGGTGAGTTACTCACCACAGGATTCCTAGTCTTGTAGCCATTTTATTTATATGGCAAATCCAGTTCAGTTTCTGGTCAATGATAACCCCAGGATGTTGATAGTGGGGTATTCAACCATGATGATGCCATTGAATGTTAAGGATTGATGCTTAGATTCATGATTATTGGAGATAATCACTGTTTGGCACTTGGGTGGTGAAAATATTATTTGCCACTTGTTAACCCAAGCCTGGATATTTTCCAGATCTTGCTGCATTTTGGACATGGACTACTTCAGTATCTGAGGAGTCACAAATGGTGCTGAACATTGTGTAGTCATCAGCAAACATCCCCACTTCTGACCTTTTAATGGAAACAGCAGAAGATGGTTGGCCCTCGAACACCACCCTGAGGAGCTCCTGCAATGGTGTCCTGGAGCTGAGATGATTGACCTCCAACAACTATCTTCCTTTGTGCTAAGAATGACTCCAACCAGTGAAGAGTTTCCCCCGATCCCCATTGATTCCAGTTTTACTCGGTCTCTGTGATGCCACATTCATTCAAATGATGTCATGATGTCAAGGGCAGTCACATTTACCTGACCTTCCAAATTCATGAACTTGCCCATGTTTGAATCGGGGATAGGAACTGAGTGATCTCGGCAGAACCTCAACTGAGTGTCAGTGATCAGGCTATTGCTAAGCAAGTGCTACTTTATTGCACTGTTGATGACCTTCTCCATCATTTCACTGACGAGTAGACTGATGGGGCAGTAATTGGCTGGGTTGAATTTGTTCTGCTTTTGCATACAGGGCACATATAGGCAATTTTCCACATTGTCACGTAGCTGCTCGTATTGTCGCTGTAGTGGAACAGCATGGCTCGGGGTGTGGCAAGTTCTAGAGCACAAGTCTTCAGTATTATTGCCAGACTACTGTCAGGGCCCATAGCTTTTGCAGTGCCTTCAGCTGTTTCTTGATATCATGTGGAGTGAATTAAATTGACTGAAGACTGGCATGTGTGATGCTGGGGACCTCCAGAGAAGGCCAAGGTGAATCATTACTTCTGGCTGGAGATTGTTGCGAGTGCTTCAGTCTTATATTTGCACTGATTTTCTGGGCTCCTCTATCACTGAAGATGGGAATATCTGTCGCGCCTCCTCCTCCAGTGAGTTGTTTAAATGTCTACCATTATTTTCGCAGCCTGGATGTGGCAGGACTGTGCAGCTTTGATCTGATCCATTAGCTGTGGAATCGCTTAGCTGTGTCTCTCACTTACTGCTGATGCCGCCTGCCACACAAGCAGCTCTGTGTTGCAGCTTCATCAGGTGGACACCTCTTTTTAGGCATGGTATGTGTTGCATTTGGCATGCCTTCATGTATTTGTCATTAAACCAGTGTTGATTCCCTGGTGTGGTGGTAACGGGATCGTGGCCAAGATGCTGGGCTATGAAGTTACAGATTGTGGTTGAGTACAATTCTGTTGCTACTGATGGCCCTCAGCACCTCACGGTTGCCCACTCTTGAATTGCTGGATGAGTTGTGAAATCTATCCCACTTATCATAGAATCCCTAGAATACAGAAGCAAGCTATTTGGCTCATTGAGCCTGCACCAACAACAGTACCATCCAGGCCCCTAACTCCACATATTTACCCTGCTAGTCCGCGTGACACCAAAAGCAATTTAGCATGGCCAATCAACCTAACCTGCACATCTTTGGGGTGTGGGAGGAAACCAGAGCATCAGGAGGAAACTCATGCAGCCATGGGGAGAATGTGCAAACTTCACACAGACAGTCACCCGAGGCCAGAATTGAACCCTGGTCTCCGGTGCTATGAGGCAGCATTGCTAACCACTGTGCCACCATGTTTTAGTGATACACAGCACAATGGAGGGTATCCTCACTGTGTCTTGGTCCAAACAAGGACTGTATGGTGGTTATTCCTACCAATATTGGTGTGGACAGATGCATTTGCGGTAGGCGAATATAATAGTTTTTATGGTCAGAGCTGTTTTCACTGAGGTTTGTTCCACAAATGGCTATTGACCACAATAGCGATGTTAAGAGTGGAAAAGGGAATTTCCATCGCAGGCCAACTGATTGCTCAAATTGCTGCCTCGGGGTTGGGTGTCCACCGTGCAGCCCACAGCAGAGCCATGAATGACAGACCACAGCTTCAGGTTTTCCTCACCATTCTGTGCTTGCACTAAATCTTGAAATTTTAATCAGTTTTTGTCAGGTAATATTGACGAGTGCTGCCAGTTCATTGAGGCAAGTATCAGGAACACCAGGATATTTTTGTAATTGTGGGAATTATTAGATGATTGTACAAACTATTCATTGTCAGGAAATGGAAATATATCAGACAGATAATATTGGGTCAATAGCTCGAGGCACTGTGGATTGGACTGTTGGTCAGAACAACTTCCAAGAAGATTGGGGAGAGATTATCCTTCGATTGATAACCTGTTTTGGGTACTCTTGGGTGGAAGTTGTCAAGGCAGGCTATTTTTCAAATTCCTACAATGAAAAAATTGCACAAGTGTTCATACAATCCAATCATACAGTCCCTACAGTGCAGAAGGAGGTCATTCGGCACATCGAGTCTGCAGTGACCACAATCACCCAGGCCCTATTCCCATAACCTCACGTATTTATCCTGCTAATCTTCCGGCATTCGAGGCAATTCAGCATGGCCAATCAACCTAACCCCCATATCTTTGGACTGTGGGAGGGAACCGGAGCACCGGGAAATCCATGCAGACACAAAGAGAATGTAGAAACTCCACACAGACAATGACCCGAGGCCGGAATTGAACTGGGTCCCTGGCACTGTGAGGCAGCAGTGTCAACCACTGTGCCACCCCAATATATTCCTATATTTCCTTTGGGATGCAACAGTTTGCCAATGATTCAGTTGCCTCACTATTTCTTCACGACAATGAAAAGTTAAGATTATTTATTAGTCACAAGTAAGGCTGACATTAATACTACAATGAAGTTATTGTGAAGTTCTCCTTGTCGCTACAGTCCAGCGCCTGTTCGGGTCAATGCAATTAACCAGCACATCTTTCAGAATGCGGGAGGAAACCGGACTACCCAGAGGAAACCCACACAGACACGGGGAGAACATGCAAACTCCACACAGACAGTGACCCAAGCCAAGAATCGAACCCGAGTCCCTGGCACTGTGATGAAGCAATGCGAACTATTGTGCTGCTGTGCCGCCCAGTGGAAAAGGAGAGTTTGGTCCACTGTTGTATTCCCGTCAGTCAGTACCTCATCCTCAGCATCTCAGGTAACGTCTGTAGTGAAGGAACATTCATGGTTTTGTTTTGGTGTTAGGAGCTATGCAACAAACTAAACGAGGGATGGAATTTTACCATTCTTGGTCATTCCTTCTTTGGAGCTGCAACCACTGAGACTTGATCTTTACATAAAGTTCCTCTGACACAGTGTTAGATTCTTAATGGAAGGTGCAACACTTACTGAACCTCAACACAGAAAAAATGTGACAAGGTCAGAGTGGGACCAGCCGAGCAGCTGCATGACCCCCTGTCCCTCTGACCTGTTCAGCTGATAATCCCAAATAAATATTTGACCATGCTGTACTGAGTTTCTGCTGATTGCACTGCATGATATTCTGCTCCATTTTTGTATTGTGTCTTTTCCAATTCCTGTTTTTGTTCATTGTTCTTTGTTGAAGACATTAATCTTTCCTCAGCGCAGGTGCTAATGGATCTGTTGTGAATGCAGGCACTTTCTCGAGCTCACAGTTCTTTGCTTATCAGTGACTTAGAACGGTGATTCCGCAATTCGCTGTTCTCAGCAGGGAGTGACACTTGTAAAGTGCGTATCATGGGAAATTGCGGGTATGCAGCCTATAATTTTCTGTCCATTAACAGAAAATCATGCCGTGCGTGCCGAGGTTTTCCTGGATGCTCTCCGGGTGAGTGCCATTCCCCACTGGGAGTACAACAGGGAGCATTGCACAGTGGAATCAGCCTTAAAATACATTGCTTTAGATCAGAATTGTTTCTACTCATGTATAAAGTTACTTGAAGGTGTTTAGTACTTGAAAAGAAGCGTTTGTATGAGTATTTTATAATACCTTAAGCTTTTTTGTTTATGTCACGGAATTCCATTCAAACAATCGCAGACAATTAATAAGTGAACATTTTGAACAGGTGCAGCTCAGTTAAGTTGTAGATTAATCATTTCTTGAAATGATGCAAAGAAAACAGTACTAAATCTGTATTCAAAAAATACATCTTTCTTTATGAAGAGAAACAAAGTATAATCTTCAGGAAAATAAATGAGCTTGATAACAGATTTTAATGTGGCAAATACTTGATTATTGTTCAGATCGACTTTAATGAGGCAATGCTTAAATATCAAAGGAGAACAAAGTAATCTTGAACATTTGGTTTACCATTCTCAAGCGAAGATTCCTATTAAATTTATTCCTTTGAGAAAATAATTGTGTAATTAAAGGGATGCAGTAGGTTTACGTAAGAAGGTTTTGATTAAGCATTCTAAACTCCTGATGCAAATGCATAAAGGCATTGGAGAATATTAATACATCAGGCTCCCTTCCTGTGGATGCTTCTCCATAGATAGGGTATAGATCTTTTAATTTGTGATGTTTATTCAACTAAATCCCTGCTGAATTGAAAAGTCTCTGCTAAAGTTTTAGAAACAAGGCTTTTGTTGAAAACCATTAAGAGGCACTAAATTGAATTCCTTATAGGAAATCTGGCTTCTGATTGTATCTACAGATTCATTGGGTTTTCTCTGGGCATTTGAATTATTTAGCTGTTGGTCTGAAGGACGACAGAATGGAAATGTTTTGATGCAATTTTAATGAATGAATGCTGCTTTATTATGCTCACCTATAAAAAGAAATGATAATCACTTGAATGATCACATCATCTATTTATTTTATGTATCAAATTACATAATATTTTACGGCCAGAGGTAACTGCAGGAAGGTCAATAGTGAGAGAAAGTGAGGTCATTTCCAATTTGATTATCAACTTTGCAATTTGCGACCAGCCTCCCAGCCATTGACTCTGTCTACACTTCCCGCTGCCTCAGCGAAACAGCCAGGATAAGCAAGGACCCCATACACCCCAGACATTCTCTCTTCCACCTCCTTCCGTTGGGAAAAAGATACAAAAGCCTTAGGCCACATACCAACTCACTCCAGAGTAACTTCTTCCCTGCTGCTGAGAGACTTTTGAATGGACTTACCTTGCATTGAGTTGATCTTTCTCTGCACCCGAGCTATGCCTGTAACACTACATTCTATACTCTCTCATTTCCTTCTCTACGAATGGTATGTTTTGTTTGCACAGCGCACAAGAAACAACGCTTTTCACTTATGCCAATACATGTGACAATAATAAATCAAATCAACACAAATTTAGCAAAATATCTTGATCTACAGCTCTAACAGAATAACACCTCACTCAGTTTTTATTTACACACAGAAAATTAACACCTATTAAAAAGAAAAGCCTTAAAGGGATTGACAGTCTGAAAGAGATGTCACTGAGAGTTCGTAAGAGTGCAAAAGACCTGGAGAATTTGTGCTGAGGAGTAAAAGAGTAGTTTCCCAGCTCATAATAAGGCCCGAAAGGTGCAACTGAAAATGTAGGAGGCATATTTTACACATTGCTTCATGTGATGACAGCACATGGTGTGTTTTCAAATATGGAGGTCATGAACTCAACACATTTAACATAGATTTTGAATTGTTCCATGCGATGGATGGGTATCTAAGCAACAAGAGGGAGGAATTAGATATAGCTCTTTGGGCTAAAGCTATCAAGGGATATGGGAGGGAAGAGGGATCAGGGTGTTAAATTCGATGACCAGCCATGATGAAAATAAATAGCAGAGCAGGCTCGAAGGGCCAAATGGCCTACTCCTGCTTCTAGCTTCTATGTTTCTATAATTACAGATGGGGAAAAAAACTAAAAACAATGGTTTTACCTTAGGTGTTATAGAATATTTTATTTCATTCTGGTGCAAAATGTAAAGGTGTCTCTGAGGCATTTCTTTTTGCCAAAGAAGTCTGGGAAGATGCATTACTGTTCTTGCACACCTGTTCCAGGCTTGACTTATCTGCCTCTGAAAGGCTGATAATATTGTGAAAACAAACAACAACATTTCAGTGGCCAATAAAATGAAGGAAGCCAATCCTGGGGAACAGGATATTTCTTCATTTTTGCATCAAAGATATGAAATTCTTTGTGTCATTATCAGGAAAGATTGCTTGCCAACTATACATACCTCAAAATGATGGGTGCTGTACACTTTGCATTGTGGATCACTGCAAAGAAGACATTATCTTCTCCATGTCTAACAGGTTTTGTTCACAGTGCTTTTCTACTCCAGGCTTCCAGCTCTTTCTACAGTTTGTTTACTTTTCTCTGAGTCCCTGCCCAGGCTGAAGCAATTGAGGACATTGAACATCAATAGTAAACAAGACTCACATAATCAAATGAAGAACAATTGAACAATTGAAACGATCACCCAGATTTTTACTCCCAGGTCAGGTGTGTAAAGTTGAGAGAATTCCAGCATATGTGAATCCTGTATTTAAAAATGGCTGCCCAAACATCAAGGCTGGAATCTTACTACCGTGATAAGATTTATCCACAGGGAACAGAGATTTGACTGGCTACCAAAATCTCCAACCTCACTGCAAGGGGAGAATGGGGTGAACAGAGGGTAAGATTGCACCCGAGAGTTTCAGCATGGGGTTGTTATTTGAGCAGAACATACCTGAACAAAATGTTGCCTTCATTCATTATGAAAGAAAGCACACGAGTAATTGCATCAAAGACTCACTTGGTCCAATTTCAAAGACATTTGAAGAAATTGGTTGGCGTGATAGCACAGTGGCTACCACTGTTGCCTCACAGTGCCAGGGACCTGTGTTCAATTCCGGCCTTGGGTCATTATCTATGTGGCGTTTACATGTCCTCCCCATGGCTCTGTGGGTTTTGTCTGGGTGCTCTGGTTTCCTCTCACACCCTAATGATGTGCAGATTAGGTTGATTGGCAATGCTAAATTGCCCCTTCGTGTCAGGGGAATTTGCAGGGTAAATATGTGGGGTTACAGGGATAGGATCTGGGTGGGATTGTTGTCAGTGCAGGCTGAATGGCCTCCTTCTGTACCGTAGAGATTCTATGAAATATATGTGCAAAAGACACAAATGTCCATTTAAGGTCACAGTGGGTATTGCTGTCTTGTCATCAAGTCGATATCCAGCAATATGAAAGTACTTGTGTGAAGCAGAACGCTCAGACCGTTTATGAAAGTGACTAGCATTTAAGAACCTGAGAAGATATTTATATCCAAATCAAATTTGTCACAATGGACATGGCTCCCTGCCAGCAACACAAACTCAAAAAAAAATCCACAAAAAGTTAATACCAAATACAGCTCAGCAAGATATATTGAGCTTCCTCTAATTTGCACTGATTGGTTTTGTAAATCCCAACAGTAGGAGTTTACTCATCAGGAATGCTTTCATTGGCAGCCAACATTGTGGCACTTCTGTAAGTTATTGTAATGTTTGTGCCAGGTTAATGGATATCAGTGCTTAATTTTCTGCTGCTTTGTATAATGGCCTATACAAATGAGGATCTGAGTAAGGATCATCCAAATATATTTCATACAGTTTTCAGGAAAAATCTCAAAACAAAAGTTGAATAGTATCTCTTTGACCTCAGGCAATTGGACAGTGCTGCAACCCAACTACATTTACCAATCCTTAATTCATTAGAATTAATAGCGTCCACGATAAAGTAACTTTGGACGATCCTTATTCAGATCCTGGTTTGAACAGATATCATGCAAAGCAGCAGAAAAACGAATATCCACTAATTTGATGTAAAATTTGCAAATATATATACATGCACCACAAGGATGGCTGGTGTGGAAATGAAAGCATTGGTATTGGTCTATATTGTAGCTCAAAGCATGATTAATATTCTCGCTGTAAAGCAGATGGGGAGGTGATGGCCTAGTCGTACTATCACTTGAATATTAATCCAGAAAGTCAGCTCATGTTTTGGGGACCTAGGTTTGAATCCAGCTATGGCAGATGGTGGAATTTGAATTCTGGAAAAGATACCTGGAATTAATCTACTGATGACCAGTAGATTGTTGGAAAAACCCTTCTGGTTTACTAATGTTCTTCAGGGAAGAAAATCTGCCGTCCTTACCTGGGTTGGCCCGTGTGATTCCACAGCTGCAGCCATGTGGTTGACTCCCAACTGCCCTCTGAAATGGCCGTGTAAACCATTCAGTTCAAGGACAACTAGTGATGGGCAACAAATGCTGGCCCAGCAAGCGACGCCTATGTCTCACGCATGACTCAAAAAAAGTCCAGCATATTCCATTGCTGTTTTTATAGATCCTTATAGAACACTAATATTATTAAGTAGGATAGGCTTACACAACTTCATCCAGGTACTCTCGCGATGTTCTTCACATATTTACATGAAATAATTTTATGTTGAAGCAAGCTCTGTTAATGCTTGAGAGCTTACTTAATTTGAATGCTGTGCCTTCAGCCTTACAAAAATCAGGATAATGTTTTCTGGAATTGTTTTTAAGCATGCAGTGGAAGACGTGAAAACTAAAATTGTTGTCAGTGGCTTTCTCGATCGGTGTTGATAATTTACTTGAGATCTGAAATCCAAACCATCTGTTTTTGAACAGATCTCTCAACAACTTATATATTGGCCAGAATCTTCCAGCTGTTCACTGCCTGGTGTTGCAGCAAGCGAGGATGGAGAATGTGGCGCTCAGCCAAGCCTCTGTTTACGACAGCGGGACTGGAGAATCCTGCTGGCGTGACTGGCTGGAAAATTCCGGCCGTGTATTTTCCACAAGCTGCGGGAAGAGTTTAGTTCAGGAAGTACATTTTGTAATTTGGAACTTTGTCAAAGAGCATTTGTTTTCTGTGTGTGGATTCAAAGGGCCCATTTTTCACCAATGGTTGAACTAAGAATTTTTGCCACTCCTGCAGAATAATTGTGAATATTTGGTTTTGAGAAGGAACTTAAAACAGCCTCGAGGACCTAGTATAAGTCTCTTAACATGAGGGAATTGTGTAAATTAAAACATTTGAAATAACATGTAAAAGTGAAAATATTTACAATTGAAATATTTGCCTGAATAGCACATTTCTTTTAAGTCCCAGAGTTGAATATGAATATTATTTTGGTCTTGCACTGAAGGTTTATTATCATGATTGTATCTTCTACCTGCCACATTGCATGGCAAAACAGAAACTTGCCGGAACATATTAAGTATGTTTGCCTGGATTTTATTTTCAGCATTGAAGGACAAACAAATATAACATTAAAAGCAGGAGTAGACCATATTATCTTCTCTACCTTCAAGAATATCCTGGCTTGTAGGATTGGAAAGATGAATTGTTTCAAGGTTTAATGTTTTCTCCAACTTCACCTCGGCACCTTCTCACAGTGTGTTCAGTACCTTCCCGAATGAACCTTCTCCCATGAGTCGGTGGGAATGTTTGACCTCAGGACATCCCAAAGTCATTTCTGCTGTTCTCCTGTGAATTAAAAGCGAAGGAAATGTACTCCTCCATTATACCCACAGATGATATCGAATGATACCCTTGGTCCAGTGACCTTGTGGTGGGCAGTCAGATTCCAGGTGGACATTCTGCTGCATGGTCTTCATTCAAAAGCAGAAGAGGCCAATCAAAGAACAAAGAACAACACAGCACAGGAAACAGGCCCTTCGGCCCAACGAGCCCGCGCCGCCATTTTAACATTGTGAGTTCCCTCTTCTACCCATGACCTTTGTCTACGCTTGTGGCACTCCACATTGGAAACCAGATTGAGGGGAGACTAATTGAGGGACAATTTGTTTCACCAATCAGCCTAAGAGCACATCTTTGGGGTGTGGGAGGAAACCGGAGCACCCGGACAAAACCCACGCAAGCACGGGGAGAATGCGCAAACTCTCACAGATACTGGCCCAAATCCATGTATCTACACAGCAAAAACGTGATAGTCACTGAGCTGTCGTGTTGCCCGTCAGCTGGCCCAGTTTAAGCTTACACTAACGACGTGAATCAGCAGGGAAGAGAGGCCAGTTTGAAACGGTGGCATGTTTCACAATGCAAACAGTGAGTTTCCACTTTCAGTTGCCATACTGACCAGAAGTGACTGGCGTCATACTTTACGAGGGTGAATTTCTGCCACGTTGTCTGATTTTACTTTCACAGAATATCTGAAATTGTGAGAAAATCAGGTTCATTCTGTTTTTCTGACGTTTCCGTGGCTCCCCCGCTGAAGAGTTCATGGATGAGCAAGAGAAGCCCTGAAAAGTCATTCCCTAAGTAAGGAGAAGAATAGTGAAGCACGTGACTCGGTGGGCTGAAGTTTCACTCCAAGAGCGTGGGTCATGATGATGGCAATGGAAGTGGGTGACATTTCTGTTTAGGTATTAGGTGGCTGGGTGCAGGTAATCATAATGTAGCTCAGATAATGGAGATACACGAGGCAAAGGAGCTGTACAATCCCAGACTGAAGAAGGCAGCATGGGTGGCAAGGTCAGTGTCAGCTGATGCTGGTGCCATTGCTAAAATGTTGGTAGCCCTGTACTCATTGCTGCCTGAACAAAGGTCTCCTTCCTGCACCAACTGCTTCACATCTCCCAATGGCATGGGTTGGGATCAGAGGAGCAGAGAAAAACAGGAAGGAAACATTAGTCATAGAATCCCTACAGTGCAGAAGGAGGCTATTCGGCCCATCGAGTCTGCACTGACTCTCTGACAGAGCAACTTAACAGATCCTATCCCCGCAGCCCCATGTATTTAATTCCCAAAACTACACAACTTGGAACACTAAGGGGCAATGTAACATGGCCAATCCATCTAATCTGCACATCTTTGGATAGGTGGTGGTATCTGGAGCACCCAGAGGAAACCCACGCAGACATGGGGAGAATGTGCAAACTCTACACCCAAGGCCAGAGTTGAACCCATGTCTCTGGTGCTGTGAGGCAGCAGTGCTCACCATTGTGCCACCCTCGGGATGCCTGGAGAATACATTTCCCAAATGGGTCTGGAACTTTAGATTCCAAAAGAGAAAACGGAAGATGCTTAGCATAACTCAGAGATGACTCAAGAAGAATGGGCTTAGCAACACAGGTAGAAATACAATCGTGAAAATGGATTTGTTAATCACCAGGGCTAACATGATCTCTTGTAGTCCACAACAACAGTTCTGGATGCTTGGCTGCTTCCCAGGTGCTCTTGGAAGGTGTACTCCACAGAAATTTTCCAGGAAAGGGAGGGCAACCAGTTACCGTGGTCCATATCCACACGTCCATATGCAAGTCAGTGATGTCGAGAAAGGGCTAAAATCCTGCAACACAAGATTAAGAAACAAGTTTTGGAGCAGGACTCCTGAGATGGCAATCTCAGGATTACCTCCCCAGCTATGTGCTGGAAAGATTAGGAAAACATATGCTAAGAAGATTAGCAAAATCATGAGCAAGGAAGATTAGGAAAAACCATGTGCTAAGAAGATTAGGAAAATCAATGCATGGCTAAAGGTGTATTGTCATGAGGAGAGATTCCACTCAGTTGGGCATTGGCTCCAGTTCTGGGGTGGCTGGAAGCAATTTGGAAAGGATGGGCTACAGCAGAACAGAAAAGTTGCCAAAGTAATTAAATGGCTGTCGGTGGCAAGGGAAGTATCATACATAAAATTAATTTGAAAGCTCGCTTCTTAGACTGTGAATTATTAAGTTTCAAAACTGGCCGACCTTTCCTCTGACACAATCTTTTAAATATAACGCCTTTCTGCTCTTTGAAAATCAAAGCTTGAAAGAAGACTGTCCGCTGGAAGCAGCAGACTGTCCACCTGATTAATTAGGAAGGCAACAAATTATTTGAACAGAGGAACATGTTTTGTGTTGTGGGATGGTGGAGTTGTGGTGGGGATGGGGGAGGGTGGATGGGGCTGGGCACATAAAACCGACCAAGTGCAGCAAATAGCAAAGAGAGGAAACAAAGGAGAATATTCACGTGGAAAACCAATTAGCAAGAAGGAGGCAGGGCAGAGGTGTAAAACCAAGTGGAAAAAAGATTACAGGAGATACAGGTAACTTAAACAAAACACGAGCATAGGAAATTGTGTGTGGTTAATAACTACAAGCTTGGTATTGCAATCCACAGCGTGTGGCAAATAAACTGGGGGAGATGGAAACAAACATTTGACAGGAAGCTCCCAGCTTCATAGCATGAAAAGAAACCCAACTACAAACTGGACAAGAGTACAAAATACTGCGAATAGAAAAGGGTATTGAAGTGTCTTTAAACGAGTAACCTCAGGGCCGAGCCTGTGCTGGATTTCAGATCTTGTCAGCTTTCCGCTTGGGTGGTTCAGACCAGGTCAGTGCGCAGTGTTTGAGCTGAGTTGGGTCAGATCAAGCAGATCAGGCCAAGCTGGATCAGATGAGGTCAAGGGCCACTTGGAGCACTTGCAGTGCAGGAAAAGAGTGGTGGCACAAAGCTGATAACTAGTCCGACACGCGACTGGGCCAATGCAGCACCTCAAGCTGGTCAGTCATTTCACTCACTTCATAAGAATTAAAATTCAACCATGATAGCTTATTAAAAACGTCCAGGTTTTGAATAGCCAGATTCAAGACAGTGTCTGTAATATAATTAAGGGAGGGATCGAGGCAACACTGGTTAAAATAAATGTGTTGCAAAGAGAGGGTTGATGTTTTTAAGTTAAGTTTATTTATTAGTGTCACAAGTAGGCTTTCAATGAACTCACTGTGAAAATCCCCTCGTCACCACACTCTGCTGCCTGTTTGGGTACACTGCAGAGAGAATTGAGCATGGCCAATGCACCGAAACAGCACGTCTTTCAGACTGTGGGAGGAAACCAGAGCATCTGGAGGAAACCCAGGCAGACATGGGGAGAACGTGCAGACTCCGCACAGGCAGTGACCCAAACCAGGAATCGAATCCAGGTCCCTGGCGCTGTCAATCAACAGTGCTAATCACTGAGCCACCATGCCACATAAGCAAGAAAGGAATATAAATAAAGTATTGTCAAAATTCAAAGTTAAAACTGTTTTCTGTACATTATGTACATCACTCGTATCACAATGTAAGAAAGTCTAGTATATTTTCTGACTACATTTCTTGATTCTCTTCCCATGAGATACGATGCAATGTGTTTACACCTGTTTCTGTGACTTGTTTATCCAGGAACAGCTCACTATGTTGTACTATGGAGATGTCGGCATTGGGCTGAGGTGGGCACAGTAAGAAGTCTTACAACACCAGGTTAAAGTCCAACAGGTTTATTTGGTATCATGAACTTTTGGAACACTGCTCTTTCACTCAACTGATGAAGGAACAGCACTCTGAAAGCTTGTGATACCAAATAAACCTGTTGGATTTTAACCTGGTGTTGGGAGATTTCTTACTGTACGCTACGTTATAGCCAGAGGTTATAGCTTGAGGGACATCATTCTACATGAAGATGGCTGATCAGGAGCCTCTCCCACTCTTACAGTCTCTCATGGGCATATTGGAATGATTTACAGGTTGACCATCAGCCTGTTTGGTTCCAGTATGAATGCACCCTACCTGGCTATCAAGTCCTGAAAATGAAACTCAGAGCTGAGTTTCTGACCCAGTGGAAAGAGATGTTGGTCACTGCACCATTAGACCTCCATAGTGCAGTCTCCAAATAGCAGGATGGAAGTGAAATAAGAAATTTGCAATCAGATTAGAGAGAGATGCATCAGAATAACAGAATGATTGTTTTGCGATATTTTAACTGTCCACATATCAACTGGGTCGGAAACAGTAAATGGGTTAGAAACAATAGGTTTCTTGAAATGTGCATAGGGCTTCTTCACCAAGCTATACATCCATAGGCACGCACAGGTGACTAAATCTGGCTATGATTAATGAAATAGATCAGCGGAGTGGAACAAAGTGTGAGTGAGTACCTTGGGAATTGTGACCACAACACAGTACACTTTAAGATCCAACTAGAGCAGAAAAAGTTGATGCAAAAGCAGAAACATCTGTTCAGGGTGTGGATAAATTTAAATAAATGAGCCGTGAATCAGCTGAGGTGAGTGGAAGCTGGAAATTGACAAAATGGAAAGCAGATCAGCAGTGAGACATTTCAAAGGAACAGTAGTATAGAAGAAGTGTATATAGGGTGGCACGGTGACACAGTGGTTCGCACTGCTGCCTCACAGCATCGGGGACCCAGGTTCAAATCCAGCCTTGGGTGACT
Source organism: Carcharhinus amblyrhynchos (assembly GCF_965287045.1). Classification (NCBI taxonomy): domain Eukaryota; kingdom Metazoa; phylum Chordata; class Chondrichthyes; order Carcharhiniformes; family Carcharhinidae; genus Carcharhinus; species Carcharhinus amblyrhynchos. Next base: position 4,138,000 of record NC_137331.1, read on the forward strand.
ATCCATGTGAAGTCCGCACGTTCTACCTGTGTCTGTGTGGGTTTCCTCCGGATGCTCTGGCTTTCTCCCACAGTGCAAAGATGTGCAAGTTAGGGGGATTGGCCTTGCGAAATGTCCCTTCGTGTCCAAAGATGTGTAGGTTAGGCGGATTGACGATGGTAAATTGCCCCTGAGTGTCAGGGGGATCAGCAGGGTAAATACATGGGGTTGCAGGGATACAGTTTGGATGGGGCCAGTTGTCGGGGCAGGCTTAATGGACTGAATGGCCTCTTTCTACACTGTCGAAATTCTATGATCTAAGTGGAATGCATTATCATATGAGATAGTTGAAGCAGATAGCATAAATATATTGAGGGGGAAGCTAGATGAACACGTTAGGGAGAAACGAACAGAAGCAGGACACAATAATAGGATGATATGTAGTAAAATAGGAGGAAGCTTGTGTAGAACATAAACAAGAGCATCAACCTTTGGGCTATTAGCCTATTTCCATGCTTTATCTTGTATGGTTATTTTATACACTGCCATGGGAAAAGGTGACTATTAATACTTTCAGGATATCATAAATAAATAAAGAGCTAAGAGCAAAGAAGTCCAACCTCAATAATAGTAATAATTAGAAAACCAGAGCAAAAAATGAGGAGAAAATAAAAGAGGTTAAGAATGGGATAAGAAAAGCTAAGAAAGAGCAATAGGTGAAATGTTAATAAAACAGCAGTCACAATAAGGTCATTTACAGTCAAATCATGATTGTTAACACAGATTTGGGGTCGCATTCTCCGGGCTGCCCACGGCCGGGATTCTCCGATTCCGCTCCAGGGAATGGGAATTTGGCTGAGTGCCAAATTCTCCGCTCTTGCTGGCAGAAGCGGCGGGCTGTGAAGGGTCGGAGAATTCCGACCCTTCCGGCCTTGGGCAAAGTTTTCCCAGAGAAAGTGGGTCGGAAAGTGGCGTTGAAGTCTTTGGCCACAGTGACAGTTTTCTCCACCATTCTGTTTGGGGCATAGTTAGGAAAACCATAAGCAGGGGGCGTCCCACGAGGTAACACTGCCAGGACAGGCTCTGACTGAGTCCACCCTGCGAGCAATTTAGTTTCTCGAAGATCGGGCTGTCATTTTTATAGACTGCCCCTGTACAAGACAGTTCACCAGGAACTTCCCCTCCCAATCAGCCCCCTTCTGGTATTGTGTGGTCAGTACCCCTGGCAGTGCCAGGGCAGTGTCTGGATAGTGCCAGGGCATGACCCTCTCCCATCTGAACAATGCAATCACATCAGCTCCCCTGGGGGTCTGCTCAATGGCTGTAAACCTTGAAAGGCACATAGTCAGGTTGTCTCCCTTCCATGATCCGGGTAGTAATGGGGTGATGATTCAGGCACAGAGACCTGATATTTAGATGTCAAGGTGTTACAGTGATAGCCCCGGTTTTGATGGTTGGGACTCACACTACGTCACTGACAGGGGAAGGGGGCCCTGTTAACATGAAATGTGATTTGGGGTCTGTTGCAAAATTTTCCACTCCCATCACCAAACCCGCCCGAGAAAATACAAACAGAAGATTCGGGCCCTCGAGAGGAGAGAATTGTAGACTGTGATCAAAAATGACCGAAATATGTTGGATTCATCTATAGTAAAAAGATCGATATCGGAGAGGTGATTGGTGAATTCATTAAGGGCAAAATGAGAAATAGTCGGGGCCCAATGGAGAGGTTCTTCCCACTCAGAAAGGATAGCAGGACTAGAGGGCACAGCCTCAAGATGGGGGTGGGGGGGGTGCAGTTTAGAACAGAGTTGAGGAGGAACTTCTTCACTCAAAGGGTGGTGAATCTCTGGAATTCTCTGCCCGTTGAAGTGGTGGAGGCTGCCTCGCTAAATATATTTAAGTCACGGGTAGATAGGTTTTTGGTAGGCAAGGGGATTAAGGGTTATGGGGAGAAAGCAGGAAAGTGGAACTGAGCCACTTCAGATCAGCCATGATCTTATTGAATGGCAGGGCAGGCTCGAAGGGCTGGATGGCCGACTCCTGCTCCTATTTCTTATGTTCTTGTGTTCTTATGCTCAGTTCTCCTGTTTTGAGACTAAGTGCTCTCGGCAGTGGGAAAGAGGGAATGATTCACACATCCGCCAGCAGCAGTGCCAGAAACCATCCTGTCTATTCAAATGGGCTGGTTCCGTACCCGGAACACCCGGATTCTCCCACAGGTGGCTGATTCACTGGAGTCAGGAATCACTGGAATGAGCAAATCCTTGGCCGAGGGTTACTCACAAAGGTGCCGGGTACCTCCAAGTTTACCAAGATCTAGGCGTCGTGCACGCGCCCTGGGTAACGTGCACGATATTCAGCTGGTGGTGGTACACCTGCTGTATTTTAGGGAGTGGAAGTCCTTCCTGTTAATGTAGGGCATTCCCTGTCGAGGCAGGACTGGCACGGTGACCATTGATCACCCCTAGAATTGAGGCATCCTGACAATTGCACTGGATCTTGCAGCCCAGGCATCCTGATGGCTGATGTAATCTGAATCCTGGGCATAAAGGGCATCCGTGACCTGGAAGGTGTACCTGTGCACGGATGACTGCGAGATCCTGCACAGGTACCCGCTTGAACCAACATTGAGGTTGAGGCAACATTGACCTTTACAGCCACCAGAAGTGGCCGTCCTCCTCCTCCTCCTACTGAGCACTTGGCACAGGTGCCGCACCATCTCCCTTTGCAGGTGCACTCTCCTGCAGCACATGTGGCCCAGCAGCTCCAATGTCTCCTGTAGAACCAGGATTTACCATCTCGCTGTCTTCTTGCTCCTCCTCAGCCTGATGGGCGTCTGGTACTCGAGCCTCTGCAGCAGCTCCTGTGGTGCAGGGTCATGCCTGGATTGGCTCTGGCACTCCCGCAACCTCCTGCTTGCGTCAATGATCAGAACCATTGCGAGTTGGAATGGCTCCAGTCCAAGATCCATCCTTAGCCTGTGAGGATGTGGAAGAGAGACACAGAGAGAGATATAAACAGAGAGAGAGATATAAACAGAGAGAGAGATAGATATAAACAGAGAGAGAGAGATATACAGAGAGACATATATACAGAGAGATAATATATATATATATGTAAACAGAGAGAGAGAGATAAACACAGAGAGAGAGAGAGAGAGATAAACACAGAGAGAGAGAGAGAGAGAGATAAACACAGAGAGAGAGAGATAAACACAGAGAGAGAGAGAGAGAGAGATAAACACAGAGAGAGAGAGAGAGAGATAAACACAGAGAGAGAGAGAGAGAGAGATAAACACAGAGAGAGAGAGAGATAAACAGAGAGAGAGATAAACACAGAGAGAGAGAGAGATAAACACAGAGAGAGAGAGAGAGAGATAAACACAGAGAGAGAGAGAGATAAACACAGAGAGAGATAAACACAGAGAGAGAGATAAACACAGAGAGAGAGATAAACACAGAGAGAGAGAGAGAGAGAGATAAACACAGAGAGAGAGAGAGATAGATAAACACAGAGAGTGAGATAAACACAGAGAGAGATATACAGAGAGAGATATACAGAGAGAGATAAACACAGAGGGAGAGAGATAAACAGAGAGAGAGAAACAGAGACAGAGAGAGAGAGGGAGAAACAGAGACAGACAGAGAGAGAGAGAAACAGAGAGAGAGGGAAGGAGAAAGAGACAGAGAGTGAGAGAGAGACATAGAGAGAGAGAGAGATAGACAGACATAAAGAGACAGGGAGAGAGAAGTAGAGAGAAGCAGTTTGCAATATCTTTGGATGATAATGTCCCATCATCCTTTTCTGGTGCAGTAGCTGGAGGGTAACCAACCCTCAACATAACCCTCCAAACAAACATTCATTTCAGCAGCTGCTATCCACACCGTCCAGCTTGTACACTGACACCTTTGCTCCTTGTCATCTCTTCGGGTATCATGGCCTCCTGTCTTCATTAGCCCTCCCTTCACAGAAACTATGTCACACTTTTGGATGTGCTGAAAGTGGTGAGGATTGAAGGTTCTCTTTAGTAGGGGATGTGAATCTCTGGGGGAAGCTGTGCTGCACTGAGTGACACTGGTACCGGTTCACATCTGAATTTCCATCATGCTCTTTGGGGAGACCCATCAAGTTTCTGGGAGCGTTACTGTCACCCACTGGGATAAGGATGAAACATGAGGGATGCAGGAGCAACGAGCATCATGCTTTACGGAGGATCCTCTGTGAGTCTCAGCGCTGCGGCTGTTTCTGTGATGTGGGCTGCCTGACAGCACTTCCTTCAGCCGTCACTGGGCTGGCAGTGTGAGTCGCATAAATCACAGAGTCACATGCCCACCGGGAATCCTAATTTTTGGCTATTCACCGGGGCATTCGGCTTTCCGCACACTATCTGAAGCAGTCTGAGAATTGTTCCTTATGACAGAAGATAGCAGTGGGAGGGTGCGTTTCTGAATGAAGGGCTGTGACAAGTGATGTTCCTCAGGGATCAGCACTGGGGCCTTTGCTGCTTATAATATATAGAAATGATTTGGGGGAAAATGTAATTGGTTTGATTCGTAAGTTTGCAGATGGCATAAAGATCGGTAGATTTGCAGACAGCGATGAGGACCATCAGGGGATACAGCAGGATATAGATCAGTTGGAGACTTGGGCAGAGAGATGGCAGGTGGTGTTTAACCTGGACAAATGTGAGGTAATGCATTTTGGAAGGTCTAATACAAATAGGAAATATACCGTAAATGGCAGAACCTGTAAGAGTATTGATAGGCAGAGGGATCTGGGTGTACTGGTGTACAGGTTCGCAGGTCACTGAAAGTGGTCATGCAGGTGGAGAAGGTAGTCATTAAGGCATATGGTGTGCTTGCCTTCATTGGTCATGGCATTGAGCTTAAAAATTGGCAAGTCGTGTTCCAGCTTTATAGAACCTTAATTAGGCCGCACCTGGAATATGGTGTTCCATTCTGGTTGGCACACTGTCAGAAGGATGTGGCAGGCTTTGGAGAGGGTACAGAAAAAATTTACCAGGATGTTGCCTGGCATGGAGGGCATGAGCTATGAGGAGAGGTTGGAGAAATTTGGATTGTTCTCACTGGAACAACGGACCTGATAGAAGTCTACAAGATTATGGGGGGCATGGAATGAGTGGATAGTCAGAAGCTTTTTCCTCAGGTGAAAGAGTCAATTACTTGGGGGCATAGGGTTAAGGTGTGAGGTGAAAGATTTAAAGAAGATGTACGAGGCAAGTTTTGTAACAAAGGGTGGTGGGTGACTGGAACTCACTGGAAGATAGCAGAAGCAGATACAACAGTGACTTTTCAGGGGTGTCCCTGGACAGGGGATGGAGTTTTATTTCAGATGGGCAGCATGGCTTGGCGGGCCGAAGGGCCTGTTCCTGTGCTGTAATTCATTTTCTTTTGTTTTTTGACAGATAAAAGAAAATTATTTGGTGTGTTAATTAAAATAAAGGAAGACAAAGCGCCAGAATCTGACAGAGTCATTCCAAGAACCTGAGAGAAATGAGAGTTAAAAAAACTGAAGTCCTATAAATAATATTTCAGGTGATATTTCAGGGCTACACTGGCACCGACCACCCTCTGTGTAAAACATTTGCCTCACGCATCTCCTTGAAACCTTGCCCCTCGCACCTTAAACCTGTGCCCTTTAATAATTGACTCTTCCACCCTGGGATTATCCATTCTGTCCATGCCTCTCATAATCTTGTGGACTTCTGTCAGGTCATCTCTCAATCTCCATCATTCCAGTGAGAACAAGCCAAGTATGAAGGACCAGAGAGTGATCTATAAGCCACTTGTTTTACATCTGAATTAACTCCGCAGCACGTTGTCAAGAATCATTCAAAAGCACCTTCCAAACCCGTGGCTTCTACAAGATCGAAAGACAAGGTCACATCGGAACATGACCCAAAGTTTCCCCCCCAAGCCATCAGCCATCATGACTTGGAACGACATTGCCTTTCCTCTCTTGTCATTGGAGTAAAATCCTGGAACTCCTTCCTTCTCAGCACAGAATGGGCAGCTGCTGTTCAGGATGGTGTCTCACCACCAGCTTCTCATGCCCAGGCTTTGCAGTTGTAATGAGTTCAAAATCGCCATTGTCTGCCATCATTACAAAAGGGAAGCTAACAGCAACTACTGGCATTATTTATGTGCAATTCAACATAGAAATCTAGAAGCTTGTGTCAAGGATTCCCTGCTTCTTCACAATGAGTGCTTTTGAAATCTCCTTCCAAGGGTGGAATATTATCAGCATGTCCTCCCAAGATTCGTACAATCCTGCCCAAGGCCAATGGAAAATGCTGTTCTCCAAACCTCACTGGCTCTGGAATTTCTGGCTGAAACCTTCTGAAATCACTTAAGTTGATGCAAACTTCATATTCTTTGATTAGTCTCACTGTAAAAAGCCTTCAAATGTTAATCCTTGTTGATTAAGGTATCGCATAGATTTTAAAAGCAAATTAATGTTATGCCTGACAAATAACCTCTCAGGTCCTGAAAAATTACTTTTATAGTTATTGAAGGTCATAACTTCTCCAGTATAATTAAGTAATTCCACAATTTAAAAAAAAATTAAAAGACACTTTTTTGACATGTGTTTATGATCTTACAGCTTCAACCTTAATCCATGCAAATGTCCCAATATTTATTCCACTGTTTGGAGAATGATTAAAAACTGAAGAATAATTAGTCCTTTTTCACTTTGTGTCTGTGTGAATTCTTCAATGACTGCTTAGTCTGTTTGATTTTATCACCATTGTTGGATGCTAGAGGTCCCCTTGAATGAAGTAACATTTGGAAAAGTGAAATCTGCATCAAGAAATCCTTATATTTTTAGGGGCAGTTTTATTCAAGGTCAGTGGGAAAATTAATTGCTTTACTCACCACCCATGCTATCCAGATCACCATGAAAAGCTCCAGTAAAGAGTCCTGGGAAACAATTCCGCCAGAATCCTATCACTGTTCACGCCAGCAGGATTTTCACGTCCCATCGCAATAAATGGAGATTTGACTTGCTGCTAAATTTGACTTGCTGCTGCGAGAGCATGGTGTGAATGGGCAGGAAGATTGCACCCTTAAAATCACACCCTGCTAGTTTGAGGTAATATCCAGTACCTCTACTCTGTACCCATCACCGAACCAAATCCCGACTCATGTCAGGAGGTAGCCTCCAATTCCATGCATTCTCATTTTGTTAACATGCTCTTGTGTGGAACTTTATCAAATGCCTTCTGGAAGTGCTTTTAAATAACTTCCATAGACATCCCATTATCTCCCATATTAGCTGCATCCTCAGAAATATGTGTGTTCATCTGACACAACCAAACCAATGCAAATCTGATGCTAGGTCTCTCTGATCACCGAACGTTTGCCGAAATCTCAGTTCCATAAAAAGGTCCTTTGCCATTTTGACAATCCAGCTTTTCACCTCATAACTTTCAAACTAGCATTTCATATGTTCCCTTTTCCATACTAAATCAAACAATATCTCCTGTGACGTCCTCATTAACACAGAAGACTGCTATAACAAATCTGATAATAATTCACGCATTAAACTAATTAACCCAAGAAACAGGCTTTTCATTACACAAGACTTAATTTGCAAGGTGCCAAATGTGAGATATAAATACTTTGTCGTTCTGTGTCAAACATACAAATTTTTACAACGAAACAATCTCGTTATTTGGATAAAAGGAATCATCTGGGAATAAATCAGAAACTAATCTGCTCTAAGATCAAAGGCACTTTTGGAGTAAATTGAGACAAACAATACAGCATATGTCAACACTTCTCCTCCGCCCAGTTATAAGAGAATAAGTTGCAACTCCTTTGGGGGAACAACACGTTTCACTCAGAAACCTAGAAAATAAATTGTAATTTAGAGGATAATTTACAAAGATTCAAGCCTGTCATGTTTGTCCTGTGGGCAGAACAACAATCTGATTCAATCGAGTTTGACTGAAGAGCAACTGATCAAAAAAAGAATAAAAATAAACTAGTCACACCTTTGAAGGAAATAAATTCACTCAATGGTTGTTTTGGTTCACCGACCACCCACAATATGATTCAAAAATAACATTAACTGCATAAACATTTCGGCCAAGAGTTTGATGGAATGGGCTATGTCATGGCATGTCCCATTTTTAAGGATGGGGTGGCACAATGGTTAACATTGCTGACTCACAGTGTCAGGGACCCGGGTTCGATTCCCAGCTTGGGTCACTGTGCAGAGTTCTCCCCGTGTCTGTGTGGGTTTCCTCCGGGTGCTCTGGTTTCCTCCCACAGTCCAAAAGACATGCTGGTTAGGTGCATTGGCCATGCTAAATTCTGCCTCAGTCTACCTGAACAGGCACCGGAGTGTGGCAACCAGGGGATTTTTGCAGTAACTCCAGTTCAATGTTCATGTAAGTCTACTTATGACACTAATAAATAGACTGAAATTAAAGTTTGTAGAAGTGGAAGCTAACAACAGTGCAGCAAGATAAACAATTTTTCTGGGACCACGAAAGATGAAACCAATAATATATTGTTGTAACCAATGGGATTTGAAGATTTAAAGGGAGAAAATAAATTCGAGTCAAAACAGATACAGGAAGAGAAACAAAGGGCCAGATTTTTGTGAAGAAAATAGAAAGCGACAGTCAGGAAAAATCCAGAATCTGGATTTAATCCAATGGAATCTAAGGGCGGCACGGTAGCACAGTGGGTTAGCACTGCTGCTTCACAGCGCCACGGACCTGGGTTCGATTCCCGGCTCGGGTCACTGTCTGTGTGGAGTTTGCACATTCTTCTCGTGTCTGCGTGGGTTTCCCCCAGGTACTCAGGTTTCCTCCCCACAGTCCAAAGATGTACAGGGTTAGGTTGATTGGCCATGCTAAAATTGCCCCTTAGTGTCCAGGGATGTGTAGGTTAGGAGGATTAGTGGGTAAAATATGTAGAGATATGGGGGTAGGGCCTGAGTGGGATTGTGTTCAGTGCAGACTCGATGGTCCGAAGGGCCTCTTTCTGCACTGTAGGGTTCTATGGTTCTAAGTTAAGGAGACCCCCACCTACCCTGTTTCAACTCTGGACAGGAGGAAACAGAGTGGACTTAGACTCACCATCTCCAGAGGTACACCAGAGCTGGCAACAGAGATAGGCTGATGGTGAAGCTGAGGCTAGAAGACCCATCTCTATTTGCTACAAAAGTCTCGGGTCATGTACAAACCAACTCAAAAACAGCTTCTTCCCTGCTGTTGAATGGACCTACCTCACACTGAGTTGACCTTTCTCTATATCCTAGCTGTGACTGTAACACTATATTCGGCACTCTCTCATTTTCTTCTCTGTGAACGGTCGGCTGTATAGAGCGCAAGAAATAATACTTTTCACTGTGTACTAATAGATGTGACAATAGTAAATCAAATCAAATAAGACATCAACCCAATTGTAATCATGACTATCAGGTGCTCACTCTCCTCTCGCCCCCTCCACGCCCCTCATATTTTCCATGGCTTTTCATACCCCCTCCTTGCTCGCTAAATCCGACATATCCTCATTTCCAATATCACTTCCATGCCTCCCAGTGATTGTGATGTGCAGATTCAATGAGCGTTTGTAAGACAAGATTTCAAAATCATCCTGATGGCAACAACATTAACAGAGGCTTGACACTTTGAAAAAAAAAAATTCTTTGGCTCACACGTTTGGCTCACCAATGCTTTTACTTTCTCAGAAGCCCAAGGAAATTTGGCATGTCAGCTACGGCTCACACCAATTTTTACAAATGCACCAGAGGAAGCATTCTTTCTGGTCGTATCACAGTTTGGTACGGCTCCTGTTCCGCCCAAGAACGCAAGGAACTACAAAAGGTCGTGAATGTAGCCAATCCATCACACAATCCAGCCTCCCATTCATTGACTCTGTCTACACTTCCCGCTACCTCAGCAAAGCAACCAACATAATTAAGGACCCCACATACCCCGGGCATTCTCTCTTCCAACTTCTTCCTTTGGGAAAAAGACACAAAAGTCTGAGGTCATGGACCAACTGACTCGAGAACAGCTTCTTCCCTGCTGCTGTCAGATTTTAGAATGGACCTACCTTGCATTAAGTTGATCTTTTGCCATTACCTAGCTATGACTATAACACTACATTCTGCACTGTCTCGTTTCCTTCTCTATGAACAGTATGCTCTATCTGTATAGCGTGCAAAAAAACAATACTTTTCACTGTGTGCTAATACATGAGACAATAATAATCCAAATCAAATCAAATTTTAAAAGAGTCAATTAATCACCACTATTTATAGTATTAACGTCAGGAGTTTTTCCTTCACTTTGTACCTCTTAATCATGCATAAATAAACACATAAACCACAACCAAGGAAGTCTGGCATGTCAGCTATGACTCTCACCAACTTTTACAGATGCACCGTAGAAAGCATTCTTTCTGTTGTATCATAGCTTGTTTTGACTCCTGCACTGCCCAAGATTGCAAGAATTGACAAAAAGTTGTGAATGTACCCGATCCATCACGCAAACCAGCCTGCCATCTATTGACTCTATCTACACTTCCCATTGCCTCAGCAAAGCAGTCAACATAATTAAAGACCATGGGCACCCCAAACATTCTCTCCTTCGCCTTCTTCCTTTGGGAGAAAGATACAAAACTCTGATGTCACGTACCAACTGACTCAGGAACAGATTCTTCCCTGCTGCTATCAGATTTTTGAATGGATTTATCTTGCACCAAGTTCTCTGCACTCTAGCTGTGTGACAATAATAAATCAAATCAAATCAAAATCAAAGAAAAAATAAACTTATTTCAAAGTATTAGGGATGTTAACAAAACAAACTCTCATCCCCTGTTTGCTTTATTGACAATCCCAGCTGAGCCAAGTACATTTGGCTGTCTAATCTAGCAACAGAAGCAGGCATCTTTTCTCCCCCTAAGCTGGCTGCATTATGAATGCTTGGCTGAGTTCCAAGGACAACTAATGCACTCAGCTCAGCATGTTTGAGCAGCTTGCAGGGAAGTGTGAGCGCTTGTTGATTGACATCTCTACTGCCTTGTCGCAGGTTTTTTTTTCATCACAGATGCTGCCTGACCTATTGAATTTTTCTTGCATTTTTCATCTTTATTTCTAACAGCCACAGTACTTTGTTTCTGTGCTTATTGTGTTGCCTGTTGGGCCTGGAAGAAACACTCCTGCTCTTTCCAGCCCACAAGCTGGAAGGTAAAGGCACTAAGCACACGTATCGAGTCCTTCTTACCTCCTATCATGAAGTTGGTTTCATAAGGCCAGGGAAATTGGACAAGCTATGTATAAAAGTGGAGCTACACTTATAAAGCAGGCATACAACCTCATTTGAACATTATCATGACCAACCCATCTGCTACGAGTGGGCTGATTAACATTCCACCTCCATTAAAACTGGACGTGGGTGTGTTCAAGGTGAGATATTAATTTAGATTTCTGGCTTTGCAACCACCCACGTGAACCTGAACCTTTGCTTTATTCTGTTACAATTGCACTCATTAATTCAATTAAAAAAAATGCTCAGAAGAAATTTAGTCATAATTTATTCCATCATGAGTTGGGTAATAATTTGAAATTGCACACAATGGTTAGGAATATGAAGTTAAGTATCATTTTCACAAATAAACATAATCGAACAGAACATAAGAAATCACAGATGAAGGAGAATTATGTTGATTATGAAAACAAAATGAAAGGTTCATGCAAAATGCTAAAAAAGAAACAAAAATAAATCGATGCAGACAACAAACAATGTACAATGAATTACAAAATTGTTCTGCTTTCAAAATTTGGCCCATATTTAAAAAGTATTTAAAAAGATCAAACCTCAAAAAATAAGAGCATGTGTAGGCCATAGGACCCCTTGAGTGCGCTCTTTCATCAATATCATCACGGCTGATCTTTGATAACCAACTCCACTTTCCTTCCCTGTTCTCAGAACCCTCGATTTGCTTACTGTCCAAAGATCTACCACTCACGGGCGATACTCAATCCACAACCCTCTGGAATAGAGAATTATGAGTTCTTTAAGTGCTTTCCTACCTAGCTTTCTAGTGTCACCAAATCTGGGCATATTGCAGTCAATCCCACATCTTCTCTTCTTTGGCAGTGCTTCAGAATCAAGGATGGATAGTTTCTCCCCGCCCTTGATAGATTCTGAGATGACAAGTAATTCCAATACCAGCTCTGTAGACGTTGCCACATATGAGGCAGGTGCATTTTTATAAGTTTCTTTATTATGTCACAAGTCGGCTTACATTAACACTGCAGGGACATTGACTGTGAAAATCCCCTAGGCGCCACACGCCAGGACCTGTTCGGGTACACTGAGGGAGAATTTAGCATAGCCAATGCAACTAGCTAACACGTCCTTCCAGGAAACCAGAGCACCTGGAGGAAACTCACGCAGACACGGGGAAAATGTGCAGACTCCACAAGACAGTGACCCAAGCTGGGAGTCGAACCCGGGTCCCTGGCACTGTGAGGCAGCAGTGCTAACTACTGTATGGTCTTGGCACTTGGGTATATGAGCTTATTGAGAGTATTTGGTGCTCTCTCTGATGCCTTGACTTTGCTTCTATGTGCAGGTGATAAAATCTCCCACGTGTTGGATGCCAACCTGAATTAAAGAGTCTCCATTTTGATCAGTCATCTTCCAAGGACTTCTATGAGTCAGCTGGGGTGTTTAACCTTTCCAGGGATGCTTTGTGGCCATTTGCTCATTCAAACCATTCTGATAGGCTATTAATAACTAAGGCCCAAGCACTAATCCTTGGAGCACCCCATATACTGCATCCTACCATCCCAAATACAATGGGCTGGATTCTCAGATCTCACTCTGAGCTGGGGTTCTCCAGTTCCGCTGCAGTGAATGGAGATTTGGCTGAGCGCCAAATTCTCCATTCTTACGACCAGTAATGGCAAAGCATAAACATCCAGAGAATTCTGGCTGACATATTTATTCTTCCCCTCTGTTGTCTGTTCCTTACAACAGATAGTAAGTTAGATAGTAACAGATAGTTAATTATTCCTTAATAATTCAACATGTTACCCAAAATTATTTCAGCCTTTTTTTTTAAATTTTGTGCATTGTACATTAATGTTGCTGATGATGTCAGCATTTATTTTCTCAGCTCAATTGCCTTTATGAAGGTGACAGTGAGCCATCTTCTTGAACGATCACAATCTGTGTGTTGTGGAAAGTTCCACAGTGTTGTGAAGCGGATGGTTCCAGAGATTAGATTAGTGATGATGAAGGAATGGCAGTATGCTTTTGAGTGAGGGTAGTATGTGACTTTGAGAGGGGATGGCAGGGGGTGCTACTTTCATGCAGTTGTTGCACTTGTTCATAAATTTATTAGAAATAGGAGCAGAATTAGGCCATTTGGCCCATCAAGGCTGCTCTGCCATTCGATCATGGCTGATGGGCTCCTCATCCCGATTTTCCTTCCCTCTTGCCATAACCCTTCAACACATCACCAATCAAAAATTTATCTAACTCCTCCTTAATTTTACTCACTGTCTGAGCATCAACCACATCCGCCACACTGGGATAGCAGGGATTACAGATTTGGAGTTGCTGTCAAAGAAACTTTGGCAAGTTACTGCTGTACATCTTTTGTGTAGTACAATTTTGTACTGTTCTCCGATGTGACACCTTAGTGAAAGCCTTCTAAAATTCCAATTATGCTTTTTCCAACAGCATCCTCTATTTACCCCCTCAAACAATTCTAATGGATTTGTCAAACACAATTTCTCTTCCATTAAATTCTGCTTCAGCATATTGTGATTGTCCAAGTGCTTTATAACTATGTCCTTAATAAATAGATTCTAGAAATTGGATTATGAACAAAATCTGAGAATGCATCCTATCATAATATTAGAAAATAAAGGATTCCTTCTGCTACAGATCAATTAATGTATAGTTTCTTAAAACCTAAGTTCAAACTATTCAGCTCAATGATGTTAACTATTCCTTCAAAGCAGAAAACTTCTTTAATTCATACTTAAAGGCATCATTGAGTCCAGAATTTTACTAAGTTTAATTTCTCACAAGTAAGTACCTTCCTGTTCGCCAATTATTTTGGTTGTCTATTGTCGAACAGAAATTCAAACTGATCTATTTTAAAATTCGCTAAGTCAGAAGTTCGCAAAAATTAAGTAGCTGCTGATTAATATTAATTCAGAGAGCCATTTAAAAAAAAAATTGGCAGCACGGTGGCACAGTAGTTCATACTGCTGCCTCACAGCACTAGGATCTGGGTTCAAGTCTAGCCTTGGGTGATTGTGTAGAGTTTGCATGTTCTCCCAGGTACTCCAGTCTCCTCCCAGATTCCAACGATGTGCAGGTAAGGTTTATTGGCGACACTAAATTGTCCTTTATTGTTCCAAAATGTGTAGGTTAGGGGCATTAATGGGGTAAATATGTGGGGTTATGGGGATGGGGTCAGGATAAGATGCCCCATGGGAGAGTTGATGCAGAATCACTGGGTTGAATGACTTCCTCCTGCACTGTAGAGATTCTATGAGTGATTAGTCCACAGTATACAAAACCCCTAGCAAGGTAGTGATATTATCAAAATCTTACTATGAGCGCTGTTCTGAGAGTTTAGAAAATCCAAACCAATGCATTCACTCTGTGCGACCATCTTGTTTAAACTCCAAGGAAGTACACTACCAGGTCCAAGGCTTTCAGTCATATTAACTTCTTCAGTGCTTTCTTTATGCGAGTATGAATTACTTTACTTTGAGCTCTTTACTTTTATAAGACGCTCTCTATCTTTCTGCAATTCTAATCCCTCAAAGTATTGAACTGTTAATTACTGCACCAGTTTAACTGTGCATAAAACCAGCGCTGATGCCACGCGCTGTTAAAAAAAAGCCACAATCAACCACAATTTACACACTAGATTTTTGCTGCAAATCACAATCACCTGCTTCAGTTTCTTGATAGATTTGGTAATTTGTTATGTAATTTGTCGGATACTTGAGCCTCGGGCTAACTTTACAAGACTGTTCTGTCAAGGGGAGTCTCATTCCCCAGCAGTGCACTGTGGATAGTCAGAGGTGCAAGCTGACAGTTTTCTGATCATTAAATTCTCTTCGTTAGAAATGTTGCCTGTAAGGAAAAGTTTCTACAACCATTATCGCCAAAGTATCTGCCTGTGAAATTAGCAATTTTGTGCACATAGGAAGCAGAGACCTTTTCAAAATCAATCAGCTCGTTCTGAAAAATAAAGAATATTATGAATTCGGGGTGCATGACTGAATCATAAGAGCGAATAAATCTCAAAGTGCCCTCTTTTCCTTTGGAAATGTTACCAGCCACAATCCTTATTCCTTGTGGGGCTTTCTTAGAAGTAAAGAAAAAGAAAGAACTTGAACTTCTATGAATGTAAGAGCAAGAAACAAGCATATATTATTCAACCCCTCAAGCTAATTCCACAGCTAGTCTATATCTTAACTCCCTCTACTTGCTTTGTTTCTGAAATCCATAGCACCAATGCCTAACAAAAACCTGTCAATCTCAATTTATAAGATGTTAGACTGCTGTCAAAATATCAGGATATAATAGCTGTAGTAAACTAAAATACATTACAGAACCGGATCTTTTTAAGTCATTTCCTGAAAATAGTAGAAAACAAATGGGCCAAATGGCCTCCTTCTGCGCTGCAGGGATTCTATGACTCTATGAAATCGATGGATAGATTGATGAATGGAGAGGTTGGTGATGAACAGACAGATAGACCAATGGATGGATCACTGGGTAATTTATCTAATCCCACGAGCGTCATTACAGCGATTCCTTGAAGTGGTGTCCCAAGCACAACCATCATCATGAAATCTGAATTGGGGATGCTCACTCATGATTTCATAGTGTTCGGTACCATTCACAACTCCTCCGGTACTGAAGCAATCTATACCCACATGTAGCAAGCTTGGGCTGATGGATGGCAAGGAACATTCACACCACACAGGTGCCAAATAATGACTGCCTCCGACAAAAGTGAATCTAAGCATCAATCCTTGATGTTGAATTGCATTACCGTCACTATCATCATCCTGGGGGTTACCATTGACTGCAAACTTACCTGAACTGGCCATTTGAGTTCAAGAGCATTTCAGAACAATTCAGAGGCTGCAAATTCTCCAATAAGGAACTTGCCTCGAGTCCCCAATGCTGGTGCACTATCTACAAGTCAGGAGTGTGATGGAATACTCTCCATTTGCCTGGATGTGTGCAACTCCAACAACACTTAAAAAGCACATCATCATCCAAGACAAAACAGCTTGCTTGATTGGCATCTCATCCACAATCTTAAACATTCCTTCCCTCCACATCCAGCACAGCGGCAGTCTGTACCATCTATAAGTTGCACTGCAGTTACTCGCCAAACCATATTTGACAGCACCTTTCAAATCCACACTTTATACCTAAAAGGACTAGGGCAACATATGCATTGGAATCTCCTCTCAATTGCATGGTTCCCTCCAAATCACACACTATCCTGACTTGACACGACTTCATAGTTCCTTCACTATCACTGGGTTAGAATCCTGGAACTCCCTTCCTACCAACACAGTGGGTGTGCTGCACCATATTTATTGCAGCAGTTCAAGCACACCACCACCATCTCAAGGATAATTAGGGATGGGCAACAAATGACAATGGTTCACACCCTCATGGAAGAATAAGGTAATGATAAACATTATAAATCCTGAGGAACTACGTTGCTATTACTTTCACCGATTCATCAATCAGTTTGTCACCTCTTTGGATATAATTCAATCATTTCACATAAAAAACACTATTATGCAAGCATCTCAATGTACATTGTAACATTTCTCTTGTCGAATTTAATTTACTCAATGTGCTGGCTGATTGTAAAATAATACAGGGTACAAGAACTTGCTATATTGATGCCTGGCTGGCCTAACTCGGATCAAGCACATTGCACTGAAAGTCCCCAGTTTTGCAGGGTCAGCTTATCTGAGTAATTGATGTTAACTCTGAGCTCTGCTTTAGCCGAGTGCTGGCCACATTCACAAAATGTGGTCAAATTTAAAGAATGCATGCATTTACAGTTAAGTGGCTGAATAACAGGAAAACTATTGCTGCATTTCTTATAAAATTTGAAGTCTAATTTAAAATATTTGTTGGTTAAAAATTCAATTCATGCAGCCAAGGGATCTTTTGGCAAATGATGGAAGGGTGCCACCTCTGACACCCTGTTCAGATATGCAAAGGGTTATTAGTATTAATAACTTGATTTGGTTTGATTTATTATTGTCACATGTATTGGTATAGAGTGAAAAGTACTGTTTCTTGTGCGCTATATGGGCAACACATACCATTCATAGAGTTCACAGGGGAGAAGGAAGGGAGAGGGTACATAATGAAGTGTTACAGTCATAGCTACACTCTGGAGAAAGATCAACTTATAATTCAAAAGCCCATTCAAAAGTCTAATGGCAGCAGGGAAGAAGCTATTCTTGAGTCGGTTCGTATGTAACCTCAGACATTTGTATCTTTTGCCGGACGGAAGGAGGTGGAAGTGAGTTTGTCCAAGGTACGTGGGGTCTTTGATTATGCTGGCTGCTTTTCCAAGGCGGCGGGAAAGAAAGATAGAATCAATAGATGGGAGGGTGGTTCGTGTGATGAACTGGGCTACATTCACAATCCTCCATAATTTCTTCTCATCTTGGTCAGATCAGGAGCAGAACCAAGCGGTGATACATCCCGAAAGGAGGATTTCTATGGTGCATCTGTAAAAGTCGGTGAGAGTCATAGCTGACACGCTGAATTTCCTTAATTAAGTTTAGAAAAATGTTTATATTACTGGATCTCAAATTGAATGGAACATACAATCATAAACACAAGTACTAAGGTTTCTAAATACTTTACTTAATTACTGAGCAATAAGCAACAACTTTGAAGAGTATTTATTACAGAGGACACAGCTCAGAACACAAGAACAACTAGACTCATACTGGAGATGAACCTGAGATGGTCTAGCAAAGTGATTCTTACCTGTCTTCATTATTTTTACTTCTTCTTGACGTTTTTAAGTCTTTTAAACACAATGTTTGAGGTTAGTCTGATTCCGTAAAATGGATTTTTTTTTAATTGCATTGTTCAAAACCAGAATCTTTTATGCTTGTTTTCTGGCTTCTGCTTTTCATCAGCAGTGGCAAGTCTGTTTGTTCTTCAGTTGCAGACTGGAATTGTCCATTCGCCATGGTGTCAGAAGATTAAACGATTGAAATGACACAAAATAAATTTGGGCCCTACATCACCACATGAAGTGGTTGCAATATAAGTTGCCTTTATTGACATGCCTGAGTATTGTCACCAGTGGACAGCAGTGCCCTTCACTGTCAGGAGGTGTTGAATGGATGGTCCATACAATGTAGTAGTGACATGTATTATACTTGGTAATTTTGGCAAACTTGGTACTTTGGAACATTCCATACCCTGTTAAGTTGATGCCTCCTTTCCACAAAAGGAGGTTCTGAAAATGTTGCTCCTGGCTAATGATAACTCTGATGCTTGGTTGATACATTTGCAAACAACCAACTAACTGATTCAGCCGATGTCAGCTGTTACGACTGGTCTCCAGAAAAGTTCCCCAAATTTGTGAACCCAAGTGATGTTCCCCAATTTGTTACTGTCCAGCTGGGATACTTCCAAATTGATGTGCCTTGTGTGTAGGGGGATGAATTGGCTCCTTTATTCAACCCCCTTTTCAAGTTGCCACAAGGTTAATCCAAAAACAAAATCCCCCTCTTTACAGATAACTTTTTGCAGTCACATTATTTATTTTTGAAGTTTATTTATTTGTCAAGTAGGCTTACATTAACATTGCAATGAAGTTACTGTGAAAATCCCCTCGTCGCCACACTTTTTCACCTGTTCAGAAACACTGAGGGAGAATTTAGCATGGTCAATGCACCTAACCAGCACGTCTTTCAGATTGTGGGAGGAAGCACCTGGATGGAGGAAACCCACACAGGCACATGGAGGATGTGCAGACACTGCACAGGCAATGACTCAAGCCTGGAACTGAACCCAGGTCCTTGGGGCTGTGAGGCAGCACACTGTGTCAACAGCATTTCTATTCTAAAATGAGGCAAATTTAACCAGTTCCTTTTTAGTTAAAGATGAAGTGAGTTTATTAACTACTAAAGGCAAGCAAATGATAAAACACATGCATATACATTCATATAGATTATAAGTGAGAATTGAGTCCAAAGTTAAGAAAATAAATCCAAAATAGTCCTTGACACATGATGAGTCGATGATTAAATGTTGCGGCTATTGTGGTGTGAGATTCCAAGAATGCTGATTTTAACAGGTGAATAGTCAGTTTCTCGGTCCCAATGCTCTGAAGCTTGCCGGAGAAGTTTTCCTGTTTCTGTTTTAATTTTGGTCTTTGTTGACTAAGCACTCCTGGGACAGCTTTTCAGCAAGCTTCTCTTCCAGTCTTTGTATATTCCTGGAAAGCAAAACCTGTAATTCCATCTGGATGTAATTCACAGGAAATCTCTTGGTGAGATGATGCTCATCTCTCATTATGTCCCATTGTCTCCACCAGAGATGGCAATTAGTTTTTGTATTCTTTAATAGTATCTCTCTGGTAACAGGGTGAGATTCCATTGTCTCCCAGAGTATCACCCACCAGCAGTTAATCAAGTTACTGACTGAACATCTTCCCCAACCTTTGATTTGTATGTTCATTTAAAAAAAA
This sequence comes from Carcharhinus amblyrhynchos, assembly GCF_965287045.1. Classification (NCBI taxonomy): domain Eukaryota; kingdom Metazoa; phylum Chordata; class Chondrichthyes; order Carcharhiniformes; family Carcharhinidae; genus Carcharhinus; species Carcharhinus amblyrhynchos. The sequence continues at coordinate 4,157,763 of NC_137331.1, forward strand.
AGCTTGCACGTTTTATTCAAATTTCAATATTTCTCGACATCATTATGTATATTTCCTTCATGATTATGAAGGAAAAATATGACAATAAAGTTTCATGTTTGGTTATAGAATTTTTTTGTTGCGCAAGTTGTCTGCAAGTCAGACATCAATGGAAGACCTAGCTCTGTGATCGTGTCTTATGTGAAACAAAGGCACTTAAAGATCGGCATAGAAAGAGTAAACTGTATCATTGACTGTTGATCCCGGGGTAAGGACATCATGGCCCAAAATTTGCATTAAAAATAACAGTGGAATCAACATTTATTCTGAGTCACGTCAGACAGTAATTTCAAGAGTAAACATATGTATGGTTTGAATACAAAAATCTAGAAGTCATAGTCCAAGTTACTTCACTCCTCCACTGTCTGAACACTGATAGATGTGAGTGTGAATTTTCTGTGTCCACTCATTTCTAACCCATGAAACATGACAGAACATGTTTAGGGTTGGTATGTTCAGGTGTAAATTACTTTCAATAATGTGACAACAGGTAATTACTAACAAACGACCTCTCCAGTCCTGAAAATGCAGTTTTAGGTTGAGCCTTATCTTGCAGAATTTATTTATGGTTCCTGACTTTTGATAAAATGTTACATATTTTGATGAGTCTGTTGCTTATGGATACCAATCGACTCAAGAACACTTCTTCCCTGCTGCCATCACACTTTTGAATGAACCTACTTTACATTAAGTTGATCTTTCTCTGCACCTTAACCAAGACTCCAACTCAACATTCTGTACTCTCTCTCCTTTCCTTCTCCCCTATGTACTCTATGAATGGTATGCTTGGTCTGTCTAGCATGCAAGAAACAGTACTTTTCACTGTAGACCAATATACGTGACAATAATAAATCAAATCAAAATGTCTCTCTCTCTCCCTCTCTCTCTCAATCCTATATTTCTTTCCCAATTCTTATTTTCCTCACTGTACATGATTTGAATTTTATGAGTAAATCCTATTTAAATCCTCCATGGTTCTGTGAAGGTTCTTTAAGCTGACTGGTTGAAGAGCCAGGCTGTTGCTGGCTGAGCTCACAAAGGCCCAAAGATTCTCTGTAGATTGTGTTGCACTGTGTCAAGTGTCTGATGAAAGTAAGTATATGCTCAAAAGCCTGCAAGAACTCAGTGAGCAGAAATGAACAAGGTGAACAGTGAGTTCTGTTCCTTCACTGCTGAATGCAAAATCCAAACCCCTGTGTGTGCAAACCTATGCACTGCGGATACCCATCAGGATATAAGAACGTTTGACCCTTATGATTTTCCAAGCAATAATTTGCTCAGTGATTAGCACGGCTGCCCCCACAGTGCCAGGGGCCTGGGTTCACTTCCCGGCTTGGGTCACTGTCTATGCGGAGTCTGCATGTTCTCCCCGTGTCTGTGTGGATTTCTTCTGGGTACTCCAAAAAAATTGCTTGGTAGGTACATGGGCCATGCTAAATTATCCTTCAGCGTACCCGAACAGGCACTGGAGTGTGGCGACTAGGGGATTTTCACAGTAACTTGACTGTAGTGTTAATGTAAGCCTACTTGTGACACGACGAACTAAACTTGAAACTTAGAAGAAAAATTGTGCAAGTAGGCATCTGAATTACTGATGAGTGATCCACTAGCTGGAGGTCTGTACTGGCAGGTCAGTTGTTCCTCTTCCTTTCAGTTTTCGAAGAGGAACTGTTTACAGTCCTTGGTTGTTTGAAGTGAAACAACAAATGATAGTAGAACAAGGATGTGGAAATTGTAATTTTGCAATTTCCGAAATTGCATCCAACACCGGCCAAAATTTCTGCATCAGTCAAAACCCAGAAAATAGCATCCTTCAAACTAACAAGCAAAATCTGAAGCTAAACTCAAAGCCAGGCTAAGCCCGTCAAAATCTCTCTCTGTTTCGCATGGTATCTGGATGACCTGAAAAAATGTCAGCATCCCATTGTGAATGGAATGCACAATGATGCAACAAAGGATACCTGCCTGTGTAGCTCCCACATCACCAGCAGAGTCTTAGACATGGGGCTATTTAACACATACAGAACACTTGGCACTGTGTCATATTATTCTATCCAAACAAGCTTGCATGAGTAAGTATTGGCTGGCTGCATATAAATATTCCTGTCTTCTGATGGGAACGAACTATTTCTATTTTCAATTATTAATCACCTAGTTTCTGTGCAAGGTCAGATCTTGTAGAAACAATAATTATTAAACCATCCAACCGTTGCATTTCAATGAATAAATGGCCAAGCCTATTATCCGGATTAGGGAAAATGTGGAAATCAGTATTCTCAGGAACAAATTAAGAGCTGATATTCATTGACATGTCCAAATCAGCTCTGGACGGTCATAGGGAATGGGTACAAAGTCTGTCTACTACTAATAAAGCAAACTTTTCAGGTGAACTCACACACAAGTTCAGTATAAAGAGGGTTTCCACATTTGGCATTGTTTTAAATTGATTCACAGAGTGCGAGCGAGGCTAGAATTTAGTTTCTATTCCTAATGAGCTTTTGAGTAGGTGGTGGCGAGCTGCTTTCTTGAACTATTACGAACTCAGTGGGTGACCACAGTTGTGGTGCGGTTTCGGAGGGAGTTCTTGGAATTGAACAATTGAAGGAGCAGGAAATGGGAGACATCCTGCTTGTGCGCCCTCCCCCTCCATCCTTGTGGAAACGTCAGCCCCAGATAGGCTGTCTTTAGGGCAGAATCGAGGGACACTGGTTAGCACTGCTGCCTCACAGTGCCAGGGACCTAGATTTAATTCTGGCATTCGGTGACTGTACATTCTTCCTGTGTCTGCATGGGTTTCCTCAGGGTGCCCTGGTTTCCTCCAGATGTGCAGATGAGGTGGATTGGCCATGCTAAATTGCCTTTCGTGTTCCAAGATGTATAGGTTAAGGAGATTAGCTGGTTCAAGATGATGGGTTATAGGAAAGGGCGTGGGTGGATTCCTCTGTCAGAGAGACGGTGCAGACTTGATGGGCCAAATGGCCTCCTTCTGCACTGTAGGCATTCTATGATAAATCTATGTATATATTTCCATGTCAGGATTGTGTATTGGAAGAGAAGTTGCAGGTCGTGATATCCCCATGTATTTGTTGTCTTTTTCTACTCGGTGGCAGAGATGGTGATTTGCAAAGTGCTGTTAGAACCATAGAACCCTACAGTGTAGAAAGAGGCCCTTCAGCCCATCAAGTTGATGGAGCCCAACTGAGTTCCTGCAGTGCTTCTTACACGTGGTACACACTGCTGCCATTGTGCACAGGGTGTGGAAAGTCTGCAGAGGGATCTGGATAGGCTAAGGGAGTGGGTGAGGAGCTGGCAGATGGAGTACAATGTTGGCAAGTGTGAGGTTATCCACTTTGGCAGAAATAATAATAGGAGGGATTATTATTTAAAGGGCGAAAAGCTGCAGCATGCTACGGTGCAGAGGGACCTGGGGGTCCTTGTGCACGAGTTGCAAAAACCCAGTCTGCAGGTGCAGAAGGTGATCAAGAAGGCGAATGGAGTGTTGGCCTTTATAGCAAGGGGGATAGAATATAAAAGCAGGGAGGTCTTGCTGCAACTGTACAGGGCACTGGTGAGGCCGCAACTGGAGTACTGTGTGCAGTTTTGGTCGCCACACTTGCGGAAGGATATATTGGCCTTGGAGGGAGTGCAGAGGAGGTTCACTACACTGATACCGGAGATGAGGGGGTTGGACTATGAAGAGAGACTAAATAGACGGGTTCTATACTCGTTGAAGTTTAGAAGGATGAGGGGGGATCTTATAGGGACGTATAAGATAATGAAGGGGATGGATAGGGTAGAGGTAGAGAGATTCTTCCCACTCAGAAAGGATAGCAGGACTAGAGGGCACAGCCTCAAGATAAGGGGGCAGGGGGCACTTTCGAACGGAGTTGAGGGAGAACTTCTTCACTCAAAGGGTGGTGAATCTCTGGAATTCTCTGCCTGTTGAAGTGGTGGAGGCTACCTCGCTAAATATATGTAAGTCACGGGTAGATAGGTTTTTGATAGACAAGGGAATTAAGGGTTATGGGGAGAAAGCGGGAATGTGGAACTGATCCACTTCAGATCAGCCATGATCTTATTGAATGGGCGGGGCAGACTCGAGGGGCTAGATGGCCTACTCCTGCTCCTATTTCTTATGTTCTTATGTTCTTATCTGTGGGAGGCAGTGAATAATTCAAGAGCCAGAGTGGGTGACTGCTAAATTGGTTGTTTTGTCAAATTTATGGAATATTGTTCAAGTTGCATTCATCCAGACATTCTGTCATATTCCTTCTTGCACTTTGTGGACTCGTTTTGGAGAGTCAGGAGTTCTGATAGTCATTGCAGAGTTCCTAACCTCTGAGCTGTTCTTGCAACCGCATTATTTCCACACTGGCCCAATTAAGTTTCTGATTAATGGTCACCCTCAGGATGTTGATGGTGGAAAATTGCCATTGATAATGTCTTTGTGGGGGAAATTCATGGGACTGGGGGACATGCTGGCCCTTTGCCCGCCCCCGCCACCCACCCTCTCACAAAGAAGAGTCAACACCAAATGGGCTGACTTTAAATAAGGCCCCCACACCAACATCACACATTAGGGTGTTTAGTACCTGAAAGTGGGATTTCTGCCCATCAGTCGGAGGAAGTCTTGCCCACAAGAGATATCAATCAATCTGATTGGGAGGTCGTTTTAGCAGTCCTAGCAACTCCAGAACACAATAGTGGGCATTATTGGAACTGCAAGTCCACCCCTGGAAGAAGAAAACATGGATTCCAGAGGCACATGTTTTGAAAGGGAGAGGATTCAGGAGCCTGGGATGAGGACCTAAATGGTCAGGGGTGGGGGTAGGCTTTGGGGCCAGACAGGAAGTGACAAAAGGGGAGTGGTAAGGGAACATCTTTGGGGAGGGGGGGTTGCATCTTCTGTACACTGAGAGCCCTTCCCAACCCCCCCCCAAAGGATGTATTCCTCTTCCTTGCCAATGTATTCAGTTTTGTTCAAATAAAGGCTTTCCAGAAACAGTCTGGCCATCCATGCCAAACATATTACACTGTAGACAACCTACCAATTGGGTCAGTTGTCTTGTGAGCAAGCTCAATTGTCCACTATTATTATTTTTTGAAAATGATATGTCGGTTGCGGGTTTTGATGCATACTTGCCTCATATTTAGTGGAGATGAGGTGGATGTGAAGACATTCTTGCAGCCCTTGGGGTGACAAGGGGTGATGACTAAATTATTTTTTGTTGGAGAGGGTATTTGGCAGCTGTGTGGTACGAATGTTACTTGCCACTTATGAACCAAAGCTGAATCGTGTTCAGGTCTTGCTGCGAGGTAGCACAGACTGTCTCTTTATTTGAGGAGTTGTGAATAGAAGTGAGCAAATCAGCAAACATCACCGTTGTGACCTTATGATGGAAGGAACGAGCAGCTGAAGATGGTTGGGCTGAGGACTCTATCCTTCAGCGATGCCCTAACTCTGAGTTGATGGATCTACCTGCAAAACTGGCATCTTCCACGTTAGATATGACCTCAGTCAATGGAGAATTTGCATTGAGGCAATATGTGTGTGGGATAATTTAAAAAAGGGGTTTAAGATGGAGTAGAAAGGTCACAATCTAAAGCTACCAAGCTCAAGGTTGAGTGCCGAGGGCTGCATTGTGCCCAAACAGAAGACGAGATGCTGCTGCTCCAGCTCGTGCCAGGCTCCATTGGAGCATTACAGCAGGCCAAGGATGGACATGTGGGCATGGGAACAAGCTGCTGAATTAAAGTTAAAGGACATTATTTATTAGTCACAAGGAGGCCTACATTAACATTGCAATGAAGTCACTCTGAAAATCCCCTAGTTATCACACTTGAACACCAACTCGGGCGCAGAGGGAGAATTGAGCATGGCCAAGGCACCTAACCAACACGTCTTTCAGACTGTGGGAGGAAACCAGAGCACCTGGAGGAAACCCACGCAGACATGGGGAGAACATGCAGACTCCACAGTGACCCACTGTGCAACCATGCTGCCCTAAAATGCAAGCAAGAGGAAGGTTAAGATCATGTTTGCAAACTGAGTGAAGGTGTTCCACAAAGCATTTTCTGGTCAGATTCCACCTGATATCTTTGCCATTTGCTTCATGAGCTTGTCAGTGATCAATGAACCAATCCAATGGTGGACAAGTTTACTACAATATTGACCTTCAATTCTATGAGAAAATATTTTCTTGTGTTTCATGTTGTCAGTAGATTGCCCTCCCGGAGATACAATGAGGTTCTTTTCCACCTCTTTACACAAGCAAAATGCTGGAAATCCGAAATAAAGAACAGGACAGAAAATACTGGAAATACTCAGCAGGTCAGGAAGCATTTGCAAAGCAAGAAAGACAGAGTTAATGGTAATGTTTCAGCTCTGTCATCATGGGCTGTCAGACCTGCTGAGTCCTCCTTGCATTCTGCACTGTAACTTCTAGGCTCTCCCAGCATTGCAATTGGAGAGGGAGGGGGGGTGGTGGTGGGGTGTGGGGGAAAAGGGGAGGGTTGGTGAGGGCTGCACTTCTGGATCTCACCTGTCCTGAGTTGGAAGATCAGGCACGATGGGCTGGAAGAAATGTGGCACAGGTCACGAGGCCTGGAGTGACAATCCAACGTTGATCGATACTCTGATAAAGTTATTGGCCACCTCTTTCCCACTTTAATGCCTAAACTTTCTTGTAAAAAAAGTGTCCCTTGTAGTTATATTGCAGCTTCCTTTGTGGACTGACAGCACCATAGCCAAAACAATTTGGCAATTTCCAGGAAGAATCTTTGGCTCAGTACATTTAGGTACTGGGGGATTGGATAAGTGCATACTTAAACCCATAAATAGTGAACTTTGGCAATTCAACAAAGCTGTCATCCACCACTTGCTCAAGGGCAATTAAGGACGGGCAATAAATGCTGGCCCAGCCCGTGACTCCCAAATCCCATTAATAAATTAAAAAACCTTTCATGTCCCCAGATGTTCTCATAGCCCGCAAATAAAATGTTGAGCACTGTAGGAATTCCATTCTCAGCACCTTGATTGCTGCAAGTTCAACTGCAGTAACATGGTTAAAAAAAAAAGTATGTGGAGGAAATCCTTTCACCCTGAGGTAAGGCACCATCATCACACCCTGACCCCACCGCCCCCCGAATAATAACAAATACTGGAGAGAGCTGAAGCAGCGAAATGTCAATGCTCTTTCAAAATCCATAGCAATGACGCTCTTAAATGATGCATGACAATGTTCCAAATGTAACACTGACATTCGATAGGGCACATAGTGAATGCAGCAATTGCCTGTAAATTTCATAAATGGAATTAATTTGCATCATTATATCATTGAAATATAACTGGTGCTGTCGACTCAGCCTCCATTTGCTGCTCATTTTGATTTCTGCACACTACAGAGTGCAGCAAATCAGTCCTGAGGCTCTGCACATCACCTGTGATGCTTCTCTTATTAGCCAGACCTTTCCCACTGAGTCTCCTCTTGTTGCTTTGTGGTTGTCCTGATAAATCACCCATGTGAACTCAAGCTCCATTTGTAGGACTCACTTTGTGACATTTTCCCCATGAGATTCCCCCTTTGTACCTGCACTTCCCTGAATGACATTTTCCAAATGAGACTCTCTAATGAAGACACAAGTCAGAAGTGGGATGGAATGCTCTCCATTTTCCTGGATGCACGTGGATCCAACTCAAGGAGCTCAAAACCAACCAGGACGAAGCATTTCACTTAATCGGCAACATGTCCACCAACTTAAACATCCATTCCCTCCACCACTGTTGCACAGGAATACAACCACCTGCTCACTTCTCTCGAACTTCAGGCAATGCTGACTTTGAATAACATCGCCAACTCTTCACCGTTGCAGCGTTGAAATCCTGGAACTCTCTCCCTCACAACACCGTGGGAGTCCCAGTACCAGATGGACTGCTGTGGTTTAAGAAGATGGCTCAGCACTGTAGAATAAAGGATTTACTCTAACTGGACTCGAATAGAACATAGAACATAGAACATAGAACATTACAGCGCAGAACAGGCCCTTCGGCCCACGATGTTGCGCCGACCAGTTACAAAAACAATGACCCACTAGCCTATACCAATCCCTTTTCGTCCATAAACCTATCCAGAGATCTCTTAAACACCCCCAAACTAGACGCATTTACAACTGCAGCAGGCAGGGCATTCCAATCCCTCACCACCCGCTGGGTAAAGAACCTACCCCTGACATCCGTCCTGTAGCTACCCCCCCTTAATTTAAAGCCATGCCCCCTCGTGCTAGCTTTCTCCATCCGAGGAAAAAGGCTATCACTATCCACCCTATCTAAACCTCTAATCATCTTATATGTTTCAATAAGATCCCCTCTTAGCCGCCTTCTTTCCAACGAAAACAACCCTAGATCCCTCAGTCTCTCCTCATAGGACCTCCCCACCATACCAGGCAACATCCTAGTAAACCTCCTCTGCACCCTCTCCAACGCCTCCACATCCTTCTTGTAATGCGGGGACCAGAACTGCACACAGTACTCCAAGTGCGGCCGCACTAGAGTAGTGTACAGTTGCAACATTACACTGCGACTCCTAAATTCAATCCCCCTACCAATAAACGCCAAGACACCGTACGCCTTCTTGACAACCTTATCTACTTGATTCCCAACTTTCAGGGATCTATGTACACACACACCTAGATCCCTCTGTTCATCCACACTATTCAAAGTCCTCCCGTTAGCCCTATACTCGACACATCTGTTGCTCCTACCAAAGTGAATTACCTCACACTTCTCCGCATTAAATTCCATCCGCCACCTCTCGGCCCAGCTCTGCAACCTATCTAAGTCTCCCTGCAGACTATGACACCCTTCCTCACAATCTACCACACCTCCAACTTTGGTGTCATCAGCAAATTTACTAATCCACCCAACTATACCCTCATCCAGATCATTAATAAAAATTACAAACAACAGTGGCCCCAAAACAGATCCCTGAGGCACACCACTCGTAACTGCACTCCATGATGAATATTTACCATCCACCACCACCCTCTGTCTCCTATCTGATAGCCAATTCCTGATCCAACTTCCTAGATTACCCACAATCCCATACATCTGCATTTTCTGCAGAAGCCTACCATGGTGAACCTTATCGAACGCCTTACTAAAATCCATGTATACCACGTCAACTGCCTTACCCCTATCCACCTCTTTGGTCACCTTCTCAAAAAACTCAATAAGGTTAGTAAGGCACGACCTACCTGCTACAAAACCATGCTGACTATTTCTAATCAATTCATTACACTCCAAATAACTATAAATCCTATCCCTAATAATTTTTTCTAAAACCTTGCCCACAACAGAAGTAAGACTCACCGGTCTATAATTCCCGGCAAAGTCTCTGTTCCCCTTCTTAAACAATGGGACAACATTCGCTATCCTCCAATCCTCCGGGACTACACCAGAGACCAATGACGACCTGAAGATCTGAGCCAGAGGCTCTGCAATCACCTCTCTAGCCTCCCAGAGAATCCTAGGGTAGATCCCATCCGGACCAGGGGACTTATCTATTTTCAGCCCCTCAAGAATTTCCAGCACATCCTCTTTATCAACCGTAATACTGTCTATTTTACACCCCTGCAACCCAATGTCCTCCTCAGCTATATTCATGTCCCCCTGCGTGAACACCGAAGAGAAATATTGGTTCAATACTTCTCCAATCTCCTCCGGTTCCACACACAACTTCCCCCTGCTGTCTGTAACTGGCCCTAATCTTGCCCTGACCAACCTTCTGTTCTTGACATACTTATAGAACGCCTTAGGATTCTCCTTAATCCTATCAGCCAAAGTCTTCTCATGTCCTCTTTTAGCCCTTCTCAACTCACTCTTCAACTCCCTCCTAGCCAATCTAAAGCTTTCTAGTGCACTATCTGAGCCCTCCAATCTCATCCGAACATAAGCCTCCTTTTTCTTTTTAACCATCGACTCAACTCTTTTAGTGCACCACGGTTCCCTAGATCTACCAAATCCACCATGCCTGACAGGGACAATAATAGTTACTCAGAAATAGTTACTTAGGAATAATAGTTACTCAGAAAGAGCTGAAAAGCTGGTCAGAGCTTTTTATAGAGAAAGATGATGAGAAGAAACTAAGAGAGGGGCAATAGCTGTCTCCATGTTCAGTAATGTTAGTTACATAACTAAAAGTACTTTTAAGGAAAGGTCTTTGCCTTCAAGCCAGATCTCTTACCAGAATAAGGCATTCAATATCTTCCAAGACAACAATAGCAAAACTACCAACTTCTCAAGGGCAATTGGGATAGGCAACAATGTTCGCCTTGTCAGCAACACTCATTTCATATGGAAGTATCATTAAAAAAAAAACCTTGTTTGAGGTTGAATAGCACGAGAAAGAATCACTGATAATTAATGTATAGAGTTCAGGTAAAAATTAGAGAAGGCCGGTAATCGGGTAATGGAATTGCAACGTGCATTTGGAAGACGCAAGCAGCCCATATCAGTGCTGTGTCATAAAACGATAGAGGCAAGCAGCCCAGTGCCAAGTGCATTGAGCTCAGCAGGGGACCAAAGTTCATGCAAGGTGAGCAACGTTTAAAGTTAGCATGCACGAATTAAAGCCAGCCTGTGCTTCTTCAAGTTGATGTGCATTTGTTTGGAGCAACTGCTAGAACTGGTTAAAGAGGAATTTATGAGCAGAAAGAGCCATCAATGTTTGCCAATAGGTCAGAGAATGTGCCTCTTGGTTTTCGACTGAAGCACTGGAGGTTTAGTAGCAGCAGGTGTACAGGAGGAGGAGAGATGTTGACTTCCCAGGGGTGGGCAGAAATTCCACCAGGCAAACGTTATGGAGAAATTGGGGTAAGTAGCCATCGCCAAGCATCTCAGCAGTCTCAATCTGAGCACCTCGATACGGTGCCACAATATGTTCGATGACCTCATATGAGCGGTCAAGATCAGTGAATGCCATATCCCCACAAGGGTCCTATAAGTGACAAACAACACTCCTTTTACCACGCACCATTCACTCGCCTGTCAACATTCTCATGGCCTTACCTCAATCTCACGTCCTTAATGCTGCTCAAACTCTTTGAGTTGCATCCCACAGTTTGCATACACTGCCAGCGATTCAACTGTGACAATCACATCACCCACACACATTGCACTGCGTTCACTTCACACACTTCCCTTTCTTTTTCAGATCAAGGTCACCTATAATCAGAAGCAGCAGCAAAACTCTTGGGAGGCAGACAGGGGCTCAGCTCCATGGAGGACATTCTCACTGCTATAGCCACAACTGAGGCTGAAAGCAGGCAGAATGATGGTTTCTTCACACGCAATCCCCTTTCCTTGTCTTCCTCATCTCACCATCTACGAGTTGCAGATGGCGTGAACATGCACCTCTTGCTTTCTTACCCATTCCTCACCCCAACTGACCCTTGTATTTTTATCTTTTGAGTTACACGAGCGCAGCCTCCTAATTAATGACTGGTGTGTCAGCTTGGATCCCAAGGATGGAGGTACACAAAATGTAGTGACGGCAGCCAGAATTTAATGCCCTCCCCACAAGGTGGTTTTCATGGCAAGAGAACATTCTATCAACTGGGAAGAAGGTAAACGGGGACCCACCACCTTCCTAACTCTTCTCCCATTAAATCTTGGTCAGGAAGGCTCTTGCATGGCCTTCCCATCCTGCTGCCAATTCAGTCAGAACCTGACACTGGCACAATCTTAACAGCCATTCATAGCACGGCTGCAGCGAGGTCGGAGAATTTAGCGCCCAGCCAAATCTCCATTCACTGCAGCGGGATGGGAAAACCCTGCTGGTGTGAATGGCCATAAGATTGCAGCCTTTGTCACTTCTTGGGAAAATTCAGCCCACAGAATCAAGAGACCATTCAGCCCATCGTGTCTGTGCCAGCCATGAAGCACCTGACCATTCTAATCCCATTTTCCAGTATTTGGTCTGTGGCTTTGTGTGCTGTTGTGTTTCAAGTGCTCATGTAAATGTGTTTTTAAATGTCGTGAGGACTCCCCCTCTATAAAGGGCTCTCGGATGTGGGAGTGGTGGAGTTGCTGCCTCCACAGTACTTGATCCCAGGAAAGGCCTGCTGTTGCCCCATTAGATACCCGGTTGGCACAGAATGCCCAGGGCTTTCTGAAAGGTGGTAACGCTGGCTCTCACTAGTTCTCCAGCTGGCCTATACGGGCCTTCAGATGTAAACTCTGCCACCAACGCTTTTTCGCAGACACTAACGCAGTGCGAAAAACCGAGAGTGGGATCTGCACGTGGTGAGTTGTTGGCACAAGTGGAGCTGTCGATGAGGAATGGTGAAGAGACCGTGCCACTGTCTGCTCCAATGAGGGCAATGTCACAGATGATGAATTCACCTCATCTGTGACTTTTTTTGGGAGATAGGCAGGAAAAGGTACGCACACCAAAATGAACTGAGCAGCTTAACTGAGTGTGCAACAAGATGACAGATGGAGTAGAATGTGGAGAAGTGTGAGGTTATTCAGTTTGGTAGCAAGAATAGAATATCTTTTCAAAGAAGCGAAACCTGTAAATAGGGCTGTTCATTTCGGGTTGAGCTAAGGAGAAATTTCTTTAAAAGTGCTTTGAACCTTTGGAATGATCGAAGCCAGAGGGCTATCGATGCTCCATCAGTGAATGTTTTTAAGGTTGTTTTAGGCAGAGTTTTGGTATTTCAGAGAATTAAGGGATTTGGGGAGTGGGCGGGAAAGTGGAGTTAAAACAAGAGATCAGCTTTGATCAAATTCAGTTGTGGAGCAGGCTTGCCGCAGGCTGCATGATCTACTCCTGCTTCTGTTTCTTATGTTCTTAAGCTCTTGTGAATATACCAACATACAAAAAATACAAATTAGGAACAAGGGGTAACCATTTGTCTCCTTGAGCCTGCTTCACCATTTGCTAAGTTCATGACTGATCCGATTGTGGCCAAATATCTACTTTCCTACCATCTCTACTCTTTGATTCCTTTGTCAGGCAAGATCTATCCAACTTAGCCTTAAAAATATTCAATGTCCCTGCCTCCACTACGCCTGTAGGGAAGAGAATTCCAGAATCGAACAACCCTCTGATGGCAATATTAAATCTCCTCATCATTGGACAGCACGGTAGCACAGTGGTTAGCATTGCTGCTTCACAGCCCCAGGGTCCTGGGTTTGATTCCCAGCTCAGGTCACTGTCTGTGCGGAGTTTGCGCATTCTCCTCGTGTCTGTGTGGGTTTCCTCCGGGTGCTCCAGTTTCCTCCCACAGTCCAAAGATGTGCAGATTAGGTTGATTGGCCATGCGAAGAAATTGTCCCTCAGTGTCCAGCGATCCGGAGGTTAGAGGGATTAGTGGGTACAATATCTAAGGATATGGGGGTAGGGCCTGGGTGGGATTGTGTTCAGTGCAGACTCGATGGGCCGAAGGGCCTCTTTCTGCACTGTAGGGTTCTATGATCTCTGTCTTAAGTGGGATACCCTTTATTTTTAAACTGTGTGCCCTGCTTCTAGGCCAGAATTTTCTGGCTGTGTTCACCCCAAAGCTGGAAAATCCTGCCCGAGGTCAACAGACCTGTCCCTGGTCCACCCCCTCGCCCGCTACGATTCCTGTGCTGGACGGAATAGGAAAGTTCGCCCCCTAGTCTCTCCTACAAGGGAAAACATCCTCTCAGCGTCCACCCCGTACATGTCCCCTCCGCATCTGACATGTTTCAATCTGATTCTTCTAACCTCCAATGGATACTGGCTCAACCTTAGCTCACAAAACCACCCCTTCATCCCAGAGATCAGTCAATTAACCTTTCTCTGAATTGCTCCCGACGCTATTATATCCCTTCTTAAATAAGGAGACCAAAACCTTAGCAGACTCCAGAGGTGGTCTCACCAACATTCTGTACAATTGTAGCAAAACGTCCTGTCTTCCAAATTCCATTTCCCTTGCATTAAACCAAAGCAATCCACTTGCCTTCCGAATTACTTTGTCCCTGCATACTAACTGTTTGTGATTCATGTACCAGGATACCCAGTTCCCTCTGAACCTCAGGCTTCCGAAATCTCTATCCATTTCAAGAACATGCTGCTTTTTGATTCTTCCTGCCCAAAGTTGTCAGTTCCCCATTTCTCCACATTTTACTCCAGCTGCCACATTTTTGACGACTCAGTTAATCCATGTCCCTTTTGTCGTACACTCCTTGGGTGGAATTTTCTGATATCTTTTCAGCCCGGTGTTTTCAGCGAGAAAGCGAGGGGGAGAATCCCGTCGACGAGAAAAAGTTGTTGTGTATTCAGGCACTTGGTGAAAAATAAATTTTCCATGAGTTTCACACCGTGCCTGTGGCTGTTTGCTCCAATTCGCTTGCCGGGAATGATTTCATCGCAGCAATCAGAGGCACCTTTTCAGTGCCTCCCCAGCATTGGTTGCAAGCCCAATCTGGGACAATGTCAACCCCATGGTTATCGGAGAGATCCTTCACCAAGGTGCTAGATGGGATGGGGCAGCAGTATGATATCCACCACCCTTGAATTGGCAGATAGCCTGCCAGCAATGTTCCCTCATGGGAGGCCAGTTCTCTGCAGAAAAGGACAGTGATCCAGGGCAGGAAGAAGGTCAATGACGTTCTTGACATCGGTAGGATAAGTATGCCATCTCATGTGTCCGTCTGTACCGCTTAAGGCATCCATCCATATCCACAGAGATCTCAACTTCCAGGGTCCCAACACTTTTCCTGCCACCAGCTCGTTATCCCACCAGTTTCTCCTCTTCACCTCACAGCTATGCATGCTAAATGTCATTGCCAGTTGACCTGGCACAACTAAGTCCTGCCTACTCTCTCCCCATTTGTCTCATTGCAGGACAAACTCGATCACAATTGCCTTGACAGCCAATCGGTGTCATTCAACCTTTTTGAGGGAAGTGCCCTTCAGCTGGCGAATGAGGAGCTGGATTGTACATGTGCTGAGGGAAAGATGGGGGCAAGAGACAGAAATGAGAACCCACAACATCTTCTAGCCGTGGCGCCCTCTAAAGTCAAGTCAGTCTCTTCTATATTTAAGCCCCTGTCCTGCACAAATGCCATCTTGTAGATCAATTAGTTGACCTCCTTGGACCATTTTCTTGTCCTCTCAATGCCACAGACCCAAGTGGCTGTGAGGGAAACATCTCAGGTGCGAGCATCGAAGAGCTGTCACCCACACCCTCCACCAGTGCAGATACTTGCACCTCAGTGGAATTATCCAGAAGGCAGGCTTCTGGGTCACTCACTGGTGAACAACTCACAGCACACTGGACAGAAATGCATCAAGATTGAGCTTTCACAAGCACATGTACAGATGAATGCAGTCATTGAATCTTAACCATTGCTTTCAAACGTTTTCATGAAAGTCTTTTTCATCATAAAAGAATAACATTCACACCAGCCCTATTTCAAAGGTCAATGTATTAGATTTTAAGTGGTCTCTCTGGTATACAATGTTACCTGGATGATATTAAAATTACAGGATCCAGTGAACAAGAGCATTTGAATAATTTAGAAGCAACATTAAAACACCTTCAAACACATGGTCTGCCTATCAACAAAGAAATGTGTGACTTTTCCCAGTTGTCAGTCCAATATTTGAATCAGGTTACTGATAGTAAAGGCCTCCATAAAACACCTAAAAAGCTGGAAGCTATTTTACAAGCACCATGTACAATGGATATGACGCAATTAAGGTGCAAATCTCAGAGGAGGCTGATATGAGTCATTTGGTGTTACATCGCCCTCAGATCACCAGGTTCAGTGGTAGCTTGTGCTCAGGGTGGCACAATGGATAGCACTGCTGCCTCACAGCGCCAGCAACCCAGGTTCAATTCCACCTTGGCTGACTGCATGGAGTTTGCATGTTCTCCCCGTGTCTGCATTCTTAGAGTTGTGACTGCCTTCTGGAACAAAGTGTTCAGGAAACTTTCTCGTGTCTGATGCATTGCAATGCCCAAAGCTCAAAGCCTCGCTCATTCTCACACATGTTAATGCTTTCGAACTAATTGACTGTTTTACTAATTAAATTTTAATTAATGCCTCTAACCCTGTCTATCCTTACATTCTTATTATCTCAATTAATGTTTGAGTTACCCAATTGAAATATCCTCAGTTAGATTAAAAAAAGAGGAAATCCTGACCGGGCAATCACCAATCTTGTGACATGACCCCTTGATTTTTCTTTCCAAGTGTGGCACTGACTGGCTTCTCTCAGCAGTAGCAGCAATCCCACTCTGTCCTGAACCCTCACTGCTTTATATCCCAAACTCTCACTTTGCTGACTCCTGAACTCTCGCTGCTTTGACTGAAATGTTTGGAGCATTGGCAGGCCTGTGAGGAAGCTTACGGTCACCGTCAAAAGGTCTGGTGAGTATGCAAATGTGTTGTGGACACCATTTCTGGTTCAAAACAGCACTGATAGAAATCATAGAAACCCTACAGTGCAGACAGAGGCCATCTGGCCACAATCCCATCCAGGCCCTACCCCGTATCCTGACACATTTATCCGCTAATCCCTCTAACCTACGCATCTCAGGACACTAAGGGGCAATTTTAGCATGGCCAATCAACCTAACCCGCACATCTTTGGACTGTGGGAGGAAACTGGAGCACCCGGAGGAAACCCACACAGTGACCCAAGCCA
Organism: Carcharhinus amblyrhynchos; assembly: GCF_965287045.1. Lineage (NCBI taxonomy): Eukaryota > Metazoa > Chordata > Chondrichthyes > Carcharhiniformes > Carcharhinidae > Carcharhinus > Carcharhinus amblyrhynchos. The sequence goes on from NC_137331.1 coordinate 4,174,484, forward strand.
GGAATCGAACCCAGGTCCCTGGAGCTGTGAAGAAGCAGTGCGAACCCACTGTGCTACTGTGCCGCCCCTCACAAGGTAAAAATACTGGTGCTCAAGAACCCAATGTCACAGTCAATGATTCTATAGTGAAGCTATTTTGCTTGAAGACTGTATAAAAATGATACGAACTCAAGGAAGAATTACAGCTTAAGCTTCTTAAAGGTGTACAGAACCTTTCAGAAGAAATGGCAATTGCTGCTTATCTCAACAGCTTTGGGGACGTTACATGGCACGGTTGTCACAGCGATGGAACAAAATCAAAAACCAACTTCAAAAATAAAACAAAACTGCAGTTTCAGATTTGAATAATAGCAGCAGGAATTAGACTTCTGCAGGAAAAATACCTGACCAAAAATTGTGCAACCAGACCTAAAAGCTTCATAACAAACGCAATCAACTCCGTTAATCCATTGACATATTAAATGATACGTACGGACAAGTCAAGTAGAGTTGTGGTTCTTTCTGGAGGAAATGAACAATTAATCCATCAGTTCATTCAATCTGCTGATGTGCCAGTCTTAAAAATAATGAGCTGTCATTCTGGACGATACGCTTGCAGACCAGTTTTTATAATAGGTCATTGCTACCGTCATTATCTCTCTCAAAGTTACTGTTGTCAAATTAAGAAAGGATTCAAAACTTGCGAATACTCCTTCTATTTTATATTGCCTGCCATATGAGTGATTGGCAGCCACCAGATATGAAGAATGACAAACTATTTATTGGAACAACTATAATACAGTGCTGAAGGAGGCTATACAGCCCTTCAAGACTGCACTGACCAAAATTCCTTCCAGGCCCGATCCCTGTAATCCCATGCATTTTCCCTGCTAATTTCACTGACATTAAGGAGCAATTTTGCATGGCCAATTAACCTCACCTGCAGTGTGGGAGGAAACCAGAGCACCCGAAGGAGACCCAGGCAGACGTGGGGAGGAAGTGCAAAGTCCGTACAGTCATCCAAGGCTGGAATCAAACCCTGGTGCATGGTACTGAGAGACAGCAGTGCCATCCACTGTGCCACCGTGCCCTGAGTTTTTGAGCATTTCAGTTTTTGACTTTTTGAGCCTGCTCATCTGGTTATCTCGGACATCGGAAGCATCCCAGAGCTTCCACATGATGTACCCTGTCATGCCTCTATTTATTGGACAATTGCATAAATTGAGACAAATAAACTTCAGACTGAAATAAACATTCACCAGCCACTGATCAATCAGTTTATGCAGATGCCACTTAATTTTCTTTGCCAACTAAAATGCATCACTTAATTAATATATGTATTTCATGTTTTAATTGAATGAATAATTACAAACCTTTTTAGGTTACCATTATTCTTCATTCAATTTTAATTTTATCCCGAGATAGCATTCATTAATTAAATGCTGATCATAATTATCTGATAAATTATATTACATGCAATGCATAAACATGATGAATTAAAGTTTATATATAGTTATATCGACTGAATTTAAAAGTTTATGATTAATTGATCTTGTTAATGCCATAGGTTGATTTTATGAAATACTTACATAGAAAACTACCCCCCACAATGTGCTACCTTGTGCTGGAACATTCCTACGTGATTCTTTTATATTGTGAAATTCACTGACATACAATCAATGAGACACACAGTCCTGTGTGTCTGCTCCAAGTTGACCATCATCTTATCTGACTGTCCCACTCTGAGCTGAACCCGATCTGACTGTTCTACTCTGAGACTCACCCTCTGTGTCTGCTCCACTTGCTGGGACTCACTCTTTGTGACTGCTCCAAACTTGACTTCACCCCCTTGCCTTCTGAGATAACCTTGCCTTCCATGAACAGTCCAGTCTGAAACTCACCCACTGTGGCTTCTCCACTCCAAGCTTCACCCTGTGTAGTTCCCCACCTCGTCAATCCACTCTGAACTACAACATCTATTACTACTGCACTCTGACCTTGCCATTGGTGTTTGCTGCACTCTTGACCACACCTCGTGACCATTCCCCTTTGAACCAAACTCCCTGCGACCTCCCCACCCTGACCCTTGTCCTCTGAGACACTTGGTTCTTGGCTTCACCCTCTGTAACCACTCCCCCTCTGAGTCTGAACATGAAAATCCCTGAACAGGGATATCCACTGCTTGCTGAAGTCGAGATCTGGAGTGTTCAAGCCAGGCGACCGATACAATCTAAGAAGATCCATCAGAGATACTAAAAGACAGTACCGGACCAAGCTAGAGTCCCAGGCTAGCCATGCTGACCCCTGCTGACTAAGGCAGGATCTGCAAGACATAACAAGCTCCAAGATGAAGGCATGTAAAATCGCCAGCTCCAATACATCCCTCCCTGATGAGCTCAATGTATTCTACGTTTGTTTTGAGAAAGAAGTCGGTGAGAACATGCCCTCTACCCTGGGAGCCCTGCATGGACCTGTATCTGGGGTCACCATTGCAAATGGCAGATCAGCTTTCTTGAGGGTCAACCCATGGAAAGCGACTGACCCGGATGGTTTACCCGGGAGGAGCACTCAGATCCTGTCTGGATCAGCTGGCAGGGATGTTCGCAGACATCTTCAACCTCTCTTTAAAACAATCTGAGGTCCCTATCTGCTTCAAGAAGGCAACCATCATCCCGGTACCTAAGACAGACCAAGCAATGTGCCTTAATGGCTATTGGCTGGTGCTCTGACATCCATCATTATGAAATGCTTTGAAAGGCTAGTCATGGCACTAATCGATTCCAGCCTCCCAGATACCTGGACCCACTACAGTTTGCCTACCGCCACAACAGGACCTATCTCCCCGACCCCGTACTCAACCCTGGAACACCTCGATAACAGGACATCTATGTCAGACTCCTATTTGTTGACTCGCTCAGCCTTGAACAGCATTATTCCCACGAAACTCATCTCCAAACTCCATGGCCTAGGCCTCTGTGACTGGATCCTGAACTTCCTAACCCACAGGCCGCAATCAGTAAGGATAGACAACAATACCTCTTCCACGATCATCCTCAACACCATTCCCCACAAGGCTGTGTTCTCAGTCCCTTACGATACTCCTTATACATCTATGACTGTATTACCAAATTCCCCTCTAATTCAATTTTCAAGTTTACTGAATACACCACTGTATTGGGTCAGATCTCCAACAACAATGAGAGAGAATACAGGAATGAGATTGAGAATCTGGTGAATTGGCGCAGCAACAATAATCTCCCCCTCAATGTCAACGAAATGAAAGAGATTGTTATCAACTTCAGGAAGCGTAAAGCATAGTGTCTACATCAATGAAGACGAAGTAGAAAGGGTCAAGAGCTTCAAGTTTTTTGGTGTCCAGATCCCCAGCAATCTGTCCTGGTCCCCCCATGCCCACACTATAGTTAAGAAAGTCCACCAAAGCTCAACCATTTACTTTCTCAGAAGACTAAGGAAATTTGACATGTCAGCTATGACTCTCACCAACTTTTGCATACGCACCACAGAAAGCATTTTTTCGGATTGTATCACAGCTTGGTATGGGCTCCTGCTCTGCCCAAGACCACAAGGAACTACAAAAGGTAAACGTAACCCAGTCCATCACGCAAACCAGCCTCCCACCCATTGACTCTCTGTACACTTCCTACTGTCTCAGCAAAGCAGCCAGCATAATTAAGGACCCGACACCCTGGACATTCTCTCTTCCACCTTCTTCTGTCAGGAAACAGATACAGAAGTCTGAGGTCACGTGCCATCCGAATCAAAAACAGCTTCTTCCCTGCTGCCGTCAGACTTTTGAATGGATTTACCTTGCATTAAGTTGATCTTTCTCTATACCCTAACGAGGACTGTAACTCAACATTCTGCACTTTCTCATTTCCTTCTTTACTAATGACATGCTTTGTTTGCAGAGTGCACAAGAAACAATACTTTTCACTGTATGTTCATACATGTGACAATAATAAATCAAATCAAATCAAATCATTCCACTCTGAGCTTCGCCATCTGTCACCATTCCACTGGAGCTCATCCTCTATACCAATCGAGGTTGAGTATGATCTGTATTGTAGTCTATAATGGAGCCATTGATAATCATATTACAGTGAAAACCACATTAGTATTTATCAAAGACACAATGTGAACCTTTACAAATGAATGTTCAATGTTGCTATACTGATTTGTAAACTCATGTGTTTCCTGGTCTGCTTCAGTGACAGTGACAGAGGTTGGTTTTCATATTTTCTTCCCAACTCCCTACACTGCCACTTCTCGCTTATTCTAACTGGGATGAATCTCCATTCCCCCATCAGAGATGACATAATCCCCGTACAGTGTACAGTATTCGTGGCCTCTGGCAGCAGTGGCCAGAATATCAAACCCAATCCCTAGTGTGGCATTTAACTTGACTAGTTCCCTTCTTCTGTGCATTTGCTACTTGCAGAAGTAATGACTTGGCTGGACACGATCCCCTTGGTCTTGTCACCACAATCTGGTGGCTCCAATGGAGATTCTGCTGTTGATTTGTTAAGGATTCAGCAGACAATGCATGGTGAGGACTCAATCTTTCCAAGCTTTATTACTTGCTAGCAAGGAGAGCGCACATTCAATGCACTACGCTTCTCAGTGTTCTGTCTGTGGCCAAATGGGCCACTCAAGATGGTGGTTTGCGAGAGCACACTGGGATAATTGGACAAGCACTGAAACAGACAGGCTACAGCTCAAAAGAAATTGGACCAAGATAAACAGGCTGCAGGAGCTGGAATACACAGGATATAGGACAACTCCAGGACAAAGGACACTCTCTGGTCAAACTGGGTTGTTTATCAAACATAGGAGCACCTCAATCTCTTATTTGGGAGGGGGGAATGTGACCTACCTGCCTCCAGCACCCATAGGCATGGCCATTGGGTATGCACCCAGAGATCAGTGTGGCCACAACTGATTGGATCCTTTCAATCAAGTTGATCAAGTCCTGATCGATTGACTGGCAATGGCCAAAAAGGGCATGAAAATCAATGAGGTATAAAGGGTGCAACAGAATGATCTCTCTCTCTTTTTCTCACCCAATGGATGAATGACCATCACCAGCCATGACTAGCACGAGGACAGTCATCACACCCAAGAAGGAAGGAAGATCAGAGCCAGATTGTGAGACCAGACCAAAGGACCAGACTATGCAGAAGAGTATGGAGACCAACAAGTGAATAAAGGCCGATATCTGCCTGGGTACTTGCCAATTGTGCAAAAGTTAAGTCAAAGTCTGGCATTGAAATTTAGTAAAATAATTTAGTATTGATTGTGTGGTTAATTATTGTCAATTGTGTGTGTGAATAAATATTACTAACAAGAAGTCTGCCCGCAATTCTTTTGTCCACCGTATAAGGGTTAAGACAGGCTGTGCAGCAACATGTCAATTCATACAGATAAACTGAAGTTATAGTTAATTACAGCAAATGAGAAACAAGCAACTTTCTAATTCTTCATTTGCATACATCGTCCACCAATCGTAGCCTTTCTCCAACAGAAAACCATCTCCTTCATGAGAATAATATGTGTTGTATTTTTGTATTTGTCATGGTAACTTGTCTTTGTTTCATCCTGTGGTCAAGGCCAGGAATGTAGTATTTACGAAAGTGGCCCAAAGTTAGATTCATCTCTTTCCTGAATATGCAACCACTGACCTCAGTGAGACTTTTGTCTGATAATAAGCTTTTCCCCTCCTTGCTGACAGGGTTGCCTGCCATAATTGTTGTAACTTAATTTCCACAAAGGCCCTCGTGTTGAATGAAAACTGTTTGCGGACTCTAAGGTATCATTTATTTTAAATTAATGCAGAACAAATTCAACTTATAGGTGCTCATTTTATGCAGTATTCGGGTATTCAGGGCTGTAAAGTTAATGTATGGCACTGGGGAAGCATCATCGCCCACATGATGATGATGATTTGAGAGCAAGTCATCTGACTAGAAGTCTAAAAGGGGAAAGCTGGCTGAAACTGAGTAACACCCAGTCTTAAATATCAGTAAATGGTTATGTTCATTCAATAAATCATTTATTATTCAGATATACCTTTTCCTCTGCAACCATCCCTGAGTAAATAAAATCAATATACAACATAACGGCCGCAGTGAAGGGTCCTGAAATCTCTCAAAACCATTCTTAAAAAAAGTTTGCAAGTCTGACCTGAAAAGATGACATCAGAATGGAAGACTTTGATAAGAGGGTTTCAAGTTTGCCAAAAGGGGTTCACGGAAGACGTGGAGGCTGAGAAAAGGAACCAACTGTTCCGCTTCACCGTAGCTTGTGGTGGTCTGTGGAAAGTTTCCAATCTAGCAGCGGAGACAAAGAAACTAGTGAGAATCGAGGAAAGGTGAGGAAATCCTGAAAAAAAATAAGGCTTAGATGCTTCACATGAATAGTGCAGTAATCAGGCAGCACTGGGGGAGTCCAATTTTAATAAGTACGGGTTTTGTTACACCTGCAGCCTGGATCACATGACAGCAAATCAGGAAAAAAGGTAATTTGTTGCTCAAAATGATTTTCCATTTGGAGGAAAGCAGTCAAATGGGCTCAATTATTAAATCCATTGACTAATTTTAAATTTCTACGAAATTTGGGGGGAGGCGGGGGGGTGTCAGGGAAGCTCAGTGACTGCAACAGATACCAAACAAAGCCTGATTAATGTGGGACATCTTCATTTCCAGAAGTCTGTGTGTGTTTCCTCTGGGTTCTCCAGTTACCTCTCACATTTCAAAAATGATGCGCTGTTTAGGTATATTGGCCATGCTAAGTTCTCCTTCAGTGTATGCAAACAGGCACCTTCATTGCAGTGTTAATGTTAGCCTACTTGTGACATTATTAAATAAACTTGAAAAGAAGTTTTCAAAAGCCCAGGCAAAAATCCTAAGAGTTTAAAACTGTGCCAGGCTGATTTGGACATATGGAAGGACATGTATAAATATAACTAGAAGAAATGAGCAACAACTTAGATGTAGGCTAAAATTTTCTGACCTTGCCCACAGCTGGGATTCTCCGATCCCACTGCAGAGAATGAAGTTTTGGCTGAGTGCCAAATTCTCCATTCTTGGTGGCAGGCAAATGAGATCAGAGAATTCTAGACATAGTATTAGAACAAAGAACAAAGAAGATAACAGCAAAGGAATAGGCTCTTCGGCTGCACCTACCATACTGTCCGTCTGAACTAAAACCCCTACATTCCCATCCTATTCATACATTTGTCAAGACACCCCTTGAAAGTCACGATTATATCTGCTTTCACCATCTCACCTGGCAGCAAGTTCAGGCAACCACTACCTTCTGTATAAAAAGTTGCCTTGTACATCTCCTTTAAACCTTTCCCTCGCACCTTGAACCTATGCCCCTAGAGTAATTGACTCTTACACCCTGGGGAAAAGCTTCTGACTATCCACTCTGTCCATGCCCCTCATAATCTTGTAGACTTCTATCAGGTCGTTCCTCAACCTCCATCGCTCCAGTGAGAACAAACCGAGTTTCTCCAATCTCTCCTCGTAGCTAATGCCTTCCATACCAGACAACATCCTGGTAAATCTTTTCTGTACCCTCTCCAAAGCTTCCACTTTCTTCTGGTAGTGTGGCGACCAGAATTCACCATATTCCAAATGCAGCCCAACTAAGGTTCTGTAAAGCCGCAACGTGACTTGCCAACTTTTAAACTCAATGCCCCGGCCAATGAAGGCAAGCACGCTGAATGCCTTCTTGGCTATCTTGTCCACCTGCATTGCCACTTTCGGTGACTTGTTTACCTATACCACCCCGATCCCTCTGCCGATCAATACTCTCAAGGATTCTGCCATTTGTTGTATATTTCCTATCTGTATTAGACCTTCCAACAGCTTCACTTCACATTTGTCCAGATTAAATTCCATCTGCCATCTCTCTGCCCAAGTCTCCAACTGATCTATATCCTGTTGTATCCTCTGATGGTCCTCATCGCTATCCACAATTCCACCAACATTTTTGTTGTCTGCAAACTTCCTAATCAATCCAGTTACATTTTCCTCCAAATCATTTATATATATTACAAATAGCAAAGGTCCCAGCACGGATCCCTGAGGAACACCACTTATCACAGCCCTCCATTCAGGAACACACCTTTCCACTGCTACCCTCTGTCTTCTTTGACTGAGCCAGTTTTGCATTCACCTTGCCAACTCACCTCTGATCCCATGCAACTTCACCTTCTGCACCAGTCTGCCATGAGGGACCTTGTCAAAGGCCTTAGTGGACAACATCCACTGCCCTACCCTCATCAATCACCTTTGTCACTTCGTCGAAAAACTCAATCAAGTTAGTGAGACATGACCGCGCCTTCACAAAACCATGTTTGCCTCTCACTAATACACCCGCTTATTCCTAGGTGGGAATAAATCCTGTCTCAAAGAATCCTCTCCAATAATTTCCCTCGCACTGACACAAGGCTCACTGGCCTGTAATTACCAGGGCTATCCTTCGTAAAGAAAGGAACAACATTGGCTATTCTCCAATCCTTTGGGATTATTAGGGTAATCAGGTCTGAAAGAGAAATAATATCACCCAAATGATGATCTCAAAGTCACATGACGATGGGAGGGATTTTCTGGCCATTCGCACCAGAAATTCCCATCCAAGGTCAACGTCCTGCCCAGTGCGATTCCTGTGGCAGGCGGGACCGGAAAACTCCATTCCAAGAGTCTGGAAGGAGAAAGGCCATGGTTTAAATAGAGTAACACCTGTAGTCTTGTAAATGTCTCTAACTGTGAAGTTCATACAAAAAACAGAATTGGTTCAGACATATTTATACCTTCACAACTGTTCCTTAGCCAGTCACAATCAAAGTACCACTTTGCACCCTTCAAATGGATTTATTCCTTTGAATTTTGTGTTGCGATCTGTGAATTATGGTTGAGATATGATATTTGATGTGATGAGGACATGGGGGCAGAAATGGAGCACTGAAGCTATGAAGATTCAATCTAGCAGTTAGGGAATTTGAACAATGTTGAAAAATAGATACTGGGCAGAATTTTCCCAAAAACGATAATGGAGAATAATGGAGTGATCTGCACTGGTCTCAAAACACATTCTGTACCGCAATCGTCCCACACTCAGTCACTTACTTGGAGTGTGGGGAGTTGTATGCTGGTGTTGTGGGGGGCCTAAACATGCCAGTGAACTCAGCTTCAGAAAGCTGGGATGCCATCTCCCAAGGACACCACACAGTCTCACGGTGCACTAGGAGACCCTCTCTCAATCCCCACAGATGTCGGGACCCCCCCTCCATCATCGACAGCATGTTCCCACAGCCCCTCCTCAAAACAGGAGGTCAGCATCAGGTCCCTCCTGATGATTTCTCCATTATGACTGCTGACATGACCCACCTGCAAGACCCGAAGTGCTTTCAACATAAGAACATAAGAAATAGGAGCAGGAGGAGGCCATCTAGCCCTTCGAGCCTGCCCCACTATTCAATAAGATCATGGCTGATCTGAAATGGATCAGTTCCACTTACCCACTTTCTCCCCATAACCCTTAATTCCCTTGTCTATCAGAAATCCATCTACCCGTCTCTCTATCTCTCTCCTATCTAGCCCCTTCATTATCTTGTTAGTCTCCATAAGATCTCCCCTCAGCCTTCTAAACTCCAATGAGTACAGGTACAGGCCCAATCTACTCAATAGATTGCTGTAGCTTAGAAAGAAGTGCTGCAGTGCATCGTTGTAAAACTGTAGCTAAAGTGTACCAGTTGTATAGTGGACGGTAGGAGTGCTGACAGGTGAATTGCTTTATTCTGGTTGTTTTTTTTGTGTTGTTGTGGTTGCACTGATCCAGATGAACGTTAACTATTCCATTATACTCCTATATGTAACGTCCAGGACTCAAATGCATCGCGCTGCAAGCATTGTGTTTAGAGATTTGCAAGCGTGGGCTGGTTGGGTACAGTTGGTAATTTGCCAGTTGCAAACAGCGGAAGGAACGTGCTGTTTAATATGATCAGCCTTTGGGATATGTTGTCTACATATCTTGTATCACACTGACACTGAAGTTCATATACCATATTATTAATTTGTATCAAAAGCAGAAAGTATGTCTTAATAGGGAGGGAACGGTAATGATTTCTCAATATTTTAATCAATCTTGGTGTAATTGTTGATTCAGTCTTGCAAGTCACACTCCTGTTGGTATTAGAGGAAAAAGTTTGTTTTGACATTCAGAAGAGGTTCATTCATTCGAATGCAGATTCAATATGTGCATTTCAGGAAATAACATTTAGAGATATGGTTTATGAGTCATTTGAAATATGATGTCGTGAGTGCAGAATACTTGGACCAATAAAGGTGACTTTGGGCCTAAGTTTCCCAAACCTCTCCATCTCCAGAATTTTCCTTGTGTCTGGATTTAATGGAGTCTAGTTGAAAGAGGTTGCTGTCAGTGGTCAATAATACTATTATCACTCTATTGTGCAACTTTCAAGATGGCTCTGGGCAATTCAGATCGACCTTGGCATTAATATTACAGGCAGTGAGGGGTGGTGCAGGTGGCTTGCTCCCTGGAAGCAAAGATGGTCCATCCTGAAGTCATGATGTGCTGTGGGTAAGCTGAACAAGGGCTGAGGGAGACTCCCATCCCTCACTGGGGAGGAAGTCTCGCCCCTTTCAACTACCGACCCAATTGGCCATCTGGCCCCATAACTCCAAACGAGCATTAGTGGCCACTGCAAGAGGAGATCGAAGAAGGCCAATGGATCCCACAGTCAGGTAATCTGGGTTCTAGGGCAGGGAGGTATTGGGTAGGTCAGGGAGTGAGGTGGGGGAGAGAGTTTAAGGCTGCAGGTTAACAGGGAGGACTCAGGGGCAGGGGGATAATATTTTAGGGGGCAAAGGGCAACCCCTCAAGATAGAAAACTCCTTCCTTTGAATAATTTATTTTAATAATTGGGCTGAGGACTCCTGTCCAATTATCGGCAGCAAACCCTTTGTGGCACAGACAATGTGTTAACAGGGCTAATTGACTTGCTAACAAGCCTTTTTGACCCTTGATTATCAGTTTAAATATGAACATAGGAACAAGGAGCAAAAGTAGGCCATTCAGCCTCTTGGGCCTGCTCCATCATTTAATATAATGGCTGGTTGGACAGTAACCTCAAATCTTCACTCCGCCTACTTCCAGTAACCTTTCACTTCCTTGTTGACCACAAATCTATCCACCTCAGCTTTAAAAATATTGAAAAACTCTACTTCCACAATCTTCTCAACAAGACAGTTCCAAAGACTGCAGGTCTTCATCCTGCAGGTGAATTGGGTCACCGCCTTCTTTTTAAAACAGTGAGCCCCAGGTCGTCCCACAAGAGGAAACATCTCCTCCACATCCACTCTTGCAAGACCCCTCAGAAGCTTTTCAGGTGGGCAGACGGCCAATATCAGTGCCTTCCCAATGCCCGTATTAAGGGGCTGAGCTCAGGAGGTGGGTGGGAAGATAATAGCATGGGCGTCCACAATATTTTGCAGACGGACCTCCTCCATACTTAAAACAGCTGGGAGCTGTCTTTGGTCTTTTTTTTATTATTCAGGAGTTCCTAAGAAAGCAATGCCATGACGTGCCCACTGGATGTGCTCCTATTTTTAGTCATACTGGATGGAATGCATGGTTTCATATACAGCAATACAAGGACGTATACAGCAATTCTCCAAACACAAACTGGGCTACAATTTCCTCTTCACCTGCTTGTTCTTTACTTGCTTTATTTTCTGAAATTTTCTTTCCATTCTTTTTCTTTCAGTCTCTTTATTCCTTTTTCTAACTGCATATTTTGATGACACTAATTCATCCTATTTACTCACTCAGATATTTTCTGGGCTTTCTCCTCCATCCTTTGGACATTCATCCATGGGATCCGAAGTGCAACATTGATGTCACAACATTGTTGTCCTATTGGCATTATTTGCAATGCAACTGTATAATGAGATGGGGGGGATGGGCAGAAACTGTCTACACCATTGCCACAATTTCTGAAATGGTCATTTATTTCACTGTTGTTTGTGGGTTCTTGCTGTGTACGAATTTGCTGCTAGATTTCCTACATTACACCAGTATCTACACTTGATAAATAAAGGGCTTTGGGGCCCCATGAGACTGACATGAGAGTAGGTGTGCCAAGCACTGAAAGAGGTGGTCAAAGAAGTTCGATGAATCCCGGAGCCAACTCAGACCAGAGTCTTGGTCAGGGAAGTTTATGATGTAGGGATGCTGGTTTTGGACTGGGGTAAACACACTAAGAAGCCTCACAAACACCAGGTTTCAGTCCAACTGGTTTATTTGATAGTAATCCCACAAGCTTTCAGAAACGGTGTTCCTTCATCAGGTGTGCCTTTCTCTGACCAGAACCTTCCACACACCTGACCAAGGAACACTGTTTCCGAAAGCTTGGGATTACTATCAAATAAACTGGTTGGACGGAAACCTGGTGTTGTGAGACTTCTGACAGGGAAGCTTATGGCAGGCTGGGGGAGGGGAGGGTGGGGTAGAGAATGTGGTCTGAGTTTAAGCGTGGGAGGAGTTCTATCTTAAGGGGGTGGGAACACTGAGTGGTAAAGGGCAGCCCGTGGAGATGGAATCCTCGCCTTCCTTCCTGCACATTGTGGTTCTTTTGCCAATAAATGGATTGCTAGAAGCATCTCGATAAATGCTTAAGGAATTAAAGGTTATCATATTTTGTGAGTTCGGAGAGATAGGGTTGTCTCCCCCCAGGCCCACTAAAAATTGTTAGCTCTATTTGAGACCACCTGGGATTCTTTCCAGTCTGAGGGTTTGGATTGAGTAGGTGCTGATTCCACACCCTCCCTAGCTATTGAGTCATAGAGGGGAACCTATAGCTCAGGACATCATTTAATTGGTTTACAACCAAATTTATCTCAAATCTCAGGTCACTATTGCTTGGATGATGGAGCAGTTAGTCAGTTAAAGATGAATTTCTTCACCAGTATTCTGAGTTCATTGATGGACAACGTGACTGCACTGAAACATGATGCAAGATATATTTAAATGTCAATTAACGCAGGTTTAACAGGGTTAACCTGTAAAGTGCGGAGACTCAGCAGCCAATGCATGCCACTAGTAATTTTGCAAAGTCTCATAAAGCCAAGCCAAATTTAGCACTACATGGCATTTCTGAACCCACTCACCTGCAACAAGCAAATAGCACCTACATGAAATGTAACAGACTAAATATATTGCAGGTTGTAACCTTTACAAATTCATAACTTCCGAAAAGTCTTGTTTCCTGTTAATCTGTGATGTGTCAGTTGAAATGCTAAATAATTGTTTAATTGCAGGATATAAAACAAAACATACTAAGGCTATAACAAGACACAGATGGAATATTCAGATGAAACATAGACAGGAGGGGAAGTGAATACACAAGTACCTTTTTTTCCCCTCAGATTTTCAAATGTAATTAACTGCTTGGGGTAAATGGTCACCTCTGAACACCTTTGTTTTTTGGCTGTCAATTAAATTGAAAGCTAATGTTTATATCAGTGTGCACAGTTATCTAGACTGTGAGTGCGTGCTTTGGAATTACACCAACAGCACAGGGGTCTATTTCTGTTCTGGCTTAGGTAGACTTGGGGCTTCCTTCACCTCACAATAAAAACTCACAGCATGAGCTATGACTCATTGAATAACTGAGGGTGTTGCCGAGAGAATATAATTATCTTTCTCTTCCAATATTCACTTACAGTTGATTAGCTCACTCCTCACAACAGACTGAACTACTACTGACAAAGAGGTAAATGTTTCTCTTATTCTTTCATGGGATATGGGTGTCACTGGAAAGGCCAGCATTTGTTGTCCATCCCCAACTGCCCATGAGAAAGTGATGGGGAGCTGCCTTCTTGATCTGTTGCAGTCCAGATGTCAGTATAGTTAGATTTGATTTGATTTATTATTGCCATGTGTATTGACTTACAGTGAAAAGTATTATTTTTTGTACATTACACAGACAAACATGTTCATTGAAAAGGAAACAGGAGGGTGCAGAATGTAATGTTAGTTAGGAAGGAAGTTCCAGAATTTTGACCCAGTGACAGCAAAGGAACGATGACGCAGTTCCAAATCAGGATAGTGGTTTGGATAGGAACTTGTGGGTGATGGTGTTTCCATGCATCTGCTGCCCTTCTATGGGGTAAGGGTCGGGAGTTTGGAAACTACTGTAGCAGGAGCATTGGTGAGTTACTGCAGTGGATCTTGTATGTGGTATGCACTGCTGCTGCTGCTGCTGAGTTGGTGGTGGACGGAGTGAATGTTAAAGGTACAAGAAAGCTTGGCTTGTCCTCAGTCATACCAAACTTCTTGAGATTGTCGGAGCCGCACTCATCTTAAATTTTGCCTTGCAGGTGGTGTCAAGTCAGGAAATTAGCTACTTACTGCAGACTCCCCAGCCTCTGATCTGCTCTCATAGCAACACTGTGTGTGTGGATGGTCCAATTCATTTTCATGTCAATTGTAACCCCCAGGATGCTGATAATGATGAATTCTATGATAATAATGCCATTAAACGCCAATTAGAGATGGCTGATTTTCTCTTGTTCGATCCGATGATTAGCAACCCAGCCTGAATGTTTCTCTAGATCCTACCGAATATGGATGATGAATGTCCCCAATTCTGACCTTATAATGGAGGGAAAATCATTGATGAAGCAGCTGAAGATGGTTGGGTCTGGGACACTACCATAAAGAACTCTTGAATTGAGGTCCTGGGACTGAGATAATTGACATCTGTCAACCATCTTCCTTTGTGATTCCCACCAGTGGATAGTTTTCAGTTGTTTTGGTTTCAGTTTGGCTTAATTTGACTTCAGTTTTACTGGGACTCATTGGTGCCACATTCGGTCAAATGATACCTTGATTTCAAAGACAGTTACTTGCATCTCACTCCATTCATACAATTATTTTGACCATGTTTTGTTGGTGGGGCTAGGTGTTGGGGGTGTGGATGGCCAGTGCTAGTTGGGTTGGATTTGTCCTGCTTTGTATGTGGAGGAAATACCTGGGCAATTTTCCATATTGCTGGGTAGATGCCAGCGTTTGTAACTGTACTGGAACAACATGGTTAGGGGTGCAACCAGTTCTCGAGCACAAGTCTTCAGTAGAAATGGTGAAATACTTTCAGGGTCCAGAACCTTTGCAGTAGCGAGTGCCATCAGACATTTCTTGATATCATATTGGAGTGAATTGCATTGTCTGAAGGTTAACGTCTGTGTTACTGGGACCTCAGCAGGACGATGTCGGGAGCAGCCTACTAGGGCCTGTGTGGAGAGACTACCCCACCCACATCCCAACCATCAACAAGGCTACCAGGTAAAAATCAGATGGCCTTGCCAAGTGGTCTGTTCATGTTTGACTACTGATAGATTATGAGTGGTGCCACGAGGATGCCTTTAAGGGCTGTTATTGGGCATGAATTAGCCCAGAGGTGCCAATGCCTCCTTTGCTGCTGATAAAATCCAGCAGAGGTGGGTAGATGATGGGCATTGCCCTGCTCCTGTGGTTTGTGATATTATGCCCCCTGACTTGCAAGCCCACTCTGGGGGAAACGGTGCAAAATTGCAGCCTACGTACTTTTAGTGATAATTCAGCAGAATTTTACAACTTTTTAATCAAAGAAAAAGTCCTAACTTCACAGCTTTGAATCATTATCTTGTGGAGTTCAATAGCAAACTTTCATTTTTCCCCTCTACTGCTAATCAGGTTGTTGGCAATGCCAAGTTTTCTCCTATCCTGAATGACATTGAGAAACTCATCAATCAGCCTGCCCTTAACACTGATCAAACCAGCAGTTCAGTTAATCTTTCAAATCTTTCCCTTCACGTTCAATTCTACCGTGTGTGCATTGTCCCCTCTCCTCACTGCCTTGTTTGTACCGGACTGTGACGGAAGGACCGATAAAAGGAAAACTTTCTGAAAATTACTCCAGCCGGCTGCTTTGGCGCTGAGAATTCTTTGCAACTTTGACTTTTTGATTCCTCAATTTGTGTCAAGTCAACAAACTAATGTTTTTCCAGTTAGCGAGGAATGGTTCATACCTCAGCCTTTCCCCTTTCTCACGTTTGATGTTGCATCTTCATTCAGTTGTACCTGTCATCCTACGATTCTGACAGAGATTTACTGGATTATATTCTGAAAAAAAACCCTGTTTATATCAAAGAAACGGCTTCCTTTTTTTTTGAGTGGGTTGAAGCCACAGAATAAGTGTTTTAAAAAGATTCAAGTAAGTCTCAAAATGGCTGAATATTTATGTGGCGACACCTGACAATCTACAAAGTTACCAGAACGGAGGTAGGATGTTTGCAGATATCCCACCGAGGACAATATGCTTAAGTTAGTGTGAATTGCTTTCTTCTGAATTATTTCAGAGATAGTCGGACATGGGGCAGGATTTTCCAAACCTCATTCTGGAATCCCTGGTTTTAGTCTTGGTGCCCCCAAATTTTATTGGCATGGGATATGGATTGGCACCCATTACTCTGTAAAAATAATTGTGCCAAATGTAAAATATTCCTTTATTGTCAGTTTTCTCTCTTCAATTTATTACTCAATTGTTCATTGTTTATTTTCAGAATATAAAGAGGTGTCAAGTGCTTATAGTTTCTGCTATCGATACTGTAAAGGTCTGGCTGATAGGTACTTTTATAGGGCTATAGTCTCAGCTATTTTTTTAAAGAAAGTTATCAATGATTGACTGTTTTAAAGCTCTATCACAAATTGTTACTTTAGTGTTCTGGACAGGTGAATGGTCATCAAAGGTCCTTAGTTGACATGAAGGACATGAGGTGGAGAGACTCTTCCCGCTCAAAAAAGACAGTAGGACTAGGGGGCACAGCCTCAAGATAAAAGGGGCGCGGTTTAGAACGGAGTTGAGGAGGAACTTCTTCACTCAAAGGGTGGTGAATCTCTGGAATTCTCTGCCCGTTGAAGTGGTGGAGGCTGCCTCGCTAAATATTTTTAAGACGCGGGTTGATGGGTTTTTGATAAGAGAGGGGATTAAGGGTTATGGGGAGAGGGCGGGAAAGTGGAACTGAGCAGCGACAGATCAGCCATGATCTTATTGAATGGCGGGGCAGGCTCGAAGGGCTGGATGGCCTACTCCTGCTCCTATTTCTTATGTTCTTATGATATACGAGAGGCCATGGGGACGGGTGAAGGGGCATACGTTGGTATTGTGGGAATGAGAAACATTAGATGTGGGTGAAAGGGCATAGGTTGGCATGGAGCCAGGAGGAGTGTGTGTTGGGTGGGGGCGTGGGGGTGGTGGTGAGAGCTGTTTTTGTTTTATTGCTTTTATTACAACTCCCAGAGAAACGGTCAGGCCTTTAAAACAGTTTGTCTCTGCCTGTGAGAGCCCCTGTAACTGCATCCACAGTGTTTATGGGGTCAAGGGCCCAGTTTCCGTTAGCGTCTGTCCTCAACCTGCCCGAGGATGCCAAACCAGGAAGTTTCCCAATAACTGCCTCAGAGTTGAAATTCCATTCCATAATCAAATTTTTCAGCCAATTGAGGACCAAGCCCCTAATCTCACTCTGGGCAATGGACTTCAGCTGAAGGAGGTCTCACCGACCACCTTAATCTTGAAACAGTGGACCTCAAATGTGTTTGTTATGACAATATTTGGTAACATGGACCCAGCCCCTTGTGACAGAACAACAGTTGCTTTCTCTTTCCTTCTTGTCCTTGGTTAAGAACCATTTCTGATGATGTTTCTCGGAGCTCTTCCTGTTATTCCACACACAAAACGGCTGCTCTCAAACAGAATTTATACAGTTCCAGAACATCAAATGGCTGTTAACTTTGACGACACATTATTCCGTCAGGCAAGGAAGTTAGTTATGTTGAGTCTCTTCCTGTTTCCTCAGGCCTTTTAGAATTCAAAAGATATCCCCTTAAGGGTGATATTTTTAATTACTCTTCATAGCCAGCTCGAGAAGAGTTGGTGAATTTTGAACACACACAGGATGTTGTCTGTCTATGCTATGATTTTTAAGAGGCATTTAAAACTCAAATGTAATGATTGGAAAACAAATGTGCTTTTAAGACAGTAATTCTTAACAGTAATTCTTAACAGGGTACAGAGGAGATTTACAAGGATGTTGCCTGGACTGGGAGGCATGCCTTATGAAGTTAGGTTGAGGGAACTGGGTCTCTTTTCCCTGGAGAGACGAAGGTTGAGAGGCGACCTGATAGAGGGTTATAAAATGTTGAGAGGAATAGATAGGGTGGATTCTCAGAGGCTATTTCCCCGGGTTGAAATGGTCGCTACGAGAGGACACAGGTTTAAGGTGCGGGGAGGAAAGTACAGAAGTGATGTTAGGGGTAAGTTTTTCACTCAGAGGGTGGTGAGTGAATGGAATCGGCTGCCGTCAGTGGTGGTGGAGGCGAACTCGCTGGGGTCTTTTAAAAGACTTCTGGATGAGTATATGGAGTTTTATGGGATTGGGGGTTATAGATAGGTGTTGATGTGATCGGCGCAACTCGTGGGCCGAAGGGCCTGTTTGTGCTGTAGTGTTCTATGTTCTATCTGCAATATCAAATGCTTGCTGGTGACATTTTGCCTGTAACTTCTGTTGCTTATTAAATGTACTAAACGTAGATACAATAGAAAGAAGCAGCAGCAATGCCTTCATGTCCCCTTAACTCTTTTGACTTATTTTAACACTCAAGAAAAGTTTATTTATTTGTTATAAATAAGCTTACATTAATACTGCAACTAAATTACTGTGAAAATCCCCCAGTTGCCACATTCCAGCACCTGTTTGGATACACTGTGGGAGAACTTAGCATGGCCAATTCACCTAACCTGTGCATCTTTGGACTGTGTGGGAGGAAACTGGAGCACCCGGAGGAAACCCATGCAGACACGAAGGATATACACTCTTCACTCACCGGAGGAAGGAGGAACACTCTGAAAGCTCGTGCGACAAAATAAAGCTGTTGGACTTTTACCTGGTGTTGAGTCTTCTTACTGTGCAAACTCCACCCAGACAATGGCCCAAGCCAGGAATCGACCCCAGGTCTCTGGCACTGTGAGGCAGCAGTGCTAACCACGGTGCCATTGTGCTGCTCATGCTTTCTATGAATTAGCCTTTATGCTCAGGTATTTCAAACAAAGAAAATAATTTTTTTTTAATTCATTCATGGACATGGGCATCACTGGCTGGGCCAGCATTTATTGCCCATCCCTATTTGCCCTCGGAGGACAGTTGAGAGTCAAAGACATTGCTGAGGCCCTGGAGTCACATGTAGGCCACTTCAGGAACATAGGAGCAGAAGATGTCTCTCTTTTCAGCAATCCTGAAATCTTGGATGGACTTTGGTTCAGTGAGATAATGGCCAGTCTGAGTCCATACACATTTATAGATTACTTGCCTTGAAGGAAAATAGTCCCATATTGTCTGATTCTACATTGCCAGGTCAGAGACCAAACCTGCTCTAACTGTTTGATCCTTCACTTATTGGACTCCAGTAAGACAGTTCCAAAGTTTTGACAGAGTCCAACACAATGAATTTCATACACACACAAAAATATGTTCTGTTGCTGCTAACTTCCCCTCTGGGGGTTTTACGTTTGTGCATTAATTCAGGCTATCCCATGGTTTTTGCCTTTTACCACAGTGTTTCCTCATTTCGATGAGCCCATCGCATTTCGTGTAAGTAATCTTTTTCTAAATGTTATTCAAGATGGTGCCAGAACATGGTGGCTTCTTGTGAGCTGCCCTTCAATTCTATCTCTTGCTTTTGTTTTATGCTTTTCAAACTGTACTACGTTCTGCACCCTTTCCTCTGTACTCTATAAACAGTATGCTCTGTGTCTCAATAGCACTCAAGAAACAATACTTTTTATTGTATACCAATGCATGTGACAATAATAATTCAAATCAAATGGTAAACACCTGGTGCTCCTGCTGTTGAAACAGCAGATGTTTTTTATCTAGGAATATGGGTATGTGTTGGACATGTTTGTAATGTTTACTCCCCTGCATCCCCTTCCATCCATTACATCATGCATCAACTAGTATGAACACAAAGTCAGGGGCATGACAAAATTTTGGCATTAAAATTTTTCACTTCCCTTAAAACCAATGTCCATCCAAGATTTCAGGATTGCTGAAAAGAGAGACATCTTCCAAAGCTTTTCACCTTGCATTCATCAGGACAAATGTAAGAATGCCAAATTTTCAATGATCATAACAAGCTTTACAAGAGAAAAGAAGGCTGATGGGTTGGCGTACTGACTCTGATTGCTGAGACATTGCCATAGAGTAAGCAATGGTGAATCATCAGATCCTCAAGTTCCCAGCTCATTTAAAAAGGCACAAGTCTTGGACGTAATTCTTTTGTGTTAGAGAGCAGGGGTTCCTATGTATGAATGTACATCACTCCTAGCAAACATTAATGAGCCACATTACGAGCTCAACTGATTATCTTAAATTAATTATTGGTGTTGCTATCAGCACACTCAGTATCGTTCAGCAAGTGCTGCCCAATTGCAGAATCACACCTAACAGTAGATGTTTTGTCTGGCTGGTTGAGTAGTGTCTGCAGTCTGCCTATCACAAGCAATCGGTGGAATGTGCTGCTTGATTCAGTCAGTCAATCTCTGGGACGTACAGCCATTAGCAGGATGCTATTATCAGTTTAGAAAGATGTTCCGCACAATTGAGCGACACCATGTATGAATTTCAGTGCCGGTGTGATGTGACAGATATGTCAGTCGTACATCCCAGCAACTGGCTGGTCGATTCAAACAGCACGTTTCTTTAATTCCAAGAGCTTTCTCCTTAGCTAACAAATCTGTTATGAAGGACTTTTTATCAAATGCCTAGAGTAAGTCTATATAAATAATACCCTTATACATTCCCCTGTCATTACATTAGTCACTTCAGAAATTTAATTAGATTCATCAGGTTTTACAATTGCATACTGCTTCTCACTGTTCAGCTAAAACATTTCAAGGTCACCCTGTCCTTAATTTAGGACTAAATCTTACCAAAAATGGCAGTGTTGTTCCTGGTGGGAAAACTAGATGGGTCGGATTTCCTGGCTGTGCTTGCCCCAAGACAGGAAGATCTTGCTTGAGGTCAATGGACCTTTTCATGGTCTTATCACCCCCCCGCTACAATTTCCAGGAAAATTCTGCCCAGTGTTTCTCTCAGTGCACTAGTTTTCTCTCCAGATCTTAGAACACTCTGCCAAAGAAACAAATGGGTTTCACACTGTCATATGGGGGGAGGAGCCTCAACACACCAGCAAAACTCAGTTGCACAGAGCCCAGTGCCATTTCTAAAGGTGCTCTAATCCTAACCTGAGTAAATCTTTTCTCCAGCCCATCATAGAGGTCTCAGAGGCTCCCAACCCCACCTTCAATCAGGATCGGCACTTCTTTACCTCATCCTCTGATCATCAACCCTTTCTACTTGACCTCCCTCCCCACAATCTGAGCCAGCACCCACTTCCACACCACACTCCTCCCCAATGGCCATCGCCAGCACCCCCAGCTCCTCTGTCCACTCCCAACCACCACATCTATATGAATACCCCTGTGAGGCAAGGTGCCAACCTATGCCAATGGACAATGGCAATGGGCATTGCCAGGTCACGGTTTGGTCATGTCCCTCTCCCCTGGGGGCTATACTTAAAAGCTGTGCCTCCAGGAAGACCTCCACAACAGGTTGACGTCAGTGTGACGTCATGTTGGCATGGTGTCAACGTACAGCAGGGGTGTCAATATCTGGCAAGGGGTTGGGTTAATAATATTAAAATTAGTTCAAATCCATGTAAAGCTGGTGCATGCCTTGCCAGCAAGGGGCAAGGAAGATCCAAAATTGAGTTCTTACCAGCAGGATGTGAGATGTTGGGATCTTGAGCGCCCACCACCATTCGCATGGATGGGGATCATGTGCAGAAGGTCACCCCTGTAGACTCTAGCAATTTCCCAACAATGGTTTTTCAGGTAAGTTGTCTTTAATTTCCGGCTATCTCATTTTCACCTTTGTTGAATAGTGGAACATCACACTATTTCCCAATCTACACGAATGATTACTGAATTGAGAAAATTCCACAAGATCATTTTACAGCATCCACAATGTTCTCACCTGCACAGGATGTGCTGGGAGTTGAGCATCAGCAGAAGACAGGAACATATAAAATTGTCCTCAATATTTTCAGTGATGCTACAAGTTCAGAAGTATTTTTGCAGACAGTCCTATGTGTGCCGCCTCTTCCATATGGGGCAGGAGAAGCAAGGGTCCCTATCCCATTGCTTCATCCAATTTATTGTGCCTCACCTTGAGATAAGGAATAACGTCTTGCAATGCGTGTGGATAATTTGCCTGCCGTGGTTGAATAGCTGGAGGTTTGTGAGGCAGCAAAAACTTAGTCTCATTGCTGGGTGTGAGAGGTTAAGGTGGAATACTGGATATTGGGTCTGGCTCCTTAATGCCACGAGTGTCTTACTGACTGAGCAATGGTGGTGTGGTGCATTGAGCAGCATGAGAGATTAGGGCTGTGGATAGGGGAGGATGTCTGAAACAATGTGGAAAATCACAAACTATGAGTGTCAGACATTACCCCAGCCCCAGCCAAAAACAAGCCATGTCATTTCTCATTGATTTTCAAATTCTCCGATCTCGAATGTGAGCATTACACATGAAATTAAAAATGTTATGTCGCTATGCAATATTTTACAGAAATGTTTAAAAGCACTTGGTCATTATCGTCTGCCCACCATGGGAATCGGAGTGGATGAGGGGTGGAGCATGGAAAAATCCATTGACCTTGAGCAGGATTTTATGGTTTGGAACGAGTGAGGCCGGAAAATCCCACCCACATACAAGACGGAAACAGCCCTTTGGTTCAACTCATTCACACTGACCAGATACCCTAAACTGAACTAGTTCCATTTGCCAGCATTTGGCCCATATCCTTCTAAATCTCTCTCATCCCTCTATCTGTCCAAGTGTCTTTTAAATCTTCTAATTGTACCTGCCGCTGCCACCACCTCTGGCAGCTCATTCCATATACGCACCACCCTCTGTGTGAAAAAGGTACCCCTCAGGTCCCTGTTAAAAACTTGTCCCTCTCACCTGAAATCTATTCCCTCTAGTTTTGGATTCCCCCAGCCTGGTAAAGGGACCTTGGTTATTCACCTTCTCTGTACCCCTCATGACTTTGTCAACCTCGACAAGGTCACCCCTCAGCCTCCTATGTTCTAGGAAACGATTGTTCTTTAAGCAAATGCAGCAGCCACTTTTCGTACTGTATGATGCTATAAATATTAATGACAGGAATATGTAGTTGATCTATTTTTGGTCGTGAGAGTTGGAGTATGAATCTGGGTCAAAAAAAATGGGAATCCTCTGTGCTTGTTTTTGAAAAGTGCCATGGATCATTTCCCATTCACAGAAAAGAGCAGATGGAACTGCCAGTGACTTTGACAATGTTTGACAATATTGCCTGGGTAGTGCTGGAGCGTGACAAGTTGTTGTGAGCTTTGCCCGGAATACCCTCTAATTCTATCTTTTACTCTCATTCTATGGTTTTATCTAAACCTTAGCTATGACTATAACACTATGTTCTGCACCATCTCCTTTCCTTCTCTGCGTACATAATGCTTTGTCTGGAGTGTGCAAGAAACAATACTTCTCACTGTATCCCAGAACATGTGACAATAATAATCAAATCAAAAAGAAAAGGGGCCTGAAACCAAAGCCTTATGATTTGGAGTGGAATGTGTTAGTAATCGAGGAAAACAAAAATGCATACAAAGCTGAAATTAAAAGGTTACAAAAGAATTTAGTCACATTATTCCAAAATCTTTGGGACAGAGATTTTTACGGTTCATGAAATTTGAAATGGAAAATTGTTGCGAGGGGTTTTTCCGGTTGAATAAAACCAGGCAGGCATCGAGTCGGCCATTGCAACGTGATTGAGTTCCCTACGCGATAGACCTTGCATGAAGCCTGAACCATTTTGAGTGCCAGGTCTTATTAATGTTTGATCAGTGGCAAGCGACGTGCACTGGTTCAGCTTTCCAATCAGGGTAGGTGGGAAATACAATGGCTTCCCTGTTGCTACTGAGCCGTAAGTAATGGGTTAGAAGTGAAGGGAGGCAACTGCAGGCGTAGAGGTCCATGTTCCTCCTAGGCACGCAAAAATCTCTGAAATAAATTTTCTTTGAACAGACTGCAGTGGTCCTTTCTAATCTCTGTTGCTGGTGCTCTTGAGCATAGTATGCACAACATAGTAGTGTCTCAGTATCACAATAGGGTCCTATGTGCATCACAGGGCTGTTATTAAATACAAAAAGTTAACATTTTCTTGAACTAAGCTGGTGCCTGGGAAGCCTGTACAAAGGCCTTGACAAAAATGTTAGCACCCGTAATGGAAGTGGGAATACAGCAGTGAGTAACGTATTACCATTTTCAGCCTAATGCCATGTCTTTTTTTGTGTACAGTGTCTTATAAAGATTGATTTAATCACTTTTGAAGACCAAAGGTCTCCCTTGGCATGGTGATATAGTAATTGAATATTGGAGTCTAGAATTTGACCCACATTCATTTTAAAATCCAGACTACCTTCTCGAACAATACCTCAGTAGTTCAAATATCAATTTTCTTACCAAGTTAGAATTTGGGCAATTGACTTTGACAATTCTTAATGGAATCTTGGTCATAACTTTTAATCAAAATAATAGATCATTTGAACTAATTTGAAAATTACATACTTAACCAACTTGACAACTTTAAGTTGCGTACTTACTATCCAATAAAGTTACAAATTTTGTATCCTTTAACCATATTTGAACAATTTTTGATATGGCTGAACACACGGATTTAAACGTGACAGAACGAGAATTGGATATTGGTTGACAATTTAAGGACCGAATGGTGGACATTTTGCAACATAGCTTTCAAAAAGTCATCCTCGATTCATCATAGAGTCAATTTAAATTCTTGCATTCAGCCATTATTACAGAATAATTTCTTAACCACATTGAACTGATTTCTCCTTTGCGATAGAAATAATGAGTAGATTGACACTTTACTTCCAGTTTTGTACACAATGCAGAAATTGCGTAAAATCAATGTTTAAAATTCCTTGCCTGTAGATCATCTCAAGACATTGTGTTGTCTAATATGATGCCCAAAGAACTTGTATTAACATAGGTCAATGCAAATTAGGTATTAGGGAATAGTTGTGCATCTATATGTAGCAGTTAATTTCAACAGCAATGAATATTGATTTGTAAATATATATGTAGTATGCATATATTTGCAAGTGTATATGGATTGTCCAAAACATTATAAATCAATACATATCTTTTCAGAAAAGGTAATTTGGACCAGTTCATATCCCATTTTCATAGATCATCAAATGTTCCTGCGAGTTGCTAAGTTATGGCTGAATCTTATTCGATGTTTCATGGCAGGAGAGACAATGGGCAATAATTTGCAGTAGGAGTGAATTTATTGACATCTGTGCATCTCACAAGTTGTATGTCCCATACCCTTTTATATTTAAAGGTGCATGTGAGATTGAATTAGTGGATTTCTACCTTTGGAAATTATCTTAATTATTTTCTCTATTTTGATATGTGCTTTTTGAAGGGTCATCCCAATGTTCCACTCGAAAAGCTCCACTGGACTGTTGTGTAAGACCTTTTTAATGGCAATATATCAGATCTGTTCTAGGACCCTTGCTGTTTGTCATTTTCATAAATGACCTTGATGAGGAAGTGGAGGGATGGGTAAGTAAGTTCGCTGATGACACGAAGGTCGGTGGTGTTGTGGATGGTCTGGAAGGATGTCAAAAGTTGCAGCAGGACATAAATAGGATGCAGGACTGGGCGGAGAAATGGCAGATGGACTTCAATGCGGATAAATGTGTAGTCGTCCATTTTGGCAGAACCAACGGGAGGAACGAGTACACTATCGAGGCCAGGAGTCTTAGTAGTGTTGAAGAGCAGAAGGATCTTGGGGTCCGGGTCCACAGGATTCTTAAATCGGCCTCGCAGGTGGAGGATGTGGTCAAGAAGGCGTATGGTGTACTGGCCTTCATTAATCGAGGGATTGAGTTTAGGAATCGGGAGGTAATGCTGCAACTTTATAAGACCCTTGTCAGGCCTCATTTGGAGTACTGTGCGCAGTTCTGGTCGCCTCACTATAGGAAAGATGTAGAAGCTATTGAAAGGGTACAGACGAGATTTACAAGGATGTTGCCTGGACTGGGAGGCATGCCTTATGAAGTTAGGTTGAGGGAGCTGGGACTCTTCCCTGGAGAGATGAAGGTTGAGAGGCGACCTGATAGAGGTTTATAAAATGTTGAGAGGAATAGATAGGGTGGATTCTCAGAGGCTATTGCCCTGGGTTGAAATGGTCGCTACGAGAGGACACAGATTTAAGGTGCGGGGAGGAAAGTACAGAAGTGATGTTAGGGGTAAGTTTTTCACTCAGAGGGTGGTGAGTGAATGGAATCGGCTGCCGTCAGTGGTGGTGGAGGCGAACTCGCTGGGGTCTTTTAAAAGACTTCTCGATGAGTATATGGGGTTTTATGGGATTGGGGGTTATAGATAGGTCTATAGATTGGTAGGTGTTGATGTGATCGACGTAACTCGTGGGCCGAAGGGCCTGTTTGTGCTGCAGCGTTCTACGTTCTATGTCTACCAGTCCTTGACTCTGATACATGGATTAGAAGAGATCTCTGGGAATGAAATGCAGGTGGTCGTCTCTTTATTGCACAATACAACTGGTCAATAGATCAACCACAAACCCAGCAAAGTTTTCAGTAAATTTGTAACCCACCCTTCACAGCAGTTTATAGTGTTATCCTTCCTGAGTGAGAGAGTGAGGAGAAGATATCTCACTCTTCTGAAGCTACTGACCCATCCCTCTGATCACTGTGGGTGGGATTATGTGGCCTTGCTTGAGCGAGGCAAGAAATCTGCTCCCAATGTCGATGGGCATTTCCGTTGTCTGTCCCTCGCCTGCTCCAATGCCAAGGCAGGTGGAATATTAGAACTCCAGTGTATATTTTTGAGTATTCTTTATCTTGACGGAGGAAGATCGATAGACCCTCAACAGATATAAAAATTGGGGGAGATATAAAACAAACTGTTGATTTGCCAACAGTCGTTTTGCTATTCAACAAAATCCCATCAGACCTTGGTTCAATCAATCATCTTTATTGCTCATTAATAGTCAGTCAGAAGTGGAATTTTCTTGGTGAGAGAGACAATGGGCAATAATTTGTAGTAGGAGTGAATTTAATGACATCTGCCATTAATTAGATTTTCCCATGCACATTTAGCTTTTTGTATTTGTTTTGTGGTAAATCACTGATGCTTTGGGTATGAGGGAAACAGGGCATCTGGAACCAGTGTGTACAAGCAACAGGGTATCTCTTTAAACAAACTGAAAAACTAAGCAAGGAATAAGCAGGAAATAGGATAGACAGCATGAACTTAATACCAAATCAGGGGCATAAAGGGAAAAAGAGATAAAAAGAAAAACTAAAGAGAGACAGGCACACAGAAAGGAAATATGTATTTTATCTTTTTTTGACTTAAATTCCAACTAAGTTAGTAAGTGAAGTAATGAGTTTCCACAATTGTAGTGATTAATTTTCAGTGACAAGGGGTTGTTTGGCAATACTTAATAGGTAACACTTTGTTAAGATAGTACATAAAAACGGCAGGACCTCTCCCCCGCTCCCAGGCAGCATAACCCAGACTCTCACCATCCTCTCGGTAAAAAAAAGTTCTGTTGCATTCCACCTAAACTTCCTGCCCCAAACCTCGAACCTTTGTCCCTCATGACTGACCCTTCAAGGTGAACAGCTGCTCCTTATTCACTCTGTCCATGTCCCTCAAACTCTTGTACACCTCAATTAGTTGATCCCTCAGTCTTCTCTGCTCCAATGAAAACAACCCAAGCTTACCCAGCCTCTCCATAACTTAATATTCCATCCTAGACAGTATCCTGGTGAATCTCCTCTGCACTCTGTCCCATGTCATCACACCTTTCCTATAACGTGGCAACCAGAACAGCACACAGAACTCCAGCTGCGGCCTCAAAGTTCTATATAACTCCAACATGACTTGTTTGCTTTCTGTAATACATGCCTTGGTTGAAAAAGGCAAGTGATCCCTATACCCTTTTTCATCACCCTAACATGCCTTTCCACCTTCAGCGATCTGTGGACAAGCGTGCCAAGATCTCCATGTTCTACAGAACTTCCTACTGTCCTACCATTCAGTGAGTAACATTTTCACAAAATTAATGACATAGTGCTAAACCTTGGGCAGCATGTTCTGGATTATTTGAGTATTGCAGTGAAGAGAGACAGGATGCTACAATTTTTCATTTTACACTCATTCGAACAAATGCAAGTATGTTAAATCACAAAGAATTGTTTCTGGAGAAAAGGATACTGATTGGTTGGCAAGTTGACTCTGGTGAGCCACTGGCATGGAAAAGTAGGGAACTAAAGGCTCCTTAGCTCCAGGCTAATTCTGAACAAGTGCAAGTCTTGAATATATTCTGTTTGTTTGTAAAGGATGGGTCCATACGTGTAAATACATGTCACTTCTAGCAAGTGACAATGAACCACATTACAAGCTTGATTATCTTAAATTGGTTATTAATGTGGCTATCAGCACACTCAGGGATGTTCAGCAATTGTTGCCCAATCATACAATCACATCTAACAGTAAGTAAGCGTTTTATTTTCAATTTTTTAAGTGTGAAGTGTTTGAGTGCAGTCTGTATTCTGCCTATTAGAAGCTACTGAAGGAACATGTTGGTTCCATCCGTCAATCATTGGGATATATGGCCGAAATGTCTGACATCGCACTGACAATCATACATAACATTTCTCAGTTGTATGCTTAGCAGAATGTCTTTATTTGGACATTTGTATTTAGTTGTAGAGGTTTGCACCATGGAAACAGACCCTTTAGCCCAACTTGTCCATGCTGCAAACTTGTCTACTATCTCAGGCAGAAAGAATTCACTGCCAGGGGAGGTCGTGGATGCGGAAATGATAGAGACATTTAAAGGGGCATCTCTCCAGCTGTCTGAATGGGATGGGAATAGAGCTATGTGGCCGCCAGAAGGATAGGGGCAAACAAATCAGACGGGCAGCCTGGTCGCTACAGGGTTGGAGGGGTGAAGGGCCTGTTCCTGTGATATAATTTTCTGCGTTCAGGGTTCTATGTTCAACAGAGAAATACGATTCACGTGTTTGGCATCCCAGACTCCTCTCCCTCCCTGGCATTTCACCTCATGTCCTGTGTTTTAGGGACAGGTCCTGACACCCCAGGGTCTGAGGTGTCAGCATACAGCTTACATCCATCCTGAGAATGATAGTTCCAATGAGTCCTCGGAGGATATGGGTGAAGGGACCTCGAGGGTGGCACAGTTTATCCATCAGCTTCTACCTCACAACTCACCATCGCAGAAACAGACACGGTGGGTCCAGTTAGTATTGAGGCTTCTGTGTCACTTTCTGGTGAGCTCAACACATCTGATAATGTACATCGGGTGGAGGAGAAAACGTCCAAAGGCCTCTGGCAAGTGGGGACCTGCTGGAGATGAGGATCCAGCTGGCCCCTGGCTACATGCTGGGCCTCAGATCACTTCTCCCTCACCTGCTGGAGATGTAGCAAGAGAGCCAGGGAATGCAGGAGGGACTGATGGCCACACTGGACTGACTGGGAGAAGTCCCAGAGCTTTCAGGTGGACCAGCTTTTGCCCGTTTTGTGTCGTTCCCAAGCCAACCCTGCAAGGGTGGCATCTGCAGTGCAAAGTCTGAGGCAGGGGGTTCTTACTGTGGGTGACAGGCTCCAAGCAATGGCCAAGTCACAGCAGGCCACAGTGGAAGGACTGAATAGGCTTCTGAGATTCTGCAGCCCATGGCTTAGGGGCTCAAGAGCTAGCAGGAGACCCAGCAGGACAGCACTAAAACAGTGGCAAATGGTAGCAACCCTTCAGAAGGTGGCCCAGTCTCAGAGAGCCACAGCTGAGGGCTTGCAGAGTGTTGGCCAGTTTCAGGGCACTTGCTGCAGCCATTGGGAGATAGCCCATGACTCAAGTGGCCATCGCAGAAGGGTTGACCACCACGGTAGGTCGCAGGTGGTCCTCCAGGACTGGCAGTATCAGGTGATACCAGAACTTCTGGACCTCACTGCAGAAGCACCAGTGTCCCATGGAGTTCCTCAGGGGCCAAAGGGGATTCCAAGGGAGGAGGGAGGAAGGGCTTGAGCCCATGCTGGGGCCTTCCGGCCAGGAGACTGCAGCTGTGGCTACACCTTCTGACTTTCCCCTTCCTGACACCAGGGCATCTCAGGGGCAGTGAGATGAAGGTGCCTTAGAAACATCCCAGAGACCTGGAAGCGGGTCAGGGCCCTCAAGGTCCAGGGCCTTGAGAGGACACCTGCCATGTACATTGCAGCCATGGGGCGAGGTCAGCAGCTGACCCCCTCCAATACACACTTCACTGACTCCCCAGAATGTATTGTTGGGCTGTGTAAGGTTAGGAAGTTGCAGTTGCACTGAGATGGCACGGGTATAGGGCTGCACTTGTTGGAAAGAAATGAAAGCATCTTAACGTTTTCTTTTAGAAACACAGAAAAACAACAGCACAATGCAGGCTCTTTGGCCCACAAAGTTGTGCCAAACAGGTCCCTACATTCGAGATTACTAGACTTACCTTATAATCCTCTATTTTACTAAGTTCCATGTACTTATCTAAGTTTCTTAAAATACCCCATTGAATCCACCTCCACCACCGTTGCTGGCAGACCATTCCAGACACCCACCACCCTCTGGAGTGAAAAACATACCCCTGAAATCTTTCTCTGTACCTATTCCCCAGAACCTTAAACCTGCGCCCACTTGTGGCAACCATTTCAGCCCTGGGAAAAAGCCTGAGAATCCAATACCTCGATCAATACCTCTCAACATCTTAGACACCTGTCAGGTCACCTCTCATCCTTGGACTCGCCAAGGAGAAAAGGCCAAGCTCCCTCAACCTATCCTCATGAGGCATGCTCCCCCATCCAGGCAACATCCTTGTAAATCTCCTCTGCACCTTCCTATGGCTTCCAATCTTTCCTGTAATGGGGTGACCGGAACTGAGCACAGCACTCCAAGTGGGGTCTGACCAGGGTCCTATGGAGCTGCAACATTATCTCCCGACTCCGAAACTCAATTCCTCAATTGATGAAGGCCAGTACACCATACACCTTCTTAACCACAGCTTCAATTTGTGCAGCTGCTTTGAGCGTCCTATGAATTCAGACCCCAAGATCCTTCTGATCTTCCACACTGCCAGGAGTGCTACCATTAATAATATTCTGCAATTCGATTTGATCTGCCGAAATGAATCACTTCACACACATGTGGGTTGAAAACTTGTTACAAATTTTTTTGTTTGACCAACTTGTCTGAACGCCTTTATTGCAAATAAGATGTTTTTTTTCAACCACCACCTGCAAATAGGTTGTCTCAAATATGATTCCTGCCCCAATGACTATGACCCGATGGTATCAGTTGGGGTGGCCCCTCAATACAGTGTCACTGAGCAAAAAAACAGCCATTGGTCTCTCATACCCCATGAGCGATGACCTCTTGTCCCCCAACCCACCCATTCCAGGGCCCTGGATGGGGGTTTTGGATCCCTTACCCACTAGGCTGGCATGGGCCCAGGTGCCAGTGTGCATGTGGATCTCAGGTAGCAGACAGACTAGTTTGCACCAGGGCATCATCAGGATGGTGCTTAATGAGTTATTGTCACCCTCCTGCTTGGGGGAAAACCTCCGAATACAGAATATCCAGGTCCATCACGCTGGTGTGACCATGTGCAGGATAAATGGTAGGTTTTTTTTGTGGGGAGGGGCTGACTGCAACTCACCATCACCATCCCCTGGTTATCAGAGACTTCCTAGCCACACTCATATCTCAGCTGAGATGGCAGCCCTCCTGCTCCTGACTGGTGTTCCAAGACGTTCTCATCCTCTTCTTCGTCCTCCTCAACCTGATGAGGATCCTCTCCAACGACGGCTGGCTATTCATCCTCCACGTCCTCTTCCTCCTCCAAGAGATCACCTCGTGGCAGAGTCAGATTGTGCAAGGCACAGCACACCACCACAACGCAGGAGGAGATCAGGGGGCTGGACTGGAGGGCCTCTCCGGACCGGTCCAGGCACTGGAACCGCATCTTGACGAGCCCAATGCACCTCTCTGCTGTCACGCAGGTGGCTACCTGGACCTCATTATAGCACGTCTGTCTCAGTCACAGGCCTCCACACAGGCGTCATCAGAGAGTCCAAAGCAGGTAACTCATATCACGCAGGAGTCACCCCCACAGCCTCGATTCCTCCTCAAACGCTTACGGGATGTCCGAGCTCCTTGTAATGAAACTGCCATGCACACTACCTGGATGTCTGGTGCAGACGTGCACGATAGTCATATTGTGGTCACACACGACTTGTACATACAGGGAGTGGATCCCCTTCCTATTAACAAATCACCATGGATGCTGTAAGGGGGGCCCTGAGGGCGACATGGGTGCAGTCGACTCCCCCCTGCATATTCAGCGTCCCCGCAGTTGCAGCAAACCCCACAGCCCGGGCTTCCTGATGGGTCTGGTCCAGGTTGAATTTGATGTACTGCCCAGCCCAGGGCACACAGGGCTTCAGGTGACCTGCTTTACACAGGGTGTGCACTGAAGACTGGGAGATGGCACAGACATCTCCGCTCGGGCTCTGGAAGGAGCCAATTGCACACAAGTTCAGAGCGGCTGTCAATCTGACAGCCACTGAGTGGGTGCCCTCCCCCCCATCCTGCCTCTTAGCGCCAGGTCCTGCAACAGGTCACACGTGTCACATGGTATCCTTTTAGAGTCGGAGATGTTGGCAACATATGGTGCCCGGCATCTCCTCAAAGGATACTCACGCGCAGCACTGCTGGGGTCTCTGCTCCCTCCTTCTCCTATCTCCTGCTCTGGGTGAATGGTAGCAACCTCCTGCCTCTGATGGTCATCTCCCTCTGGTCCTGCAAGTCGTACAGCCTGGGCCTGTAATTCTTGCTCCAGCAGCAACCAAAAGAACAGCAAGATTGATTGGTTGCATTGCAAATACCACCTCGTCAATCTGAAGGGGGGCTGGGGGTGGTGAACAAATGTGGAACGCTGCTTGTCCCTAGCACATTGACAGCCATAGCCCCCCAATGCAAGACAAACATCAGAGACCGTGCAGAACATCTGCCCTCCACCCCACCCCAACACGCTTGCAGAGCCGCCACGGACCCAAGACAGAAAATGGCTGGAACAATAGGACACCTGTTGAGTCGTGGAGAGCCATTGGACGCCATGCAGTCACCTCCTTGCCAGCCCTCACTGAGGGAGTTTGCGATTCAGACTTGGCATGCTCATTCCAGCGCAGTTCTGGATTGGTGAGCACAGCGGTAAAGGGAAAAATGCTGATAAAGTTGGGTGGGCAGTTCATTAATTCAATTTAAGTCTGTGCAAATGCATTTAAATTGCTGTTGCGTCTGTTTTGGGTGTAAAACGGACTGTGACCATTCCTGGATCTTGGTAAAGTGACCATTTGCATGGATGCGGGCACAGGTCACGTTAATGGCCTCACACCTGACTTCATCATGTTTGTGTGACGCAATGGTGAAATGGGACCCTTGGTGAGATCTGCAAAGGTACTAACCAGGCCCCATCAACTTTCATCCAAATCATTAATATAAACAATAAATAGCAGAGAATGCAGCAACAATCACTGTAGTCACAGGCCTCCAATTTGAAAAATAAACGCTCTACAACCACCCCCCCCGTCTTCTTCGTCAAGCCAATTTTGTATCCAATTGGCTTTCTCACCCTGGATCCCATGGTGAGATTTAACCTTATGCAACAACCTACCATGGCAGAACCTTGTCAAAGGCCTTGCTAAAGTCCATATAGACAACATTGCCCTCATTTCACCTTCTTGGTTACCCCTTCAAAAAAAAACTCAAATTTGAGAGACGTAATTTTCTACTCACAAAGCCATGCTGACTGTCCCTAGTCAGTCCTTGTAACTCTAAATGCCTGCAGTTCCTGTCTAACAACTTACCCACTACAGATGTTAGCCTCAGTTTCCAGATTTTTCTCTGCAGCCCTTCGAAACAAAGGCACAACATTTGAATGTGTATCTGTCCCAAACATTGCAGAAGCTTTTGTGCGTGGACAATTATGTGTGCCATTAGCCTGACTATTATTTTGACAGGAAATTCTGGCCCGAGTTATTTGAAGTCATGCTTTCCCCACCCAAATAATTGCTTTTCATCAGTTCCAAAAGCTTAAGGAAGAGTTGAAATGTGAAAGATGATCAAAGAAACCCCACAGTACAGAAAGAGGCCATTCAACCCATTGAGTCTGCGCCGTCCACAATCCCACCCAGGCCCTACCTCCAATCCGTACATATTTTACCCACTAATCCTCTCTGACTTATGCATCTACAGTCAATTTTGGCATGGCCAATCAACCTAACACGCACATCTTTAGACTGAGGGAGGAAACCCATGCAGACACGAGGAGAATGTGCAAACTCCACACAGACGTTGACCCAAGCCAGGAATCAAACCCAGGACCCTGCTAACCACTCTGCTTCTATGCTGCCCTTTGAAAGGGTGAGAAAGGATAATTGTGCTGTGTTTATTATAACAGATAGTTAATAGCTTAAGTCTCTGAAGCAAAGAGAGAGGATTCTGTATGACAATATGTGGAATTACATGCATGCAAGGTTAGCTAAAATCAGAAATAGGAGATTCTCTTCCAGGTGAAATGTGCTAAGAGTGGTGACAACCATGGAACGAGACCATGATTACACTCGGCTGAGTACAGCAGCGATTTGTCATTGCTTCTGTAGTACCGCTGACCAGGACACTCAACCAGATATGTTGAAAGGGCTTACAGACTGACAATCAACAAGCTTGGCTACATTATGAACACACCTTCCGTAACCTTCATGTTCTGACATGAGGCTTGAACCTGGAGCATCTGACTCAGAGGTAAGGATGCCACCAAAGCACAGTAAGGCCTGCAGGAAGCCACTGAATATAAAAAAAATCATAGAATCATAGTACCCCTAGAGTGCCGAAGGAGGCCATTTGGCCCATTAAGCTTGCACCAATCCCACCACAATCCTATCCTGACACTCAGGGGCAATTTACCATGGCCAATCCATCTCACCTGCACATCTTTTAAAGATGGAAGCAGAAGCATCCAGAGACAAAGCCCAAGCACCCTTAAAAAGATAGAATTACCAAAAGAGACAGCAATTAACCTATGCTAAGGAAAGCTTGTGTATATTATGCCCATATCACTGAAGTGTGGAATGAATAATGGAAAGTATTTGTGATATTTTAAGTATAAATTACAAACTTAACATTGCTAGGGTGCACTGTAATCTTGAGTGAATTGGCTCTAACAGTTATTTTGTTATTAAACAAAATCCAGCAACATTGAGAAATTGTGTTGCACTTAAACTATGACAGGTTAGGTTCTTCTGATGGCATCAAGTACCAAAACATTTTAGTTTAATCATCGCTGTTTGACCTTGTCAATGGTGTTGATTACGCAATGTTGTTCAAAAGATGCATTACTTAATAATTTCATGTGCCTGGATTCATCTGAATCTGGCAAGCAGGAGTTAAGTTACTCTTCACATTTGCATTGTACTGCAATCATGCTGTGATTGATTTGGTGTGGTTAGTTATCAATATTATGCAGGAGTCCAAAGTCATGCTAAATTAGGCATATTATAAATCCTAGACATGAAAAGTAGGTTCCAATGCAATCCTCTAATGTCTACTTGTTCACAAGTGGGAAAACCTTTTCATACTCTAACATATTGTATGCAAAATTCATAGAGATTTCTTACACGTTACAAGATTTAGCTTGCATGTACTTTAAAATTATTACTTTCACCCTTTGCTTTTTGCAATCGATCATTCCTTCTCCAGTCTCTAGGCTTTTAAAACCCAACTTTGGCATCACCTCATCATTCATTTTTTGGCAGCTATGTTCAGAATGATCTGAGAGGGGCTGTTAGATGCTGCCACCAATAGGTAAGATTTCTTTAAAAATTCTTCCCCGAATGGAGCATTGGGAGGCCTCCTGGCCTCACTGGACTCAAGACTGAAGCTGGCCTCTGATCAATCCCTTCACTCTTGTCAAATCATTTCCTCTATTATTAAACCACTTCTACTGTCTACTCCATCAATAATGAGACCCTTTTTCCTGTCCATTTTTTCCTCTCTCCTAGCTGCAACACCTTTCTCCGGATCTAATGCTCATCTCCCTCTCTGCTCACACGATCCCAATCATTTTCTCTTTTCCCAAGTGACAGAGCTCACCACTCCCCAGCCCTGCCCCAACACAAATGACATCTCACCCATTCCATTTCTCCTAACTTGCGCCTTTCTCTACTAATTCACCCTCCGTCCTGGTCAAGCCTCTTCACCCACCAAAGCCAACTCGTAGAAGCCACCGCTGTACAGTTGGTTCCCAAATTTCCTGGTCGCTGCTCCATCCCAATCACTTACCCTTGTTGCCTGGAACTCTCTGGACCAGTCACCCTTCCTCCCCAAACTCCAAGTGAACTCCCACTGCTCCCTGACTAATTGCAGCTCCCCCTCCACTCCCTCAATCATTCACCTGATCAAAACCCCAGCTCTTAGCAACCTCTTTCCTTCCTGATTATTTGTCCCACTCCCCCAGAGCATTCCATAAAATTTCTTTATAATAACAGACATTTTTCTTCTTTATTCATATTTGGCAAAGCTTGTAATTCATTTAAACTCCCTTTTGTGCTATAAATTCTTTTGTAAGTTTGTTAGGCACATTGAGGATTCATTATTTCAACCTTAATGGATTGAAAATACTGCAGTACTACATCTGAATCTGAATGTTTCATTCAAGCTTGGTTTTTACTATGATT
Organism: Carcharhinus amblyrhynchos; assembly: GCF_965287045.1. Classification (NCBI taxonomy): domain Eukaryota; kingdom Metazoa; phylum Chordata; class Chondrichthyes; order Carcharhiniformes; family Carcharhinidae; genus Carcharhinus; species Carcharhinus amblyrhynchos. The sequence goes on from NC_137331.1 coordinate 4,211,539, forward strand.
CTATTTACAGTATGTGAGGTTGCCTTCTCGGGTGACTCCAACATAGTCAGGATATGTTTTGTTTTCATTGGGTTGCTGACAAAGGACTGCAATTCCCCATCTTGGCTTGCAGTGGGGCATGAATAGCTGGAGAATTCTAGCCTTTGAGTTCACTGTCAGCCAGTTGATTGCTCAGATGGAAAGCGGTAGGCTGTTGTTATTGGCGGAGATACCAGTTGTTGAAATATTGCTCCATCACTTCTCGGAACTGGAGCAAACGCTTCTGAGTCGCTTAAAACCTATTGCCTGGGGAACCAGGGTCAGATCATCCAGCAGGCAAACGAAGTGATGGCAGGCACATTGCTCACAGATGTTGAAGAGGATTGGGGAAGTCCAAGTGTCCTTGAGGAATATGTTTAGTCTCCGATTGAAACACGGTCGGTTTTTGTGGCAGTGGAGGCAGCCCACCATTGACCAGTGGTGGGATCTTCTGTTAACAGGTTGTTCACACCCACCAATGCAGGGAAACTTGCGAAGGGGATTGCCTTCAGCAGAATCTGAACATCCCACTGACAGCAACAGTTGGAAAATTGTGGCCTATATCTTGGATTGCTAAACATTTTTTTTTTCAAAAAAGGACACAAATTATAACCTTGCACCGGAACATTCTGGCAGCATTCCCAAGAACAGCATGTCCGCGCACAGTATTGTATGAAAGGTCATTGAGAGCAACACCTGATTTGTGCATGTGTTGGCAGCCTGTCTCAATGTGGGGAGAAAGCATGAGGAATTGGCCAACATAGCTCTGACTAGCTCTGAAACCAGTTCAGTCTGTAGGGAGGTTTGGCACCACTACTGGAAAGCTTCATCAGAAGGGGGCACTCATACAATTCGTAAGAGATGCACAGCAGACATGTGGACCTGGAAGATTATGTGCAGTTTTGGTGTCCTCATCTGAAGGAGGATGTCCTTGCTGTAGGGAGAGTGCAGCAATGGCTCACCAGGCCGATTCACGGGATGGTAGATCTTTCACGTGAGGATTGATTAAGTCGGTTAGGGTTATATCCATTGGAGTTTAGAAGAGTGAGAGAGAGAGAAACTTAAAACTCTAACAGGGTCAGTCAGGGTAGACTCAGGAAGAATGTTACCAATGGTGGGGAAGTCCAGAACTCGGGGTTATAGCTTGAGGATAAACCGTTTAGAACTGAGGTAAGGAGAAATTTCTTCACCCAGAGGGAATAGGAGGCCAAAGATCATCTGATTTCAAGAAGAAATTAGATATTGCTCTTGGGACTGAAAGGATACAGGGAGAATCAATGATCAAAATGAATAGCAGAGCAGGCTCCGAGGGCCTACTCCTGCTTCAAGTGTCTGTTTCTATAATTAAACTGCGACAGCAGCAGGTTTTCCCAACTTAAGGACAAATGACTTTAGCCTCCCTCCAGGTTGATGAAATGTAGCCAGTTGTAGAACATGGGACACTGCAGCATAATCAGGCCCTTCAGCCCACAAGTTGCACGGATCATATCCCTACCTACCAGGCCTATCTATAACCCTCAATCCCATTAAATCCCACGTACTCATCTTGCAGTCTCTTAAGAGACCCCAGCGAGTTCACCTCTACCGCCACCGACAGCAGCCGATTTCACTCACTCACCACCCTCTGAGTGAAAAACTTACCCCTGACATCTCCTCTGTACCTGCTCCCCAGCACCTTAAACCTGTGTCCTCTCATAGCGGCCATTTCAGCCCTGGGAAATAGCCTCCGAGAATCCACCCCATCTATTCCTCTCAACACCTTATAAACGTTTATCAGGTCACCTCTCAACCTTTGTCTCTCCAGGGAGAAGAGACTAATGTATGGGATATTTGTCAAGAAAGCTGATCAGTTACATCCATAATGTTCAAAATTTTTCAGGCATTCAGGAGATGCCAAATGCAAGTCAACTGTGTATTTGATTTTTATTTTCTTTCTGATGTTAATTATCAAAATAATTTTAAAGTTTGCATGAGTGATTAATTCTTAGCGACACCTAGTTTGCTATGTTTTTGTTTTGACATAACTTTACTTTATGCAATGGGACAAATTATAATTAATGTGCAGCGCACATGGTTAATGAAATGCTAATTTCCAAGGAACCACTACATGGGCACTTTTTAAAATTCAAATTTGCTTCAAAAAATGATGCAAATGAGGAAAGGTGTTCAAATATTCTGCTCTTGTTTGAACTGCAATGTATCCTGATATTATAGCTGATTCATCTTATTACAAAGGAGGAGATTTTTTTTTCTCAAGTCAAGTGTAGTTGGTTGCAGAGCACGTACAATTTAGGTAATTGAAATCTGAGTTGCAGGGATCATAGCAATGCCTCCATAATATTGCTAAGAAAATACGAACAGATAACCACGGAAAAACTGAGAAATGACTCCAGTTCTGCTTGGCTCTCCCGGGAATTGAAAGTGCTCCACCATACATTCCCACGACCACCCCCTCCACTAATTAAACAGCAATAGGAGATTAAACTGATAGGGTTTGGGAGGCCATTCTGCCCATTATGCCTGTGCTAGCTGTTTGATCAAGTAATCCAACTAGTCCCATTTCACTACTGCTTCCACACATTCCTTAACATATTCCTCCTTCATGTTCCCTTGGCACAATTCTTTTCCAATTATAAGAACGTGTTGTGGAATATAAAAATCTCTCATGCTCCCTCTGGTTCTTTTCTCAATTACCTTAAATCTTAGGCTCATAGTTATTGACCTTATTTTTTCATTGGAAACTATTCTTGAAAAGTATAAATCACAACTCATTCATGATTTTGCACATCGGTACCAATTCTTCCCTTAACATCTGTTGCTCTAAGGAAAATAACCTAAATTTCTGGAGTTCCATGGAACGAAAGTCCTCTGTGCCCTTACAGCAAATCCCCTCTTGTGCCCCCTTAAAGGTCTTGATATGCTGCCTAAAGTGTGTTGCCCAGCATTGGCCGCAACACTCCAGATGTGTCATAATCATTGTTCTGCAATGGTTAGAATAATGGTTTTATATTCTATTTTTTTTTTACAGTCAAGGAATCCATGTTCTATTTTATCAGCATCCTCAACTTGACAGCAAACGTCAAAGTCTTGTGTACATTTACTACCAGGTTTCTCTGTTCCTGCACATTTTTCATTCTTCCCAACTAAATGAATCACATCTTGGTTAATATTCGTTTGCCACATGTCTACCAATTCCATCATTCTGTCTGCATACTCCTAATGTCTCCTGGAATTCAATGGCCTCCCTGATTGAGTTGTGTTTCCAACAGCAGGAGGCAGTGCTCTATTAACTGGGGTGGGATCTTCTGGTCTCACTGGTGTCCACAGAATTTCCCATTAACTGCAACTCACACTGCTGGGAAACCCGTGGTAGGAATGTATCATAAGCAGGACCTGAAGATCCCGCCAGCATTAACAGCCAGAAAATTCCTGTCAATTTGTCTGTTCGTCCTGTTGGCTGATGGATAAATAGTGGCCCAGATGTTGGACAAAACTCATTTGCTCTTCCTTGAATGGTGCTAGAGATCTTTTACAAAAGTGCTCATTTAGAAACCTATTCAAAAGACTGCAGCACTCCCTCCACACTGTTACACTAGATTTTTGCTGATGTCTCTGGTTTGGGAGTTAAGCCCCTAATTTTCAGACGCAGGCAACAATTCCACCACTGAATCATGTCTGGCACAAGAGGGAAACAGAAAAATATTTAAGGGTACATTGGTTGAACAGGAAAACATGGAGAGGACAGAAGCCAATGGGACTGATTGCCTCTGTGTTTAAGTTTCAATGACAAATGTGTTTGTACGCAGAGGAGAATTGAAGAATATAGTGAAAAGTCAGATCAGATTGATCAACAAGAAAAAGTGGTGCTTTTGCCTGAAATGTGTTGTTAGATTTCTCAATGATTACCATCACAAGAAAGTCTGGTAATAACTCCACTCACATTTCCAGCCCTCGTACAATTTTTAGAAAAACAAACTTGACCACTGGGTTTTTTTCACAACTGTTCTGCTGTATTCCATTAAATGAGAGAGTAATGTACAAATAATGAAACCTGGATTCTAGACACACTGATCATTTTTGATACTCTAGGTGTTGTAGCCAAACAGGCCAACTAAAATGGCGTTTTGTAAAGCACTCTGGGATAACTGGGCAAGAAACTAAACCGACAGGCTGCAGTTTAAAGACAGAGACAAACAGGCTACAACCCTGATGAGTGAATACACAGGATATGGGCCATCTCCAGGATGAAAGAGACTTTCTGATCACACTGGGTTGTGTGCCAGATGTAAAGGCACCGTGAATCCTTATTTAGGAGGAAGGTCTGTGACCTCCGTGCCTACAACACATACAGGCATGGCCGCCAGGGACACACCCAGAGATCGGTGTGGTAGCACCTGATTGGACTCTTATCGATCAGGGTGATCAAGTCCTGATCGATTGATTGGCAATGGCCAAAAAAAAAGGGCGTGAAACCAAACGGGGTATAAAGGATGCTGCAGAACCAGGAATCTCTCTCTCTCTGACCCCACGAACAAGCTACAACGACGGAGAGCCATCACACCTGAGAAGGGAGGAAAGAAAGAAGATCAGAGCCAGGGTACCACACCAGACTAAAGGACCAGACTACACAGACAACTACCGAGACCAGTGCAGAGATAAAGGCCAGTATCTGTTTGGGTATTTGTCAGTCACACACAGTTAAGTCAAGGTCTTGTATTGTACTTGAATTCTAGCATTTCTGTAAGATAACTTATTGTTGGTCGCGTGGGTGATTATTGATTGTGGGGGTTTAAATAAATATTGTTTGTACTAATAAGACGTCTACTCAAAGTTATTTGTCCACCGTATAAGGGTTAAAACAGGCTGATTTTCACAACAGTGTCCATGTGGCTGGAGACTTCAACTGACCATGATAATGCCCCAACACCCAGAAAAAATGCAGCCCAGTGTCGCAGAGCTGGAGTGACCAGCTCCCGCCTCCAGTCGTTGCAATTCTTATATTGTCCGCAACTTTGGGCAAACAACATACGAAGTGGTTGCATGTTTGAGAGGCCACATTTTTAGGCGATACCAAAAGCTAAATATTGCTGATTCAGGGAATTTAAACAAAAAAAAACAGAAAACACTGGAAACGTTCAAGTAGGTTAGCATCTGCAGAGAAAGAAACAGAGGTTATGGGTTGGATTTTCTGGCTATATGTGCCCCAAGACCAGCAATTCCCACCTGAAGTCATGGGCTTTGAAGTGATCGGCCGAACTTTCTGCTTCCCCACCATCACCATTCCCGCAGCAGGCAGGAACAGAAAATCTTACCTAATGTTTCAGGTGAATAGGCTGGATTCTCAGGCCTCACCTACAGCTGGGATTCTCCAGTCCCGCTGCAGTGAAGAGAGATTTGGCTGAGTGCCAAATTCTTCGATCTCACTGGCAGCGGTGACTGGGCAGAGAATTCCAGCTGTTGCTTCTTTCCTCAGAATCTTTTTATTTCATTTCTGTGCTTATGACTCTTCGAATCTTTCTGGCTCCCAACTCTGTTTTGCAAGCTTCTGATTACTGTTCTTGTACGCATGTTAACTAATCCTTATCTTTTCACCATGTGTTGTCACCTTGTCAACTAGCATCTTATTAGAGCATGAACCTGCATCTTGTCCAGGTGTTCATCATTCCGAACTTTTGTTTCCAAACTATTTCTAGTTCATAGATGAAATTCAAGTTTCTTTTTCCTTCACATTTTCTCCAACACTAAAAACGCTAAGAGGGCAGCACAGTGGTTAGCACTGCTGCTTCACAGCTCCAGTGGTCCTGGGTTCGATTCCTGGCTCGGGTCACTGTCTGCGTAGATTTCCTCCCACACTCCAAAGATGTGCGGGTTAGGTTGATTGGCCATGCTAAGAAATTGCCCCTTCGTGTCCAGGGATGCGTGGATTAGTGGGTATAATATTTAGGGATATGGGGGTCGGTCCTGGGTGGGATTGTGTTCGGTGTAGACTCGATGGGCTGAAGGGCCTCTTTCTGCCCTGTAGGATTTTAAAATCCTAATATATTATCCATGAAGTTTGAGAGTTTTCCAATCCAAATATCTTTAATTTTTTATGATGAGATTTGCATCTGGATCACTATTTGTACCCAAATCACTACACCTTATCTCACCAAATGCTCCTTCCCTTCATATATTATTTAACCTTTTACCTTAATTGTAATTGTTTGCCCCAGGGTACGTGCAATTGTATTGAATTACATGCATCCAAGACCAATAATATATAATAAATTCGGAATACAGCCATTAAATATTAATCCTTTTAACCTTCAACTGTCACAGACAAACCACAGTTGGCATTTCACTGCAGACAAACTATAGGCCAACTCAGCTAACTGGGATTGAATTGGGCTTGTGGTAACATGGGGCTTTATATATTTAATGAGAGTGTGCGACATCTTTTAATACGGAATATTATCTTCTGCTGATCCAGTTTAAGATCATTTACAGCGACTCACTGCTTGCAGAGTTAGAAAATGGTGTTTGTGCTGCACATGACCTTGTGCTGGCAATGCGGGAGTAAAGAAGGGATTCTCCGACACTTCTTTGTGCATGGCCTACAGAGCAATTAGTGTAACAGCATTTACATGGATACGAGCTGATGGAACCCAACATGAACATTTTACTTGATGAAAACCAAAAAGAGGGCTTTCTTGTCCCTTAAAATATTTGAACATAGTCCCTATGATAATGCTAAACAGAGTTTTTGGTTCAGTGTTAGCCAGGAAGTACATCTTCTTGGAACCATATTAGTCCCACTAATCCAGAGGGGAGAAAGTGGAAGATTTCTCAGACTGAATTTTGAGAGATGGAGGAAAAGAATATACATGAGAATATTTATCTACGTATACTTTTAGGCATGTGAGGTTAGATTGATGCTAAGTTCTGTAGACCTGATGCTCCTCCTTATCTCTGATGTCTCTAAGTTTGCTTGGTTGTGTCCATCTGGATAGTGGTGTGTAGGAGACAGAATTCACTCTCTGCATGTGTGATTTACAGTATGTATGATGAATACAACAATAGTTAATAAATAATGGACATTGACATCACCATGCCATTGGGGCAGCAGTGGTTAGCACTGCTGCTTCACAGTGCCAGGGACCCAGGTTCAATTCCTACCTTGAGTGACTGTGCAAACTCCACACAGACATTCTCCCCATGTCTGCATGGGTTTCTCCAGATGCTTCAGTTTCCCCCCACACTCCAAAGACGTGCATATGTTGATTGGCCGTGCTAAATTGCCCTTTAATGTCAGGGGGATTAGGAGGATGTGTATATGGGGTTCCAGGAGTAGGATCTGGGTGGGATTGTTGACAGCGCAGGCTCGATGGGCCAAATGGTCTCTTCTGCACTGTGGGGATTCTATAACAATCAGATAAAAATTTAAACTGGGAACAAACATAATTTGAACCATGGCAGCACTGAACAGTTAAGCGTAACACTGCATCTTACAAGCAATTATGATAGCAACTTTGTTCTTTATACTTCCTTCTCTCCTGAAAGCCATGATCCATGTTAAGGAACAGATTCATTGCTACCTGAGGCACTCTGCAGCCTCACCAAAACCATGGATAGTTATGAGAGATTCAGTGAATTCAGGGGTGGTTCGGCTCATTGCATTAATATTGCCACCCCCTCAGCTGGGGTCAGCTAATTCAAGGGAGAGAGGAACTGAATCCAAGTCCTTTCTGAATGGCTCACTATTACATTGGGTACTACGGACATAGCAGCAGGAGAACTGTGCCTCTGATTTTCATCACCACAGCATCATTCTGCAAATCAGGAGTAAACAGTGGGTTGACAGATAGGTTTCTGACATCTCATCTACCTGAAACAGCACTCATAAGGGCACTCTGCTTTTATATGATTGTGTCTAACAAGCAAGTGTAGGTTGAGAGGGCTAGAAAACAAGAGCAGGGACGTACTTCTGTGGCTGTATAAGACTTTGGTCAGACCTCATTTGCAATATTGTGAGCAGTTTTGGACCCCATATCGAAGAAAGGATGCTGGCCCTGGAAAGGTTCCAGAGGAAATTCACAAGAATGATCCCTGGAATGAAGAGCTTGTTGTATGAGAAACGGTTGAAGTCTCTGGGTCTGTACTTGGTGTTTAGAAAGATGGGGGGGGTGGCGGGGGGGGGGGATCTTACTGAAACTTCCAGGATACTGCAAGGCCTGGATAGAGTGGATGTGGAGATGATGTCACCACGAGTAAGAAAAACTAAAAACAGAGGGCACAACCTCATGCTAAAGGGACAATCCTTTAAAACAGAGATGAGGAGGAATTTCTTCAGCTAGAGAGTGAGGAATCTGTGGAACTCTTTGCTGCAGAAGGCTGTGGCAGCCAAGTGATTGAGTGTGTTTAGAAAGAGATACAAAGGTTCTTGATTCAAAGGTACCTCACAAGAGGTTATTGCAGAAGGTCAGGGGGCATGGAGTTGCGGGTAAGGTGTTAGCGTGGATAGAGGATTAGTTGTCAAATAGGAGGCAGAGTGTGGGGGTTAATGGGTGCTATTCGGATTGGCGGTGGTTGACTAGTGGAGTGCCCCAGGGGTCGGTGCTGGGGCCTCAGCTATTTACCATTTATATAGATGATCTGGAGGAGGGAACCGAGTGCATGGTGTTGAAATTTGCTGATGACACCAAGATTGGGGGAACGGCAAATTGCGCGGAGGGTGTGGAGAATCTGCAGAAGGATCTAGATAGGCTGGGCGAATGGGCCAGGAACTGGCAAATGGAATTTAATGTTGGCAAGTGCGAGGTGGTCCACTTTGGTAGGAAGAATGGTAGGAAGGACTATTACTTACATGGCGAAAAACTGCAGCAGGCGACGGTGCAGAGGGACCTCAGGGTCCTTGTGCATGAGTCGCAAAAACCCAGCTTGCAGGTGCAGCAGGTGGTCAGGAAGGCGAATGGGATGTTGGCCTTCATAGCGAGGGAGATTGAATATAAAAGTAGGGAGGTCTTGCTGCAGCTGTATAGGGCATTGGTGAGGCCGCAGCTGGAGTACTGTGTGCAGTTTTGGTCGCCGCACTTACGCAAGGATATTTTGGCCTTGGAGGGAGTGCAGAGGAGGTTTACTAGGCTGATACCGGAGTTGAGGGGGTTGAGCTATGAGGAGAGGCTGAATAAACTAGGCTTGTACTCGTTAGAGTTTAGAAGAATGAGGGGAGATCTCATTGAGACGTATAAGATGATGAATGGGATAGAGGTGGAGAGACTCTTCCCGCTCAGAAAGGACAGTAGGACTAGGGGGCGCAGCCTCAAGATAAAGGGGGGGCGGTTTAGAACGGAGTTGAGGAGGAACTTCTTCACTAAAAGGGTGGTGAATCTCTGCCCGTTGAAGTGGTGGAGGCTGCCTCGCTCAATATTTTTAAGACACGGGTTGATGGGTTTTTGATAAGCGAGGGGATTAAGGGTTATGGGGAGAGGGCGGGAATGTGGAACTGAGACACGACAGATCAGCCATGATCTTATTGAATGGTGGGGCAGGCTCGAGGGGTGAGATGGCCGACTCCTGCTCCTATTTCTTACGTTCTTATGTTGATTAATAAGGGGATCAGGGGTTATGGAAAAAAGGCAGGAGAATGGGGGATGAGAAAAATATCAGCCATGATTGAATGGCAGAGCAGAATTGATGGACCGAGTGGCCTAATTCTGTTCCGATGTCTACGGTCTAAGCAATAGTGTGTTGGTCGCCCATTTTGCACTTCTATTCATTTCCAATGGAAATAAAAGTCCAGACACAATTAAAACAGACTGCTTATTTGCTGTAACACAGTCAAAAATCACCTCCATAGATTCCAGTAAAACATGAAGTAAAAAGTGTCTGTTATTTTAAGTGTCATGAAACCCTATGGCTAACTTGCAGGTTCTAATCCTCATTTCACTGCTGCTTTCAGCTGTAACACCAGAGGCAGAGGTCAGCTGTTTCTTCGTAGAGTGGATTGGGGGGAGATGCATTGGAGGGAGCTGAACTGTGAACCACTGTGCGGATCTCTGAGCAACTTGTTGAGGACAATTTGGCAGACATGTATGAACAGGTTTTTGACAATATATCAGCCACAACTGAATGGATCAACAGGCAAGGAAATAAATACCCTTGAAGAAACAAAAAAAATATACTTTTTGTCAGCGGGATATTCATGGAGTTTAATTCAGTGGAAACAAGAATGATATCACACGTCTTTACAGCCCATGTCATTAAAAATAAATTGGATAGCTGGTTTGAATAAAAATTCAGATTGCTTAAGCAGTAACTCCCATTTGTCTGGAGGGTGTGAAGCAATAAATGGCTCCTGTTCTCATGGTTCTGGTACTTAATCAATGCATGAGAGACAGTTATTGCTGAGGGTCCTCTGAGAAAAAGGAAGACTGCTTTAACAAAACTACGATGAAGCTCTTCCAATGATTTCTGGAACCAGTTTTGTAAGATGGTCTTTTTTGGAAGTTTTCAAAGCTTGGTGCAAATTTATTTTGTCTGCATAAATCTGTTATAAAATAAACTGCCTGTTAAACCCAGTTTTGGTTTAATATTTGTGTTATATATTTGATTATGATGACCAACTCGTGTTGCAAAATTTAGGTGGTGATGATAGCTCAAGACTAATTTAACATATATCAGGAAATAGATTACTGGATAAAGTCATGCTCTAGACCAGGGAATTTTTTGCTGTACTCGACATGATTCCCAATTCAGCCAACTTAATCCTGAGACATCAGCACAAAAACCAAGTAGTGAGGAGGGGTGCTGCACTGTTGGGGGTGTTGCTTTGCTGGTGAGACATTGAATAGAGGCCCTGTATGCCCTCTTGTCTGGATGTGAAAGATCTCATGGCACTACTTTGAAAAAGAGCAGCAGAGTACAGGGATACAGCTGGTCAACTGAACAGTGCAGCCCTCTAATTGGTTCCATACTTCCGATTAAAACAGTAGTGACATTCCTGGAAACCACTATTTTGAAAATACTTACATCAGGGCGGCATGGTGACACCGTGGTCCGTACTATTGCCTCACAGCACCAGGAGACCTGTGGCTTGATTCCTGGCTTGGGTCACTGTCTGTGTGGAGTTTGCACATTCCCCCTGTATCTGCATGGTTTTCCTCCAGGTGCTCCAGTTTCCTCAGAAGGAACTCTTCAAACTGCAGCTCATGAAAATACAACAAAACTTACTCCAACTTATCAATCAAAGAAAGGATTTAATCAAGAAACATCATGACTTTAAACTTGGGGGCTCACCATGAGCCACTCCAAACTCTCCATAATTCCACAAAGTTCCTTATTTGTAGTGAATCAGCTGATTCGCTGACTGGTACATCACTCTAATTGGTCACATGGTTTATTGGGTCACCTGACTCTTATATCTTGTTCCCATTGGTCACATTACATCCAATACAAGGCTGTCACTGGTTACAGTCCAACAAGTTCCCTTTGTTGTTTTAAAATTTTTTTCAAAATAATTTAATTCGAGTGCCTGCATCCCTTTCTGATACCTATAGATTAGCACCGACTCAGTTAAGCTTGGAAATTTTGTTGTTTTACAGCATTTGTCTAATGCTGGCCAAATCAATTCTTATTCCACAACAATTTTTGTTGAGTGAACATTGTATACACAACACTCAATGGATACTTTCTTACCTGACATGCCCATAAAAAATAATTCTGTTAATGTGTCTGACAAATATATCCCCATATCGAACACCTCCACTAACGCTAGGGTTTTAGCTGCCAATGTGCTTTTGATGACTCTTCTTCTTTTCTCTGCTTCCCAGGCCACGGGGCAACATTTTCCTTCCTTACCTACCAGGAATATTATGAATCCAGCATACCTTGAATGTCCATCTGGTGGATTGGCATGTGAAGCATCGCTAAACACAACCAATTTCATATCTTCAGGTTCTCCTAGTGCTGGGAACTTAATTACACACTCCTCTAATTTTAACTTTTTAAATGGGTGGCATAGTAGCACAGTGACTAGCACTGCTGCTTCACAGCTCCAGAGACCCGGGTTCGAGTCCCGGCTCGGGTCACCGTCTATGCGGAGTTTGCACATTCTTCCTGTGTCTGCGTGGGTATCCTTTGGGTGCTCTGGTTTCCTCCCACAGTCCAAAGATGTGGGAGTTAGGTGGATTGGCCAAGCTAAATTGCTCCTGAGTGTCCCGGGATGTGTAGGTTAGTGGGATTAGCGGGTAAATAAGTAGGGATAGGGCCTGGGTGGGATTGTTGTCGGTGCAGACTCGATGAGCCGAATGGTCCCTTTCTGAAGGGTTTCTATGGTATTTAAATGTTTTATTAGCCTGCAAAAATCTCTCTGACTGTGGCATGCTTCAACATATTACTGACATCTTGGACTTTATAGCTCCCATCTGGTCTTATCTGTGTGCACAGCCAATTTAGCTGTCCTATCATATTCCTCAACAACTCTGTTTGTTTTTTGCTGGCCCATTCCTCTTTTCCTATTGACCTCTCTCTGGTAATGGGAATGGGACCAATACCATTTAGATATCTCTGTTGACTCATCGTTACACCAGATGTATTTTGTTGGATATCAAGACCAAGATATCGGAAAGCATCTGATGTTTGACTCCCTACTTTAAATTCGGTTTTCAGCTTCTCAATTATCCTTTTTTTCAAATTCCTCTGTGGCACCCCAGAGGTAACTATCCACATGCAGTATAAAAACTGAGGCTACTTTTCTTTTAGGCTTCCAGTAAAACGTTGCTGGATCTGCTTTTAACTGGACAGAGCCAATCTTCAGTAATACAGATCATACAGAGAACCACCAAACCCTTGATGCATCACTTAAGCCATATACACATTTGTTGAATTTCCACAAATGTCCCTGTGGATTATCTGCTTCTTTGAGTGGTCTCAAAAATACTTTTTGTTTGAAATGTTTTGCCCTGCAGAAATGCTGTTTTGATATCAATTGATTTGCATATCCAATTGTGAGATGCTAGAGCAGCAAAAAACAAAAATTCAGTGTTATTTTCCCTGCTATGGGTGAATCAACCTTCATGTCTCTCCCATCCAGAAGTTCCTCACACCCATGGGCTACTAATTTGGCTTTAGCTTTGTATCATCTGGCAAATCTTTCTTTGTGCAAACTCACCCATGGGACAAAGCAGGCTGCCCTTCATCTGGTCCCTTGGTGTGTACCCAAACTTCTCCCAACTGAGCAGCTCCCTTTATTTGGCCTCTCTTAATTCTGCGAGCTCCGTTTTGTTTGCAGCTATCAATACCTCCTCATCACTGGGGGCTTCTACTCCTATTCCTATCATTGGTTTGATTCCTGGTCTTCCTCGTGAAGCTCTGGCCTCTACTACCATGTCTGTTTCTGTCAGGGCTGTTATTGTCAGACGGCTGTTCTCTGTTGACACACCTTTGGTCATAGATTGGTGACATTTTCCTGGGTTCACGAATGCTGATTGTCTCATCCTCAGAACATAACTCTTGCTTTTTGTGTTTCCATCTCTCTACCCCATTTTCCCAATCTATAACTTTGACTTCTTCCCCTCGCTCTTGTATGTTGAGCCAGCATTTGTATTTTCCTGAGGCCTTTCCTGCTTTCCCCATTACAGTAGCCTCCCTCCACTCTCTTGGTTTGTATGATGCCACTGTGCCTACTTTGGGTAGCTGAACCTTTGAAGTAGCAGTTTCATCCCCTGTTGATCATCAGATTCCCTCTCATCAATTGTTGACTGCTCCTCACACAGTCAGACTCAGAGTATGTGCATGTGAGGTACAAGATTGCTCCTGCACTTCTGCATCTTGCTCCAATGTTCCAAATTCAAAGCCAAGTGCCACTACTCTCAAAGAGTGGGCCCAGACTGTCTGGTTAGTGTGTTGTACTATAACTACCTTGCTGTCCGTCCCTATCATTTTCCGGGCTCTTTCCCCGCTTGTTTGCCCTCTCTTTTATAGGAGACCTATCCCTTTTCTCAAAGTACACTCCCGCGGGTCTAACGCAATGCCTTAGAGCATTTCTTATCCATTCTAAAACGTCATCCTTAATGAAGGCCTTTCCCCCTGCATACATAGCATTTAAGTGTGCAGAAAACTTGGAGCTAATGCTTACCTCTGACAGCATCGAGGGGCGCATCTGTGAATACTGACGGCAGCTTTGGATTCCTCCGTACGCCCCCACCATTTGTAACAAATTTTTCACGTGCACTACCCATGCTAATACAACCTGACATTTACAGCCCGGTTGGTCCACCAAAATTTTACGCAACATGTCATCTATAACTGTGTGATTCCTTTCACAGAAACCATTGCTGAATGGGTTCGCTGCTGCAATGTGCATTATTACAACATTTAAATTTTCACACATATCTTGAAACTCATCATTTGTGAATTCACCCCCATTGTCTGTCATAAGTTTAGGCGGTGCCCCCAATCCTGTTCCAATCCAGTAGGTCGTGACTTTATCTGGAATGTTCTTTTTATCTTTGCTGTAAATCACCGTGGATATGCTAAACTGGGTGGCCATGTCCACAAATTACAATAAATAGACGCCTTTGTCCTTGTCCCATATCTTTAGATCCATTGCCATTACATCATTGAAATCACGTGCTCGTGGGAGACTCACGACTGGACGTGGGAGTGTCCTATATTTCATGCAAATTTCATACTGGGCTGATATTTGTTCAATGAGATCATTATATCCTTTATCCAGCACACCTGAATCCTGCAGCAGTGCTCTCAGTCTCTGTGGTGTTGCATGATCAAACTGCTTATGGAGTTTCAGGATAATCTTCTTTTTGTCCATCATGCTGTTCTCTGTTAGCGACACTAATGCCTCATAGAATCATCATAGAACCCTGTCGTGCAGATAAAGGCCCTTTGGCCCATTCAGGTCAGCACCGACCACAATCCCATCCAGGTCCTACCCCCACATCCCTACATATTGATTACCTGCTAATCCCTCTAATCTACGCATCTCAGGACACTAAGGGCCAATTTAGCACGGCCAATCAACCTAGCCCGCACATCTTTGGACTGTGGGGGGAAACCGGAGTGCCCGGAGGAAACCCACGCAGACACGGGGAGAATGTGCAACTCCACGCAGACAGTGACCCGAACCGGGAATCAAACCCAGGTTCCTGGAGCTGTGAAGCAGCAGTGCTAACCACTGTGCTAGCGTGCCGCCTCATGAATCCTTTGATCTGATCATTTCAGTTCACTTAAAGGAAGACAACAATGGTCAGATCTTGTGATATGTAAGTCCACAGTTTTATCCTGTTTCAAGTCGATGGCCATCTGAACTTTCTTCGCTGCAAACCTGCTTAACAACAAAGGTATATCACTGCAAACTACATCTGTACTTACAAATAAACTGATTCCTTCAATCTTCTCGGGAAGTATCACCCTTTTTGGAGGATGTTAGAGAGTTGTCATCTCCAAATCTAAAGCAAGTTGAATTATCATGGTTGTTTTACTTTCTTTTGGTTTTTATGATCAAGAGACACGAAATAACAATCTAGCCAATCTTGGCCACAAAAAGTGGATGTACATCCATTACCTAAAACAGCACAGTTGAAAGACTCTATCGTCACGACGATCATTATGGGACTCAATTTTTTTGCCACCAAAACATGGCCTTCCTGATCCTTGTCCTTGTCACTGTCGGCTTCGATGTATTTTGTGTCACATGTGGTTTCAACGGTCCGATTTCTTCCCTTTGCACAGTTTACAATGTAGTTGTGTGGGGAAGCGTATTGGAAACAGCAATTCACAATCCCTCTAGCATTCCTTCGAATTAAACATCTTTCATCAGTATCCCATGTGCGTCTTCTCTCCCTAGTTTCAAATTGGTCACAACCATTTGACACTCGGTCTGTTATTAGTGTAACTGTCTCTGTTTAAAGGCCTGCCTGTACCATTTGGTCTGACACGCAGTTGAGGCACCATTGACTCTTCCATTCTGGGTGTTATGGTATTGAACAAGGTGGCGGGGAAGGATTACTGCCTGAAAATTTTTAAAATGATGCTGCCATTTGATCAGAGGGGATCTGTTCCCCTTACTGTATTCCAGTCATCACGAAAAGAATATCCATATGTGACACACTTGCACAGTCCAACAACTTAAAGGCTAATACTGCATCTGGAATCTCCAAACTAAATTCCATTAGCCTGTTATGGCTTTTATCAAAATCCATGATATGCTCTTTCATGGACTGGGTGTCTTGTCTCCTAATCCTGTCAAACATCACCCATCCTTCATAATTCTCCAAGAACTCATCTTTTGATAAAACTTATTGAAATATTGTAGCCTTTCTTCTTTATTTCGGGCGTCTGTTGTCTATTCCGAAAATACTTTGCTCTTTATCTTGTTCCGAATTGGAAATGACAAAGCTAATGCCATACCTTGATTTTTTTTGATATTGTGGTGACGAGGGTCCACATTTCCACTTCTGCCTTCCACTGCCGATATGATCTGGCATCTGAAAAGACAGGAGAATAATCAAATCCCGCCAGAAAACTTCTACCTTCTGCCACGGTTGTAGCATTTCTTCAAAAAGAAACACCAAATTACGATGGGTTGACCTCTGCTACCAATGGTTCTTCACAAGGAACTCTTCAAAATGCAGCTAATGAAAATACAACAAAAATTACTCCAATTTATAAGTCAAAGAAAGGATTTAATAAAGAAACATCATTACTCCACACTTGGGGCCTTGCCCTGGGCCACTCCAAGCTCTCCACAATTTGACATACATCCTTATTTATAGTGAATCAACTGGTCAGCTGACTCGTGCATTTACTCGAATTGGTTCTACGGTTCACTGGATCATAAGGACATAAGAACTAGGAGCAGGAGTAGGCCATCTGGCCCTTGAGCCTGCTCCGCCATTCAATAAGATCATGGTTGATCTTTTTGTGGACTCACTTACCCGCCTGCTCACCATAGCCCTTAATTCCTTTACTGTTCAAAAATGTATCTGTCCTTGCCTTAAAAGCATTCAAGAAAGTAGCCTCAACTGCTTCACTGGGCAGGGAACTCCACAGATTCACAACCCTTTGTGTGAAGAAGTTTCTCTTCAACTCAGTGCTAAATCTGCTTCCCCTTATTTTGAGGCTGTGCCCCCTAGTTCTAGTTTCACCCGCCAGTGGAAACAACTCCCCTGCTTCTATCTTATCTATTCCCTTCATAATCTTATATGTTTTTATAAGATCTCCCCTCATTCTTCTGAATTCTAATGAATATAGCCCCAGGCTACTCAGTCTCTCCCCTTAAGCCAACCCTCTCAAATCCAGAGTCATCCGAGTGAATCTCCTCTGCACCCACTCCAGTGCCAGTATATCCTTTCGCAAGTAAGGAGACAGTACTCCAGGTGTGGCCTCACCAGCACCTTATACAGCCTCAACATAATCTCGCTGTTTTTAAACTCCATTCCTCTGGCAATGAAGGACAAAATTCCATTTGCCTTTTTCATTACCTGCAAACCAACTCCTTGAGATTCCTATACAAGTACACCCAGGTTCCTCTGCACAGCAGCACGCTGCAATTTTTTACTATTTAAATAATAGTCCATTTTGCTGTTATTCCTACCACAATGGATGACCTCACATTTATCAATATTGTATTCTATCTGAAAGATCCTCACCCACTCACTTAGATTATCTGTATCCCTTTGCAGACTTCCAGTGTCCTCTGCACACTTTTCTCTTCCACCCATCTTAGTGCCATCTGCGAATTTTGACACACTACACTTGGTCCCCAACTCCAAATCATGGATGTAAATCGTAAACGATTGCGGTCCCAACACTGATCCCTGAGGCATACCACTAGTCACTGATCGCCAACCAGAAAAACATCCATTTACCCCCACTCTTTGCTTTCTGATCGTTAACCAATCCTCTATCCATGCTAATACCTTACCTGTAACACTGTGCACCTTTATCTTCTGCAGCAGTCTTTGGTGCGGCACCTCTGGAAATCCAGATACACCACTCCCACAGGTCAGCTGACCCTTGCACCTTGTTCCCATTGGTCACATTACATCCAATATTATGTTGCACTGGTTACATTCTAACACCTTTCACACTCCCAAGATGTGGAGTTCAGTTGATCGGCAACACTAAATTGACCCTTAAAGTCATGGGATTAGTAGGGTAAATAGAGAGGGACATGGGGATAGGGCCAATGTGGGATTGTGCTCAATGCAGACTTGATCAATTGAATGGTCTCCTTCTCCATTGAAATTAAGCTAAAATATAAGAACATAAGAAATAGGAGCAGGAGTAGGCCATCTAGCCCTTTGAGCCTGCCCCGCCATTCAATAAGATCATGGCTAATCTGTCGTGGCTCAGTTCCACATTCCCGCCCTCTCCCCATAACCCTTAATCCCCTCTCTTATCAAAAACCCATCAACCCGCGTCTTAAAAATATTTAGCGAGGCAGCCTCCACCACTTCAACGGGCAGAGAATTCCAGAGATTCACCACCCTTTGAGTGAAGAAGTTCCTCCTCAACTCCGTTCTAAACCGCCCCCCCTTTATCTTGAGGCTGTGTCCCCTAGTCCTACTGTCCTTTCTGAGCGGGAAGAGTCTCTCCACCTCTATCCTATCCGTCGCATTCGTCATCTTATACGTCTCAATGAGATCTCAATGAGAAATATACATCCTCAAGATATAATTGGCTTATTTTCCTGGATTGATTTCCCCTAATATTTGCTCGTGGTAATCTGTTTCGTCCCTTAAAATGACAACGTTGCCTGCACTAATCTTTCTGTTGTTGCATGCGGACCCTTGTCCCGTTCCTTGGCAAACTCTTGGCCTTTGCACCTTTCTTCACGCAGAGCAAGTGACCACTCTCAGAGGTTTGGATGCTGATCAGTGTTATTTTCCACATAGTGCTCTGCTTCACCATCACGTTCACTCTGGAGAGCCCTGGGAGATCCTGGGCACACTCGCGGTGATTGCATTCAGAGCTGCCAGGCAAGAGAGAGAGTGAAAATGCTTCTCCTCCACTGCTGCCATTGAACGTATAGAGCCTTCAGCACTGCTCAGAAGAGCATGTTATTGGCTATCGACAGGAAGAGCATGTTCTAAACTGAAGCTTTCCCATGTTTGATCGGGGAGGCTAAGCCAAAGGTTCCAGAGAATGAGGAAAGGTCCTTTTCATTGAATCATCCAGCCTGAAACAATGCAGAAGGTTACAAAACCAACTTTTACATCCAGCTCGAACTACTTCCAATTGGGGCAGGGAGTACTACTGCTTAAAACAAATGGGTAGTCAGTCTTTAAACTTAACAATGAAATTGCGCTATTGGGGACCACTTAAAATGGGGTGCAGCAGTACTACTGGTGTTCTGATCAACCGCCATTCTGAAAATGTTGTTCAGGTAATAATTAATGTTACTTTCGTAAAATATAATAATAACTTTGTCAAAATTACCCTTTATTGATGCCATTTCTAACACTACTGAAATTAATTCCTACAACTTCTCTTTAGCTTAATGCACATTTGTTCCTGTGTCCCATTACCTAGAAACACAACCTAAATTATGTCGCATGATCAAGTTATACACCCTGATAGTGTTACCAGTAATAACAAGCTTGAGTTTTAAATAGAATAACTGCACAACTATCATATTGCTAATTAAAGCTTCTTGACATTAATGTTACACTAGCTTAATCGTTCAAGCAGTGTAATATTAAACTCTTAATTTCAATATATATATATAATGATAATATGCTCCATTTGTACAGTGTCCATGGATAGAAATGGCAGCCACACTTTGATTAAGTGCTTCTGCCCACAGCTTTGGCAGTTAATCAGCCTAGTCGTCATTTATTGCCTCATTGAATGCAAGAAAATGGAAATTATAATTTTAATAACCAGCGCTGATATGATCCCATCCTATGTTATGAGTATCCTATCATTACATCATATGATATTATACACCATCATTTTCATTATAGCCATAACGGTGCGTAGAAAACATTTATGGTTTCAGATCAGTAAATTATTTTATAACCTCACAAGTGAATTTTTTAAAATTGGATACGTGTTGGAACGATACATTTGTTTGTCTTCACAGATTTCTCCTCCGACCCCACCGTTCCAAAAGGAATCTCTCCTCATCTCCTGAAGGTGTTGCGTAAAATTGGGTAACTTTACAACTGGGTGAGCAGGACTCCAAAACCTCAACAACTTTCCGTCATGACAGTTCAGAGATACAGAGGCCGACAATTCTCACCCTTCCTCGCAGACCGAAAGAATCTGATCATGTTCTGTATGACTGCATTCCATACCTGATAACATACAGTAATAAGCCATCAGCGATCCAGTATTACAGCTAAAAGTTTCCTTTCGAAGCAAAGGATGGAATTCAACCAGAAAGTTTGAAGTGTCGATTTCACTGGAAAACTGGATAATTCACACTGTTTTTCTCAGTGGGGGTTCAGACTAGAATCGCCCACACTCTGTGCACTGCAGCAGCGTGAATATAATGAAATTTCAGAAGGTGGGAACAATTCATGCCCAGGAGGCTGAGATCAGCGGGCCTCTGCACATGCGCAGTGGCCCCGGACTTTCAGCTTGCAGTTTGCTGGCGAGCTGGATCGCTGACCAACCTGGGATCCCCACAGTGCTGCACCCCCCCCCGCCAACCCCTCCAAGGCCCAATCATGGCCCCACCATCAACTCGCTGATCAGCCCCAATCGCTAATCTTCCCCCTGCCTCGACCAGATCCCAATGTTGAGTGGCAGCAGGTTTCCCCAATAGGGCACACGTCCTTGCCACTGCCCCAGGCCTGATGGGCAGTGCCAAGATGTCCCCTGGATATAGATACTTTGCCCCCAGGGCAGTGTCAGGGTGCACAGGCTGGTACTGCCAGAGTGCCCATGCCCAGGGGCACCATACCCACCTCCGCCCGACCCCTACAGGGGTCTTGATTGCGCCCCCACCTTCAGTCCAATGCGGTCAGGCCACTAGTCCCCTGAAAGTAGGGAGCTAGTCCGAACCCCACTGGGGTGAAACGCT
This sequence comes from Carcharhinus amblyrhynchos, assembly GCF_965287045.1. Classification (NCBI taxonomy): domain Eukaryota; kingdom Metazoa; phylum Chordata; class Chondrichthyes; order Carcharhiniformes; family Carcharhinidae; genus Carcharhinus; species Carcharhinus amblyrhynchos. The sequence continues at coordinate 4,232,585 of NC_137331.1, forward strand.
CCTGGTGGGGTGGGAGATGTGAGGGGGCCTGGAAAATTCAGTCCCGGGTCTGCTTATAACATTTAAATAGTATGTTTAATACTATTTAAAGGCTAACCATGCCTCCCAGCTGATACCTGGCACCGTGCGGACACCACCCAAAATCCAGGCCTGGGAGACACAAGTGCGGTGTGAACACTCGGGGGAAATACGTGAATCAGCTGGAATAAAATAGAAAATTAGTGCTTCAAGATGGAAGAATCACCCCTTAGGTTTCTACACTGTCCTAAGTGGAAAGTACTAAGAGTTTTAAAATGAATAAATAGCCAAAATTTACCAAGTAGCAACAAACCCAGTCACTATTTTGCAGATATAGGAAGATGGCCAAGTAGTCTCCGTGTGGAAGTTGTCACATTTTATATCATTTCTGTGGACTGAGTGGTGACGTGATAACATGGCTACGAAAGAGGTCACATGTCGGGAGCACCGGGAATGATCCCCGGGAGCACGGACAAAGCACATGTTTTGAAATAGCTGCTGAGCTGTGAATAAACTACTCTTTGTTGAACGTCCATGTTGTCTGTGATCCAGGAATCCAACCCATTCACGTGGTGTCAGAGGTGGCAGTACGGCACAAAGACTTTGTTGCGTTGTCTTTGACAAAAAATATTGCAGGTAGTTGGGAAACGTTCAAGGAGTGGTGTAATTACTGGGGTACTGCATTGTCTGACAAGTTGGAAAAAGGTTTGGCCTTATGCTCTATTAAACTAAGTGGGTCCCGAGGCCACCAAACAAAATTGAGATGTTTGCTTTCCAGATTGAGCAGAAAAAAAGAGCCTGGAATAATCCTAAAAAGTTGGAGAGTATCTGACATCCGGTAAAAAATTATAATCCTAAATAGATACTGAACGCATGCCCTAAATAGATATGTGTTCAATTCAACAGATCAGAATGCAGATGAATGAATAGAATCTTACACAGCTGTCCTTGAAATATGAGCAAAAAAGTATGCATTTGGAACTCTCGCTGATGGGGAGTTCAGTGATTTAGTCCACGAGCAGCTGCTGTGAGAGAAGGATATAACACTACAAATAACCATTAATATCTGCAAGTTAAATGAACAGGAAAAAAGAAGCAGAGGTTTTAGGTGAGAAGCAAGTATTCGCAGCACAGGGCACATCCTGCTCCAACTCCAGCCAACACCTTCAGTACAGAACAGCTTGCTGGATTATGGTGAAAGATTCAACAAATGTGGGAAATGGAATCATTTTGTTAAATGCCACAGATAGAAACCATTGCAGCTTTCCCCTGCCATCAACAATGAAATATGCATGGGTAGGAACTTTAGTAAGGTCAATGAACCAGAGATCAGCCTAAGCAGCAAAGGTAAAGAGGCCCCAAGAACACTCTTCTTGCAAGAGTGTCAACACGATCACGGAAAAACGTTAGATGTTCACCCACCGCCTCAACATGATTTGCAGTAACACAAGACTTAAGATAAAGATTGACACTGGAGTGAAGTGCAACATATTGTCCAGTGGGCATACGCAGCAGCAGATCCAGCACCCAGGCGGACCACGTGACTCAGGCAGACAAACCATCTGCACCAGACGTGTAGCTCTGCTCCACTGCACACAGGGTAGTTTCAGCTTTCATGTAGTTGACCAGAATATAAGGCTACTATGAGGTGTTCAGGGCAATATCATGTTACAGCACTAACTCCTTTGGACATAACTCCGATAGGCGAGACTACAGAATGGGTTTCAGTGATGGTGGGCATTACTGAAGGAAAGAAAGGCATGGTCAGAATGTGCATTGAGCCAGTTCACTCCAACAAGACACATCACCCTATGAAGTCAGTGGACCAGGGGATATCAGACATGCCCAATGCCAAGGTGTTCAGCATTCTTAATGTGAAATGTGGATTCTGGCAGATCCTGTGAGATGAAGAATCCTCAAAATTAACCACATTCATGTCTCGAGTGGGCAGATATTGTTTTCTTCACATGTCCATAGGGATCTTGGCTGGCAGTGCAGTTTCCCAGTGGTTCATGGAGCAAGTCTTTGCAGGCCAACCTCACAAGATCGTTGATGATGACATCCTCTTTTGGGGTCGTACTTTGCAAGAACATGATGCACATCTTCATCTCATTCTCAACGGAATCAGGATCATACAGCTGAAGCTTAACCTTGCAAAATGCTGATTTAGGGTCAACCAGGTTCCTTATGTGACTCACAGTCAATGGTGTAAAGCCTGATCTAGACATGATAATGAGCAGAAGACAGATGGTCACTCCTGTGGACAAGCACGCTTTACAGCACTTTCTTGGTATGAACAAATTATCTTTCTAAATTCATCCTATGTTTTGGTGAGGTCCATGGACCTCTTTGTCAACTTCTCCATGGGGACATCGAATGGTGCTGGCAACAGCATCACTCAGAAGTGTTTAAACTCTCCTCATAGCTCAACCCCCTCAACTCCGGTATCAGCCTAGTAAACCTCTTCTGCACTCCCTCCAAGGCCAAAATATCCTTGCGTAGGTGCGGCGACCAAAACTGCACACAGTACTCCAGCTGCGGCCTCACCAATGCCCTATACAGCTGCAGCAAGACCTCCCTACTTTTATATTCAATCCCCCTCGCTATGAAGGCCAGCATCCCATTCGCCTTCCTGACCACCTGCTGCACCTGCAGGCTGGGTTTTTGCGACTCATGCACAAGGACCCCGAGGTCCCTCTGCACCGTCGCCTGCTGTAGTTTTTCGCCCCGTAAGTAATAGTCCTTCCTACCATTATTCCTGCCAAAGTGGACCACCTCGCACTTGCCAACATTAAATTCCATTTGCCATTTCCTGGCCCATTCGCCCAGCCTATCTAGATCCTTCTGCAGACTCTCCACACCCTCCGTGCAATTTGCCGTTCCACCAATCTTGGTGTCAGCAGCAAATTTCGACACCCTACACTCGGTTCCCTCCTGCAGATCATCTATATAAATGGTAAATAGCTGAGGCCCCAGCACCGACCCCTGGGGCACTCCACTAGTCACTGACACGGAGACTCAGAGGCAGACATAAACAAAATGACGGTAGCTGTTCTCTCGTTGAATTCAGAAACCCAAAGATGCCTTACAAGGGGGAGATTACATGTCACCAATTACACAACATCACCACAGGACTGGCTTGTGTCCTCAGCTTCCCCCCTTAAGCTCTGCAAATGTTTTGCCATCAGAGAAGGACTGGTATTGTGTGGCCAACGATTCGTCATCCCTACTTCTGTTCAGAGGTGCAAGATCCAATAACTTCACCAAGGGCACCCCAGGTAGGAAGCAACCAGATAAAGGCCAAGGAGAGACTGTACTGGCCCCCGGTGTACACAGGCACGGAAAGAAAAGTTTCCAGATCTGCTCTATGCAATATACTGAAGCCACAGAAAGCCAAAAAAAACCATTGTATTTACATGAGGTCCCAGAACTCCCGTGGGAATTATATCCTCGAATGGAATCGAAAGCAAAGATAATTTTAGTTGATTCATATTCTGGCTAGCTTGGACTAAGGTTAACTTTGCCAAACACGATGAATAATAGTTATCATCAAGCTCAAGAGACACTTTGTCACGCATGGCATCCCACAGTGATTCATAACAGACAATACTCGCCTTTATGTCTCCACTGAATTTTGAACCTTTGCACGCACACATAGGACGTTGAGCATATCACAGGCAGCCCCTCCTATCTACACTGAAATGGTTGAGCAGAGTGTTCGCTAAGCCAAGCATCTCCTCGGGAAATGTGAACAAGATCACACAGAATACTATGCTGCATTCTTCAGGCTGTGAAACCTACCATGACAAAGCATGCCCAAAGGCTCTTCCCAGACGTACAAAACCACAATTCCTACAGCCAAGGCTCTTCCGCAGCCCAAACTTAAAACCAACATGAATGATTCCCTGATACAAAACCGACTGAGAAGCAAAATGCCCTCAGATCGAGACACCCACAGACTTGACCCTGTAACACCTGGTTAAATGGTCAGGATTCAGACCGCATGCAGCCATGACCAGTTGGCAATGATATACAGCCATGCCCTGTAACCAAACAGTTAAGTGGTCGCTACAGATTATGTTCACTGTGTACGTAATCGCTGTCACCTGCCGCAGGTATCAGAACCAACATCAAGAGACGACACGACATTTCAATTTTCCGGTTGATAACATGGGTTCCCTGCACCAGTGGAAATGCAGACTCTTGTGAAGGCCAATGCAGCAAGCCCTTCACCCATAGAACATGCTGGTGGAATGCTCCTGGCTGTCTACACTAAGACATAGACTACAACACCACCAACCAACACAAGTGCATGCTCAGAGCACCTGAACAAACCAAACATGAGGTTCCAGGAATTTATTACCGCCTAGCCCAAAACTGGCTTTTGAATATCATCTTTCTACAATGAAATGGGTTGGTGGGGGAAGATGTGATGAGCTATGCACCAACTGCTGCAGCTTAATCTGTGCCTCACTGTACCTGTCAACAGTTCTGCCTTGTTCGCCTGTTTATCTTCTGTGTTACAATGGTCTGTACATAGTTACCTGTTGCAAACTTAAACTCAAACAGGGGGTTTGAGTTTAAGAGCCATGGGGTCATGCTGCAACTATATCGGACATTAGTGGGACCACATTTGAAATATTGTGTTCTGTTCTGATCACCTTGTTATAAGAAGGATGTGGAAGCATTGGAGAGAGTGCAGAGGAGATTTACCAGGACGCTGCCTGGTTTGGAGGGTAGGTCTTATGAGGAAAGGTTGAGGGAGCTGGGGCTTTTCTCTTTAGAGCGGAGGAAGATGAGAGGCGACTTAATAGAGGTTTATAAGATGATGAGAGGGATTGATAGAGTGGACGTGCAGAGGCTATTTCCTCGGGTGGATGTAGCTGTTACTAGGGGGCATAACTATAAGGTTGATGGTGGGAGATGTAGGAGGGATGTCCGAGGTAGATTCTTCACTCAGAGAGTGGTTGAGGTGTGGAACGCACTGCCTGCTGTGACAGTGGAGTCGGACACTTTAGGAACTTTCAAGCGGTTCTTGGATAGGGACATGCAGCACTCCAGAATTATAGGGAGTGGATAGCTTGATCTTGGGATTGGACATAGCTTGGCACAACATCGAGGGCCGAAGGGCCTGTACTGTGCTGTAATGTTCTATGTTTCTATGTATCTCACACCCGAGTGTTCCATATAAAGGACACAGACGTAGAGTGACCGCACGGTGAGATGATGACATGGTTATAAAAGAGCTCATGTGTCAGGAGTTATCGGGAATTATCCCCCGGAGTGCCGGCAGATCACAAGTATTGAAGTAACTGCTGAGCTAGCGAATAAACTATTCTTTTTAATAAGTCTTTGTTGCCTGTGTTTTGGGAACACATTTAAAATTTAATTGCTTGATAGTACAGAACTTGAGTATAGCTGAAAAAAGCGACGTTGTCAAAACTTTTCACATTGCATTCATCAGAATAGTCAGAAGATTACCAAATCTGAGAGGGAATGACAAGTGTGTACTGCACGAGAAAAGATTCTGATTGGTTGACAGTTGGACTCTGGTCAAGATATTGCCAAGGAGAATGCACCAGAGAGCAGTTATCTGCAACTTCTGTTTTAGTTCAAATCAGAAAAGTCGACTCCTTCATATCCTTGATTATGAAAACGATATAAAATCCCTCCTGGACTACATGAAAACTGACATATAAAATTTAATGACAGCATTAAAATTCTCACATTTATATAATGCAGTGCATGACCTCAGGACATCTCTCAGCAATTTACATCTACTATATCACTACCATTCCCTATCGGTTCACTCAGCTTTCTCTTTTCTGGAGAAAAGAACACCATTTTATTCAATCTTTCCTCATCTCTTAGTTCTGATACCGTACTAATAAATCTCTTAAGTATCTTATCCAGTGCTGCGGTGTCCTTTTTTCAATGTGAAGTGCGTAGTGACTGTATTAAGTGAGATTTTGGGGGTGAGTTTACTGACTTGCCTGAAGCCAGTTGAATGTCTGAGAGGCATCAATTGACTGGAGGTAGACAATCCCTCACTCATTGGGTCAGAGGTGTGCTGACCAAAGTAATTAGCCAAAAGCTCTGTAGTCCCAACAACACCAGCAGCAGCAGTGACCAGGACTGGGACTGCAAGCAGTCTCCAGATGCCAAGTCTGAGAGCCCAGGATCAAATAACTGAAGGGGGGAGGGTGAGCTGGGGTGGCTGGGGCGGATGTCTTGGTGGAGAGATTTGGAGGGGAAGAGTGCTCATGGGGACAAACCTTGGGGAGGGTAACACAATATGGGAAGGGGATTTCTCATGGCCCAAAGCCTGGTCGGCTGAGCAGGTCACCTGATCTTCCAACCCTGAACCCCTCCCTTCAGCTTCAAAGTTGAGGCCAGGTGAGAATACGTCTTAGATGGTCATTAATTGGCTTCAGTTCGGCCTTGGCCGGCCCCACATGATTGCAGATAGGTGGGAAGCAAGCGAGCTGACAACACAAGGGCACGCTGGGAATTTTATGGCCCACCCCTAGCTCCTGCCTGTCAACCAAGCAATGGGAACCATAAAATTCTGCCTACATTTGTCAGAACTTTAATATCAAGGTAATGGACCAGCTGAGAATGCTGTTTGAGATCACGGATTATGCGAAGAAACGGTTAGGAAAATGCTCAGCCGTCAGTCATTGTAGGTCATCATGTGAAAATCAAATTTACCAATGACCAACATGTCCAGGAATCCTTCCGGCTGCATAGAGCAGTCCCTGTAGGTTGTATTCTGATCATAATTGCCCACAAGTCGTAAAATCAAACCGAATATGCAAATAAATTTGCCACCAGGAACACAAGGTTTGTTTTTGTCTCTGCACCACGCTACATCAGTGCACTGCTGGAAGAAAGCACACTCAAAGTCACAGAAATCTTCAGCGTCCCTTTTTAAGCACAGTGCTTGATTCTTTGCGCTTGAGCTTTGTTAATAGATTAGTCATAATTATCTGCTTTGATTAATTGGTTTTGACAAGCATGTCTGCAGTGGATTCTAATGGCTGCCTGTGGGAGGCTTTCGATTTCTCACCTGTTAACTAAATACTTATTCATTTGTCAGATTCTCACTGAGAAGAAGCCTCACAGGAACTGTAATGCAGATTTGCAATCTTCCCCGAACTCCCGAGTATAAACATTATGAATTTCACGATGACACAGTTTTCACAACAGATATTCCTGCCAATGATGGCATTTTCGGGCTATTTATAGTCCGTAATATGGAGAGAAGGGAGACATATTTTTAGAATCCTGAGAAAGATGTATGCTGTTTGCCCAAAAGACAGTTACATTTTGATTTTCAGTTTCATAATACGGCAGATGAAAGCAGATGATTGATAAAACCACAGAATCCTGACAGTGCAGAAGAAGGCCATTTAAGCCATCGAGCTTGCACCAACGACAATTCCACGCAGGCCCTGTCTCCGAAAATTCAATGTATTTATCCTGCTAATCTCCCTGACAAGGGACAATTAAGCCCGGTCAATCCATCTAACCTGCACATCTTTGGACTGTGGGAGGAAACCGGAGCACCCGGAGGAAACCCACGCAGACACGGGGGAGACTGTGACTCCACACAGTCACCCAAGGCCAGAGTTGAACCTGGGCCCCAGGATCAGCAATGCTAACTGTGTCCTCCTCCCCCCACCACCCCTCGCAGTCTGCCCACGACAATCCACCGTCATCGTTCTTTCGCTGAAAAGAACAGACGTATGAGAACAGTGTTATGGCATTTATTAGATAGCTAGAATGTGCTTTTGTTTCTAAATTTAGTTTTAATGATGAATTGTACAGTGTTGGCTTTGTATCAACAATCAAATGGAAAATTAAGCAACAATATTGACTTGAATCTGGATATTCTATTTAACCACTTTACTTGGTTGAGGAATTCAATAATGAGACTGAATATATATTTTGTACATATGTGCTTGAGTGAAGCATGCATTTAAATATTATAATAAACTCCCATCGCAAGATGCAATTACAGCATCTTGATAGAAATTAGGGTGAAATATATGGATGCATGTCATATGAGTAAAGAGGCAGGATTCATCTCTAGAAACAGAAATGCAGAATCAATAAGTGGCTGAAACCGTATGAAGCTAAACTGAAATCAGCAATGGAATTAAAAGTAGTTGCGTTTATCTACAGATGTGTGCAATGAAAAAAATGGAATCAAATACAAAATTGAACGACCTGTTTCAGGCTCACATCAATCATTCTACTGAATGTACCATGAGGAGACATTTAAAGAGACAGTGGGTGATTCTGGTCTCTCACCCAAAGCAGGCTTGATTTGCCAGGATGGCTGCACTGCCTGCCTCAATCCACAATTGGCAGAGCAAGGCTGTTTCCTTGTGTGGGCAGCACGGTGATTCACACAGCTGCCTCACAGGGCGAGGGACCCAGGTTCAATTCTGGCCTCGGCTGACTGTCTGTGTGGAGTTTGCATGATCTCCCCATGTGTGTGTGTGGGTTTCCTCCGGGAGCTCCAATTTCCTCCCAGTCCAAAGATGTGCAAGTTAGATGGATTGACCGTGCCCCTCAGTGTTCCAAGATGTGTAGGTTGGGGGAATTAGCAGAGTGCTCATGTTTCCTTTCACAGTCTAAAGATATGCAGGTGAAGTGGATTGGCCATGCTCAATTGCTCCTTCATGTCAGGGAGATTAGCAGGGTAAGTACCTGGGGTTATGGGGATAGGGCCTTGGGTGGGCTTATTGTCAGTGCTGGGGTGATGGGCTGAATGGTAGCCTCTTTCTGCGCTTTAGGGATTCTACGATTCTTGCTTTGCGCTTCATTTAAATGCCATCTACGGGCTGTGAGGTTCAAATCTGCAGCTCCATGTTTCTGGAAGAACGGGAAATGGATCAGCTCCCGAGCGGAATGGGCCAGTGGTTTGGATCTGGAAGACAATCGATGAGGGTGGGAGGGTAGAGGGGTGGCCTCATATTGCTTGCTGGTGAGATGGAGATTTCCCGATTTGAATGAGCAACTGGAAGAGGACCCCAATTTATAGATCCACGCAGCTTCCTACAGGAAATAAGTGAGCACGTTGCTTGCTCATTTCCGAGCACATCCGAGAATTGCATCAAGGAAGGGTTTGGGTGTTGAATTTTCAGGTGATAAATGGAAGGTTGAAAATTGCCCTCAACAAGTCCTCTTGACTGTAATTAGTTGCATAGCAGCGCTGCTGGCAGAGTAATTATTTCATGTTAATATGTTATATGAATGGCATACATAAAAATGCAATAAAAGATTCACAATGCTCTTCATGCATTTCATTTACTCCAGTATGTAAATTTATGCAGGCCAAGGAAAGTAAATAGAAGAAAAACATACTCGTTTTAATTCGAATTTGTGAGTCCATTGGTAATTATGAACATTGAAAAGCGTGCAAACACAATGGCTGCATGTAAACAAAGCAGAAACTCAGTATAGGAAAAGAAGATTTAGACTGATTAAAGGTCTGATTGGAGTTAAATAATTGCATTAGCTCGAGGGCTCTAATTTTAGAACAGGACCTATGTGTCCATGCACCAGCAGACTCGAGCATCGAGCAAGACTTTTAATGTCCTGCGGGGGGAAACTTTTGAAATTCAAATTGCATTTATAGAATACAGGACATCGGGGTGGATTAGTGCTCATTCAGCTGGAAGTCAGACCATGTGAATATGAGAATCCATTTCTAAGTCAGCATTAGTTACTTGAGAACCGGAACTGTGTTCAGCACGAAACACAATCACATAATACAAGATAAAACCCATCTCTGCTGGTTTCGGGCTCACGATTAGGCAGTGACATACCTGAAGGATTCACATAGCAGTGGTAAGCTGTTTCTAAAAAGAAAGACTTACATTGACATAGCACCTTTCATGACCACAGGGCAATACAAAGTAATACAAGTAATGAAGTGTTTTTGTTGTAATGTGGGAGACACAGCCACCAATTCACACAAAAACAAACTGATTGATAACAACCAGATAACCAGCTCCAGTAATGTCAATTGATAGGTAAATATTGGTCATGATACCAATTCCCATGTTCTGCTTCAAACAATGCCATAGGATCCTCCAGGTCTACCCAAGAGGGCAGACTGGTCCTTGGTGTAATACTACCTCCAAAGAGCAGTAACTCCAGTAATGCAGCACTCTCTCCGTTCACCTGACAGAATAGGTGTGCTTTTTTTCCACTTGCGTCGCCCTGAGACTTAAAATTCTCAGCTGAGGTCAACAGACTTTTAAATGATCCATTAAAATGTTTATCCCATTTGCATTGATTCCTATGGCAGGTGGGACTGGAAAATTTACACATAATGAATTTGGAATAGAGATTTTAGCCAGTTTCATCTTGTTGGTCCTGATAATTTACATGGTTGAAATTTTGTTCGGGTTTCGAACAAGGTCTGCTGTGTAACAAGAAAACCGAGGTATTATAATGCATGATTCTTGGGGTTAAAATTGATCAGGTTCTCCAAGAGAGCGGACAATCCACTCTAACTCTGAGTTAGTTCAATGGTTTGTTTTGCTATATTAGTCTGGTAACTGATCCATATTCACTCTGCTTGATTGACTGGGTGCTGACTCAGGACAAAAGTAAAGAACTTTTTAATTTTTAAAGTAGGCACATGTATACTTTGAGTTCTATTATTATTTTTGCAGAATTTTGTACACAATCATTCCCATACTGAATGGATATTGATGGATCAGAGATTTAGTCGTCCTTGAGTTCTATTTTTACATTGGTTTAATTTCATTATTAGCCTGTTTGTTTTTATTTATCTTTTGACATTTTATATAATTTTGTAGGGCTTAGGATGTATTTACCTTCAGAAAATTTATCCACAATTGAAATGTGGCTTAAAGTTTAACAAGTTAGCAGGACTTCTGTCCTTACAAGAACATAAATTGAGTGTTCTTATTCTCTCCTGAGATACTGGAGATAACTTTCAACTTCATCAGCTTTTGCTGGTTTGCTGTATGTTTTATATTTTTGATTTTCGTGAGAGTGATGTCGAGAGAGCAGAAGTTTCTATTTGTGTGCAAAGGATTTCATTTACAGTCTTTTAAAACATCTCTGCAATCACAAAGCGTCTGTATTCATGCTTATCTCAGATCAGTTTCCTGCAGTTTCTCGGTATACTTTTACTCTGAGTCAACACCCAGGTTTAATCAATCAAGCATAGAGAGCATAGATCAGTTACCAGACTATGTGGGGGCGAGTTTACCAACTTTCCCACAGTCAATTGACTGTCTAACAGGCATCAATTGGCTGGAGATGGACTTCTGTCCCTCACTCATCAGGAAATCCTGACAGAGAGCTGCTGGCCAGTCTGATTATCCAGAAGCTCTGTAGTCCCAGCAACATCAGCAGCATCAGTGACCAGGACTGGGGCTGCAGGCAGTCCCCAGATTCCAAGTCTGAGAGTCCAGGAGCAAATACTGAAGAGGGGAGGATGAACTTTGGTGTGGTGGTTAGGATGGATGTCTTGTTGGAGAGGTTTGGAGGAAAAGAGTGCCTCTCGGGACAGATCTTGGGGAGGGTAACACAGTATGGAAAGGGGACCATGAGAAATTCCTCCTGAACTCCTCCCTTCAGGTTCAAAGTTGGAGGTATATGTCCTTAAATAGTCAATAATAGGCTTCAGTTAGGCCTTGGCCGTCCCCCATATAATTACAAAGTAGAATGAAGGTATAGCAGAATTTGAAAAGAAAAAGGACTTTTTCACAGACCTTACCAGAAGGGTCCCTGTCGTGAAGTGGAGAGATATGCTGATTTTTTACTGCAACAGGGCAAGTCATGGAGATAAAAATATTTTGGTAATATATCTCAGAATATGTAAACAAAACCTTAAGCATTTTGAAAAACCACTAAAGAGAAGTTTTGTGCCTTGAATACGAGTGCAAAATTAAGTCAGGTGTGCTGTTAAATTCTTCATTTGAGGAAATAATTTGCATTCATCAGAATGGGTGAACAAGGAGCAGGCAATGAGATGGAGATCTACGTTATCCAAGTCAAGTGGGTATCAGTGGCCAGTGCTTCAAGTGTCAAAGGTGCCATGGTCACTGCAAAATTATGTAATTTAAGTGCCAGTGCTGGTATCAATCTGTGTTTTGTCATGTGTAGGGAGTTGAGATGATGTTTGTCTGTTCTGTCAAAGTAACCTGCTCGAGACTGGAGTTTGTTAAAACAATTTGATCAAAGTGGTGTTACATCATCACTGGATCGGCATTAAGTACTTCTGATGTTAACTCTGCTCTGCATCTTCCCTTATTCTTTCTCCCAATTATTTATATCCTCCTACATCATCCCCAAGGCCTCAGAACTAAAAGATTAGTCTCCGGGCTGACGACCAAACTCACTGATCTTGCCTGATCTCTTTCTAAGGTTAAGGTCATTCCATATTCTCTCTTCTATTGGTATGAGAGTCTTTTTGCTGGGTGACTGTGGAGTTTGTCCTGTTTTTCCTTTGTCATCTCCATCAGGGTCGAAATAATAAGCCCACATTTCTATTCACTTTCTTTCCAATGATATTAAGGCACTATGGTTTATACTTATACTTCCCTAATAACACTCAATCCTGTATGATCTCAGTGGTGAAGTTCTTTCATTTATTATATCGATTGGTCTTACACCTATACTCTCTCCCCAGGGATCAGCACTGGTTAATCTCACGCCTCTGTGCCTGGAGCTAAAATTATGACCTTGTTTGTTCTTCTTCTTGCTCTTTCACCCCCTCATGGTCACTTGAGGTAATATTAGTTTTGAGTTTCTGTTCCAGAGCTGAAAGTGATGTTCTCAATCTCTTTTGTATCAACAACCCTGATCCTGCAAAGCCATTTTGCAGTGATGCGGTTCGGTAACTCAGGAGAACTAAATTAAGGTTTTCATTCTTCTTCATCAATCTTCAACAGTCCACACAGCTCTCTCAGCTTCTCCATTTGTAGAGGACATGGAGGTGAGCTGATGACATGAATGAATCCGTATTCCTTCACAAACGTTAGGAATAATTCTTTATCAAGTTGTGGACCATTGTCTGACACCACAATGTCCACAGTGCCAAGCGTTGCATGAATGCTCTTCAGTGATTGAGTGACTGATTCTGCCATGATGCCATGTAATCTGTTCACTTCAATCCACCATGAGTGATAATCAATGGCAATGAGAAATATCTTGCCTTAAAAATCAAATAAATCCATTGCCAAGTGTTCCCACAGCCTTGATAGAAAAGTAGAAAGTGAGAGATGTTCCTTCTGCTCTTGGCTGTTAACTGCACACATAAGACAAAATGAAATATTTCATCCGTGGCATGAGTAATGCCTAGCTACCTGACTGGTTGCTGGGCACTTTCTTGACATTTTGCTATCCTTAAGAGACCTTGGTGAAATATTTAGAGAATATCAATATTGAACTGTTCTCGGAATGATTATTTCATCATTAAAAGCTCAAAGACGATCAATGATTTAGAGGTGCTTTCTCTTTTTGATGAACTGCTGTAATACTGGATTGGAAAGAGAATATTCTGACCATCACTTTGGACAGTATTTTTGAATCAGGACACATTGATCACTTTGCTGCTATGATTATTTTATCTTCTGCAACTTCGTTTGTAGGTGTTGCATAATGAGAGATATAAAGACTTCCATCTCCTTCACAAAATTAAAATCCTCTGGATTAGTTCCTTCAACTGGTGTTCTCAACAGCGCATCTGCTGCCTTCTGGTATTTCCTTTGAGCGTACTTAGTTACAGAGTCGTACCTCATTAACCTCAGTCTGAAGTGTTGAGTTCTAGGTGGCACTGTTATAATCTCTTTCATGTTCAGTGGAGTGACTATTGGTTCATGATCTATTTCAGTTTTGATTCACAATCCCATCATGTAACCTGAGAATTTCTCGAATACCCATGTTGCTGCTAATGCTTCCTTTCCAATTAGAGCATATATCTTCTGTGCGTGTGAAGGACTGTGAGGTGTAGTAAACTGGTTGATGTTTACCGTCTCTTTGTTTTTGAAACAATACTGGCCATTGACTTGTCTCTGCTGCTACTATTTTCAGCAATTCTGGGTGATAATGTGTCAAGTTTACTGAGGAACATAAGAACATAAGAAATAGGAGCAGGAGTTGGCCATCTAGCCTCTCGAGCCTGCCCCGCCATTCAATAAGATCATGGCTGATCTGTCGTGGCTCAGTTCCACATTCCCGCCCTCTCCCCATAACCCTTAATCCCCTTGCCTATCAAAAACCTATCAACCCGCGTCTTAAATATATTTAGCGAGGCAGCCTCCACCACTTCAACAGGCAGAGAATTCCAAAGGTTGACCACCTTTTAGTGAAGAAGTTCCTCCTCAACTCCGTTCTAAACCGCACCCCCCCTTTATCTTGAGGCTGTGCCCTCTAGTCCTACTGTCCTTTCTGAGCGGGAAGAGCCTCTCCACCTCTATCCTATCCATCCCATTCATCATCTTATACGTCTCAATGAGATCTCCCCTCATTCTTCTAAACCCTAACGAGTACAAGCCTAGTTTATTCAGCCTCTCCTCATAGCTCAACCCCCTCAACTCCGGTATCAGCCTAGTAAACCTCCTCTGCACTCCCTCCAAGGCCAAAATATCCTTGTGTAAGTGCGGCGACCAAAACTGCACACAGTACTCCAGCTGCGGCCTCACCAGTGCCCTGTACAGTTGCAGCAAGACCTCCCTACTTTTACATTCAATCCCCCTCGCTATGAAGGCCAGCATCCCATTCGCCTTCCTGACTACTTGCTGCACCTGCAGGCTGGGTTTTTGCGACTCATGCACAAGGACCCCGAGGTCCCTCTGCACCATTGCATGCTGCAGTTTTTTGCCATGTAAGTAATAGTCCTTCCTACCATTATTCCTACCAAAGTGGACAACTTCACACTTGCCAACATTAAATTCCATTTGCCATTTCCTGGCCCATTCGCCCAGCCTATCTAGATCCTTCTGCAGACTTTCCACACCCTCCGCACAATTTGCCGTTCCACCAATCTTGGTGTCATCAGCAAATTTCGACACCATACATTTGGTTCCCTCCTCCAGGTCATCTATATAAATGGTAAATAGCTGAGGCCCCAGCACCGACCTCTGGAGCACTCCACTCGTTACCAACCGCCAATCCGAATAGCACCCATTGACCCCGACTCTCTGCCTCCTATTTGACAGCCTATCCCCTATCCACGCTAACACCCTACCCCCAACTCCATGCCCCCTGACCTTCTGGAATAACCTCTTGTGAGGCACCTTGTCAAACGCCTTCTGAAAATCAAGAAACACCACATCTACCAGCTCTCCTCTATCCACCGCCCGAGACACATCCTCATAGAACTCCAATAAATTCATCAGACACGACTTCCCCTTAACGAAACCGTGCTGCGTCTGCTCTATCAAACAATTCTCCTCAAGATGCCTCGCTATTTTCCCCTTGATCACGGATTCTAACATTTTACCTCCAACAGACGTTAAACTAACCAGTGTATAATTCCCTGCCTTTTGCCTGCCACCCTTCTTAAACAACGGCCTAATATTAGCCGTTTTCCAATCTTCCGGCACTTCCCTGGAATCCAGCGATGTTTGGAAATTAAAAGATTTTTGGTTTTCTCAAAAGCATTTTGCTGGTCCACATTCCAGCATTCCTGTTGATCTTGTCTTGATCGCTATCTCAAGGCTTATTGACTTCTACCAAATTTGATAGGAATTTTGGCCATCCTGAGGAATCTCTGAAGTTCAGAAATGTTCCTGGGTTGTGACAATTCTCCAATCATCTTTGTTTTTTGTGAGTCGACTGTTATTCCAGAGGCTTGGACAACGTGACTGAACAATGTAATGATAGGTTTGACAAATTCACATTTTTCACTTACGTTAGACCTGTGTCCTGCGAGTTTTCAGGACTCTATTGAACTGTACGGCTATGCTCTTCTCATTCTCCGAGGCCATTGAGTAAATCTCACTTTCCACTGATTTGTTCAGTTGAGCTAAATCCACGCGGATTCTAATTGAGCTGTTTGCCTTTGGGACTGAAAACATTTCTGTTCCACCATTTACTGGTGAGAGAACCCCTTACTGCAGAATGTTCTCGGTTTCACCCTTGCCTTTAGCCAAGAGTGCTTGAGGAAATTGGTTTGCATCAGTTCAAAGAACAACATGGTACCCAGTCTTCTGTATCCGAAGCCTGTGAATAATCTTGGAAATGTATTCTTGAATGTATTACTGTAATGCTCATCAGTGATTTCAGCAACTTAACTTAGCTTCCAATTTTAGGAATGCCTTATTGGTTAGTAAATAATATTCTTGATTTTTGTATGACACACAGTTCAATAAATTATCTGGGGGAAATTTTACCATCTTGCCCCGCTGGTGATGGGCAGGCGGGCTGAGCTGGTAAGATAGTGAGAGGTGAGAAATTGGGCACGAACCCGGAAATCTGGTGAGAACAGCCACGCACCCGATCGGTTTGTGTGGGGATGGGTGGGTCATTTGTCCATGCGGGGGAAAGATCGACCGCAGAACCCCACGACAGCAGGAGAGGAACGATCGGCCGTGGAGGCCAGAGGAAGCTGGGGGAGGCAGTGACAGACAGATCTCAGTGTTCACAGAACACAGAAATCTGAGCACATGCAATTGCGCCCTCTTCTGCAGTCTGCCAGCTTTCAGTGAGCTGAGGCCTTGCCCCCTCATGCAGAATATAGAAACTTCACACAGACAGTTACTCGAGGCTGGAATTGAACCCAGTGCCTGGGAGGCAGCAGTGCTAACCATTATGCCACTGTCCTATCCCATATGGTGAACCATAAGGTCGGCCCAGAGAGTCGAGCTTATGCCTCTTCATCCTGCAATGCCCAGTTATGAATCTGATGTGTAGGACATCTGTCAACTTGGATGATACAGTGGTGGGCAGCCACTTGGGGGATCTGGCAGAAGTCAGCACAGATGAAAGTAATGATCCTGTGACTATCTGCATAGAGAACCTCTGACAGCCCTTGTTCTCAGTCATCTCAGGAAGTTCACATCTGCCTATCGATGCTGTACGATGTGAATGTGCCGGCGTTGGACTGGGGTAAACACAGTAAAAAGTCTGACAACACCAGGTTTTAGTCCAACCGATTTATTTGATAGTAAACGAAAGCTTGTGCGTTTACTATCAAATAAATCGGTTGGACTAAAACCTGGTGTTGTCAGACTTTTTACTATCGATGCTGTACGCAGGGTAGTGTTACCTTCTCCTTCATACCTTTATCCCTGTCTCTTGGTGTCCTGAGGCCCGACACTCTGCCCTTGCTGTGTAGCTTGCTGGTGTATCCCCTCATCTTTAATGGCCTTCATTCCTGAGGGTGTTCATCTATTTCCACTTGCAATCTCTCTGGTGGTCAGCCAAAGTCCAAAGAGACTTGGACATTGCTCTGATATCCACATGATGTTGGGAAAGTGACAACTCCCTGAACTGACAGAGTCCTTGACGCTGGCTTCTCCCTCGAAACGTGATCGGCTGCTGCAACTTTTATTTCAACGCTTCCGAAACTTTTCTCATCCCCACCTATTGCCCCTGATATGGACCTCGCCTGCCTGAAGCTGGTCCGATTTATACAGCTGCTGGAAAGAAAATTGACAAAGACAGGCATTTAATAACTAATTTAATCTGCCGGTTTTGGAGGGCGAATGAGGTTTGAGACCTGTGCTCGCCCACCTCAATGTCCGAAAAAAGCAGCAACATTGGTAAAAGAGGCAGGGTGACCAGCCTCATGGGGTAGGACCATTTTTCAGTGCCTCTCACTCCCCTCACCAGCACCTCCATTCCAACTAGAATCAGGCTGCAAATATCTGGCCCATGGATCTACAGATAGCAACAGGATGGGAGGCAGAGGATAATGTGAAACAAATGTTTTCCTGACTGGAAGGGAGTTGGCAATGAGGTCTTCTCGTCATAGGTATTCGTACCATTGCTTTTCTTGTTATATTTAAATGGCCTGGTCTTGAGAATATAGAGTACAGTGCTGAAGGTTGTACATGACACAAGCTTACAAAGGAATAATGAGTGATTAGGCTCGTAACAGGCTTCAGCAGGGTATAGGCAGATTGATGGAAGAGGCAGACACAGGGAAGATGCATTTTAATGCAGATAAGTGTGAAATGATTGCTTTGAGATGCTTAAACTTTCAGATGAAGTCATTTTCTATTGATTGCAGAGTACAAATTGCCTAATTTTAATGTTGATAGCATGAATCGTTGGTGCCAAATCATAAAACAGCTCTGTCATTGAACAGAAACTTTTATGGGCAGGATTTCTACTGACCAGGGAACAGGTTGATCTCTGCCCGATTAACAGATCGAGCTTCTCGTCAGGTGGGGAGCTGATCAGTGAAGGCCGTGGTAGCAACTAAGTTCAGGATTTTGGGGCAGGATAGGATGGGGAAGACTGTGAGCTGAGATCTGGAGAGGGTTCGGACAACAGAAGGTTTGACGTGGGAGGGTGATTCGGTGGACAATTGGAGAGAGGGGTGTGTGGGGAGCGAGGAGAGGTGAGCTGGTAGTGAGAGGGAGGGGAATGGAGGGAAGATTAATTGATGTGGGAGGAGGTTCAACCAGATCAGATGGGGTACATCAATCAGGTAGGCTGCCAAATTTTGGTGGGGAGATTGAGGGCCTTATGATGGGCAGCACGGTGGCACAGTGGTCAGCACTGCTGCCTCACAGTGCCGGGGTTCAGGGACCTGGGTTCAATTCCTGGCTTGGGTCACTGTCTGTGTGCCGTTTGCACATTCTCCCCGTGTCTGCGTGGGTTTCCTCTGGGCGCTCCGGTTTCCTCCCACGGTCCAAAGATGTGCGGGTTAGGTTGATTGGCTGTGCTAAATTGCCCCTTGGTGTCCTGGGATGTGTAGCTCTGAGTGGTTAGTGGGGGAAATATATGGGGTTACGGGGATAGGGCCTGGATAGGATTGTTGGTGCAGACTCAATGGGCCAAATTGCCTCTTTATGCACTGTAGGGTTCCTATGATTCAATGTGGTCATGGGTAGTCCTTGCTGCTATCAGAGGCCTTGGGAATGGATAGTTGATGGGTCGACTCAGGGAGGATGCAGGAGGTAGATGTGAAGGTCCAAACCTCCTGACTGAACTAAATCCTCACCTTGATGAAGCTACCAGGTTTTCAGACATTTGGGAAACCAAATGACAGGAGTGAACCTACGAAACCTTCATGGCATTAAGTCTTACAGCTCATTATCATATTTAAAGCTGCAATGTTCCTTTTTGGAATGCATGGTCGCCCTCTCAAACTCCAGCGTCAGTCAAAGCTAAAAAAATGGGCAACTAAGGTACGTGTTTCGGTGGGAATCAGATTTGTGAGATTTAAACCACAGCAAACATCCCCACCTTACTGTTCTTTCCAGTTCAACTGCTGCTCCGTGAGTTACTAATTTCACATGTTGACTCCCAAAGACAGCTGTGTGTCAATTTAAAAAAATATTTCCCAACATGCCATCCATTCTGGAGAGAGCTGCTCTTAAGTCCCTGAATTGCCCAGTGTGTTGTATTAAGATCAGGGCTGGGGAGAGTCACATTTGGACCAGGAATGCAGATTGGGGTCCTGAAGAAATTAAATAAACAGAAATTTTAGAAAGCTACACTCCAGCAGTTCATGAGGGACTGAAAATATCTAAAAAGTCAAAACACCGACCCCACCTTTGTAAAATTAAGAACCTAATATTGAGACAGTTCATTTTTTAAAAATTATTTTATATTTGTTCTCATATTCAGACTTGTATTGATGCCATCACTAAGAGCCCTGACTTCCACCTCTCTCAGCTCTCCCGATGCTGCAACACTCATTCATGCCTGCGTTACCTCTAAGACCAGACTAATCCCAGTCTCTCACATTCAACTTCCATAAATTTGAGACCATCCAAAGTTCTGCTGCTCATGTCTTCACCCACACCAACCGCCATTCATCCATCAACCGCACCCCCCTCCCAACCCCCAGTGCTGCCTACATCGATAGTCACTCAGGCAACATACTGATTTTAAAAGACTCCCCCTTCCCACCACTCACCATCTCTGTGTCCCGCAACCCTCCAAGATACCAGCCCTTTTCTAAATATGCCCACTCCGATTTTCAATGTTCTACCGTTCGTGGTTACGCCTTTCGTCGCCTCGGGCAGAACCTCTGGAACTGCTTTCTAAACCTCTCCTCCTCTCCATCTCACGTTCCTCCTTCAAGATAGTCCTGAAAATCCACCTCTTTGTCCAAGCTTTGGAATATCCAACCGAATGTCTTCTTGTGCAGCGTGTCTGGGACATTTCATTATGTTAAAGATGCTACCTAAATATAAGTTGTTGTTGCTTATTGGGAAGTTTTCCAATGACAAATTGAGTGATGCATGATTAAGTTCTCTGGCTGTAGTTCAGGAATGAAGGCCGAGTCCTTCCACTTTTTGAAAGCATGGAATTAAACACGAATTAATATCCTGGGTGTGACTCAAACAAAGCCTTCTACACTCTCCTCTTTTCTCTCTGTATCCTTGGAATCACTGCAGAGCTTCCATTCCATGGGAGCTGTGTTGTTTGATTTCTCAAACTGCTCCTTTGAATTGAAGTGGTCAGGAGGCAGCATTTAATTTTCTGCTTTTCCGCCGTTTTCCTTTGAGTTTTGTACTCTCAGAATAAAGGTCAGGAAAAACAATGCCTCAAAGAGTCCTCAAATATGTGGGACAACAGAAGGCAGGAGACAGAAAGATCCTGTGAAGACCAGTAGTCCAGCCTGTTAAAGTTCATAAGTAGAATCACTGGCCTGACTTCCCCAACATTGTCACTCCCATCCAACGGCCCACTGTATCGACCCCAACCTCATCCGCATGTCAAGAGGGTGGATCTGAGAGCCAACCTCAGTTGTGCTGAGAGTTTTAATCACCAAAACTCTGCTGAGGTGAGGTATGTCTGATCCAGAAGGAGCAGCCACACTCCTGAAGAAGCCTTCATACTCACTACTCAAGAAACCTCCTTCCTCAAGAGAAAAAGATGCGAGAAGAGGGTTTTTATCATGTCTACGATTGGGCTCCTTTTTAACATCCCTTCCATGTGGTAGCTCAAGATGGCTGCTGCTTAAGCACCCTTGCAGGCTATGATCAAGGATGAACAAAGATTCTACTCTGTTGCACCAGTGGAGTAGGCACTCAGGACTTTCAGTAATATGATTCGAAAGTTCACCTCTTGAGAGTTCTATAAACGTACCTATTTTTATCTCCGCTTGTGCTACCATCCCTTATACCCTTGCTCCCTGCTGTGGTTTCCCAACCTCGCCACTGGTAGGAATCGTCACAGGCGGAATGGAAAAATTTCAAGAGCCGTTAAAAGTCAACGACTCTCCAAATTTTCCCATCCCGCCCATGAGGATGCCAACCAGTGGCAGTGTCGGATAATCTTCCCATAGTCAGGAGGTTGGACTGGTATCACTACATATACCATTCATGGCAGTCCTAGTTTGTCCACTGAGACCTGCATTTGAATAATTTGTGAAGGAACCGCCAATCGAGTATTCCTCCCCTCCAACACATAGCCCAGCCTAGCAAAATCTTCTCTTGGGAACAGCTGTCAATTCCAATCGAGACTGTAAATTTAAATTCCAGTCTCAGAATGGCCCGACACAATTGTAATCCAAGTTCAATAGTTCTAATCAACAGGAGTTTGATGGAAAAAACAGTCTAAAACAAGTTATAGGTGGAACAGATACTCAAAAGATGATTATATGAGATTTGGATGTATAATTATGCATTGAACTTCAAGATAAGGTTATGACTTCCTCATGGCGTAGGACACTGTGCACAAATCAAGGCTACTTTTGTTTTTATGGGGGGGTGCTGCTTCGTATACATTGGCCTCATTCACAATGTAGTTCCAGACAACCTAACCGGAATTTTACTACCCACCCACCACGGAAATTGGAACGGGTGAGGGATGGAGCATGACCGTTGACCTTGGGCAGGATTTTACAGTTTTGGGATGAGAGAGAGACCATAAAATCCCACCTGGTTTTAAAGCACAGGCTGGTGGTTCGAAATACCACACTCGCCATTGTTGAAGTACGATTTCTTTAATCATAACAAGAGTGCTGAAAGGGAGAAAGGTATACTCCGAATGTCACCATGATGACAATCACCAAAACGGGAGGAAAAAAAATAAATTCGGAATCAGAATAAGGTAATGAGGTAATTATTTCACTCCATCTGCAATGATATAGGATATTTTCAGAGATGGCTGACATAATGAAACCACTTCTAGTGAACGCATGCTTGCACAGCACGATTCCTTATTTGGATCAAATTAACAGAGCAAGATGTTTTATTATTTCTATCAACACACTGATAATTATAGCATATCTATAATGCTATAAATAATTCGACTTCAAAATATAAATTCAAAGATTTGTAATAAAAATATGGGCTGATGTTCCTGTGCTTGCGACACTTATTCCTTGCTGCTACAGCAAAGAAAAGGGAAGATGTATAATTACATGGCACCTTTCATAACCTCTGTGTATTCCGAAGCCTGTGTGGCCAGTTAAATGATTTTTGAATGTAGTCGCTGTTGTGCTTGAGAAAACACAACAAAATCTCACAAACAGCGATGAGATACCTGATCAGATCATTTGTTTAAGTGTTGCAGATGGAAGGATAATTATTTGACAGGCAATGAGAAATCCTCTATTCTTCAATGAAGCTGTGCTGTGTGTTCTTTGAGAGAGGGTAGGTGAGACTTCAATTTAAGGTTTTATGGTCAACAGTGCAGCTTTCCCTCGGCACTGCATTGACACAGAAACCATGATTAGGTGCTCGTTCGCCTGACATGATCTCTGTCTCAAAAGAAAGAGATTTTGAGCAATCTATTTTGTCCCCATTCACCTGAATACTTGAATTTGATTTATTATTGTCATATGTAGTGGGATACAGTGAAAAGTATTGTTCATTGTGAGATAAACCAACTCATTCATAAAGTACATAGAGGAGAAAGAAAGGAGAGAGTGCAGAATATAGTGTTACAATTATAGCTAAGGTGCACAGAAAGATCAGCTTCAGATAGAGTAGGTCCACTCAAAATTCTGGTGGAAGAAGGTAAGAAGCTGTCTTCAGGTCGGTTGGTACATGATTTCAGACTCTTGTTTCTTTTTTTCAGCAGAAGAAGGTAGGAGAAAGTATGTTCATGGTGTGTGGGGTCGTTGATTATGCTGGCTTATGGTAGACAGAGTCAATGGATGGAAAGCTGGTTTGCGTGACAAATTGGGCTACATTCACAACCTTTGTAGTTTCTTATGGTCTTGGTCAGAGCAGGAGCCACACTAAGCTGTGATACATCCAGAAAGGATGCTTTCTTTGTTGCATCTGTAAAAATTGGTGACAGTTGGAGCAGATATGCCAAATTAACTTAACCTCTCAAGGGAGAGAATGCAGTCTGAACTTGGAGTAAGTGCAGGCATAGAACAGTCATTCCCTGTTCCTAATCCACATCACCTCATTTTTTTTGTACCTTTATCATCCCACCATTTTAGGGTGCGAAGAATAAATGAACTTGAATCCTACAGAATTGTTAGAATGTGTTCTCTCACTTGAAGCATTAACTTCATTAGGAGGCAGTCCGAAGCCAGGAGAGCCTCTGGGCCTCAAAGGTCAAACACAGTTTCAACTGATTGAAAGACGGAGGGCCAGAATTTCCCGGCTGTCCACACTCTGCCTGTGCTGCAAGCGAGGATGGCGAATCTGGTGCTCAGCCAAATCTCTGCTCACTGTAGCGGGACCAGAGAATCCAGCAAACGACCAGAAAATTCCAACCCCAGCGCATTGTGCACAATGTTTCTAGTTGGCGAGGGGTTAAAAACAAAGGGTCATAAATAAAGGATTACACGTAATGGACTTAGAACTGAGGACAAGCGGAAATTATTTATGAGAAGGATTGTGAGGCTAAAGAATTCGCTTCCAGTCTTAGTGTTTGATGTCAAAACCAATCAACGTTCAAGATTGTAGCTTGAGAGTTGAGTCGGCCTTTTCTGCTTCACAACTGTTCTTGTTCATTAATTATCATCTATTTCTAGGAAGTCACCTCAAATTTGGAATGTGGAAAAGCAGGTACAGTATGACCAAATGATTTTTCAAGGGTTATGAATTGAAATAACTTCATGACTCATGACTTTCAGAAAGGCTGTATTGACCCTTGCGGAGTGCTCAGGCAAAGTTCAAACTTGGCACTGGAACTGGAAGCTTCAATCAGAAAGTCTCCCAATTAGACTGACCCATCTTCATGAAAACAACCCCGATAGGCACAATTATCGCTCCTGCTCGAGGGCTGGGGAAAGGGGGCTGGTGAGCTGATTTAGTACAGCTTTCTGTCTCCACGGGCAGTTCAGAGGCAGCCGTGGTGGCAGATAAGCGCTGAGGTAGGTTGAGTAGAAGGCCACTTTGGTTCTTTAAGACTTTGGGTCTGTTTAATAAAAAGCAGTTAGGCCTTTGAGCCCTCATCCCTCAACCAACCCCCTCCACCCACAACACATTCCCTTCTCATTCCATGCCCCCTCATATCTACAAGCCATCTTCATGCCACCTCATATCCCACAACCACTCTCCTGTGGGAAGATCTCAGGAGCCATATAGAGATGAAAAAATAAACTTCTCACAATTTCATTCCTACACATTTGATACAGAAATAATAATTATTGAGACCCATTCAAATACTTTAAATCCACTCAAGTCGTACTTCCACAATAAAAATAAACCTCTATTCATTAATCACATCGATGATCGCTACTCCTTTTATAGCCTCCGAAATCGCAAAGTGAACTCAGCACCCCTGCTGAGATATTTGGCCTTGTGGCATTTGAAACACAGCTAGCAATCATAATGGACACAACTATAATAATAGCCTTGTAAAATGTCAATAATGAAGTTTTTAAAACTGCAGGAACAAATTGAAATGACTTTTTTTTCTAATCTACAACAATGTCCTGTCAAGCAATACACTCCAACAGCAAATGTTTCTCTGTATCTGTCAGCTGCAGTCTGTTTTCTTTTCAATTTATAAAGAACTGTGGATTCAAATAACTTTAGAATATGACAGGTCAATGAACTTTACTGATATTTCAAGAATGTTTAACCCTCCTCTATAAATTTATGACTCCCAGACTGTGAGTTCAGTCCCTTAGAACAATGATAGGTCCTTTTGAAATCAGCAGTAATTTCAAATGCCTTGTTGAATTTGGTTTTCCCACCCTATTTCCTTCCCCTTGCTGGCAGACACCTGCTGCAAGATGGGGGAGGATTTTTACATCTGAATCCCACCTGCCATTTTTAAAGGCCTTTGGAGTTGGCTTGATTCCACAGAGATCCAGCCTTCAGTATCCAGTCTGCATGTCACTGTGTCGCGTTCACAAGCATGCAGCATTTTAAAAAAAAATTAAGTTGGCAGCGAGCTTTGCTATCCTAACTTACAAGATCTATGTGTCAAACCTGTGTGTGTATGTGGATATGTGTGTTTGAAAGTTTGCCTGAGCGTTTTCCATACTGCCTCAGGGGGACAACACCAAGTTGAGAGCTTCAGTTGTGTTGACATTCATCCAAAAAGTGTGTGCGGTAACAGTCAAGTTATGCATATTCTTACCCTGGCAATACTACTGATTCCAGAAAATGTCTTCTACGCCAACTTTCATGACTTGCACGTGTAAGTAATGCATTTACTCCTTTTGCATGTCAACTTTACATTCCTTGTGGTAGATTTTATTTGGGAGCCTTTACAATTACAATGATGACAACCCTTTTTTTTAAACTATGTCTCCAAGGCATAGTCCTTAAAAACAGCCACCTGGTTTCTCTCACTCCTTGCTTCTCTCTGCAACTGAATGTTCGCCAAATGTTCACTTTTCAATGCACAGCTCAGCCTAATTTGTGTGCTGCCATTGACCTACAGAGGATCCATCCAATGCAGTTAGTTTCCTCCCTGGCCTTCAGTCAATCTGAGTGGGGAGCAAAGGATCATTATTAAAATGTAACAAATTATGTGTTACTTAGGCATTGTTGACACAAAGTATTGCAGCTCCTCTGACACTGCAATGGGGCTGGGGACCTGAGATCTTGAAATATCACAACACAAATTATTGTAACCCTCCAGGATTTGTTAATCAGTATAATATACACATTCATAGTAGCTTCTTACTGCTTTTCCTCCTGTGGTTTGTGAGCAGTGGGTTTTTAAGCAGATTACAGATGGCAATTTTTCACAATCAAATAACATTACAGTAACACTTGCAGTTTACACAGTGCCTCACCATATTGAAAAATTAACTTCAAGCATTTATCACAACTGCTATGTAAGCAAAATGGGCAACCATTCTTCAACAGCTTCTTCCAACATGTAAATAAGCAGTTTATCTTTTTGTCTGTGTGGTTTTGCTAATTAGAATACGCCTGAGGGAGCACACCTTTCATCTTTGAATAGCGCTGTGGAATCTCCAGCATTCGTTTGGGCCTCTGAAATAGGTTTCACATCTCATCTGAAACACAACACTCCCATGAAACACCAGTGAGGCACCAGTGGTGCTGTGAGGCACACCAGTTAACACTGTTGCCTCACAGCATCAGGGACCAGGGTTCGATTTCAAGCTTGGGTCGCTGTCTGTGTGAAGTCTGCATGTTCTCCCCGGGTCTGTGTGAGTTTCCTTTGGGTGCTCCAGTTTCCTCCCACCAACTGAAAAACGCGGTGGTTGTGTGCATGGACCTGAACAGGTGCTAGAGTGTGGCAATGAGAGAAATTTCCCAGTAACTTCATCGCAGTGTTAACGGAAGCCTTACTTGTGACAAGAAATAAACTTAATGCTGTGCTTAAACGTTAGCCTGTATTATGAACAAAAACAAATTTTATCCCGTGATTAGATATGCGTTGATTTCAAAGTCCATTCTACTGACTGACACGTAGTTTTATTCTTTTTCATAAATGGAACCCTACAGGAAGAGTATTACAGAGGTCTCACAATTTGGACAGTTTCTTGTGCTCTGTGTTATGCCAAGGGGTCACGGAGTAAATTTCTCAGAGAACCCACAGCACTCCTGATTCTGTGACAAGAGGTATGATTTGGGGGAAATTGAGAATCAGGCAGCTTGATGTCTTTGTCTGATTCCAAAATTTGCATTTTCATGGACTGAGACCCCGCATTGGCAATAAAAGCCCCAAAATTCCTCTGCACGTTGTACAATAATGATCTCTGTAATTCAGAGTCATGACATTATTCCTAATCTATATGCTAAGTGGAGAATTTTCTGGTTAGTGAACAAAGGAAGAGGTTTATGGCCGCACCATTGTTGGGCTTTCCAATCCCACTGAAGTCAATTGGGTGGGATTTTCTGCACCCACTAAGAGTGTTTCGCACCTAACCTTGAGATTGTACTGTCCTATTGCTATCAGTGGGGCTTCCCATTATTTGCACCACCCCCTGCTGCCAGCGAGCCCACAATGGGGAGTCACCATTGGCGGGTCCGGAAGATCCCACTGGCGTCACCAGCCAGAAAATCCCACCCAATCAGTTTTACAAACCTATCACTTCTTCCAGCCCCTCCCCCATTGCGACAATGCCATTAAATTCTGCCCGTTGATGTTTCAATACTTCTAAAATCTGGACCCTCCTCTTCATTAATCTCTTTGGAGAAGCACTGTGGTTATGTTGTGGACCAATAATCCAGAGGTTCGAGCTAATAATCTGGGGAAAGGGTGCAACTCGCATGGAGGCAACTAGCAAATGCAATTCATCAAAATATTTGTGACAGTAATGGTGATCATGAACCAATAAGTTAGAGTAAAAACCCATTGGATTGACTAACATCCTTGCGCAAAAAACATCTGCCATCTTTCGAAGGTCTGGCCGATATATGACTCCTGACCCAGACTAATATTATTAAATCTTAAGCACCCTCTTTAATGATCCAAATTGCTCCTTTGTTGCATTCAAGAAGGTGGTTTACTGCCACCTTCTCAAAGGTAATTAGGGCTGAGCACTGAATGTTCGGCTTGTCAGCAACACGCACATCCCAGTGATAAAATCTGTGAACATTATTCAACATCAAGGACATTGTTAAAACAATGTTTCACATTTGTAGATTGCAACACTGCCCACATCCATTGTAAGCATGTTTCAGTGTTTATTCTCTGTATGATATAGAATCCCTACAGTATACGAGAACGCCATTCAGCCCAACACGTCTGTATCAACTATACCCATATTTTTAAATTTGATTTCCAATCTTCTAATTATGAATAGTGTATTTGACTGACAATCTTATTTATTTTCTCAAAAGAACTATTTTATTCTGAAATGTTACACACCTCCATTTCCAAACTGCAGGAAAGAGAAATGGATGTCTCACAGAATGGTCCACATTTTGCAGTCACAATGATGGCAAAGCTGTCAGGGTTTGCTCTTGTAACTCTCTAAAGTAAGGGTTCCCAAAATGTGAATCACAGACGAGCAAGTGAGTCCGAGGCAGCGAAGGTGACCGAGGAGCACAGCCTGAGATTTGGCTGCTCTGGGATTGGCTGTGAGATCCTTTTAATTCTGCACAATTTTTTTTTGCCGGTGGGAACAGCTCAATTCTGAGAGGCCCAATTGTTGCCACGAGTTAAGGTTGTAATATGGAAGGTGCTCATTTCATTTGTGTCCTGCTGTCTGAAGAGCCATAAACCATCCCCCTGCCCCATCCTGCACAACAACCCTACTCCCCAGCCTTCCCCTGCTTAATCTCTCTTAACTCCCCTCCCATTCATCCACTCTGCTCAACGACCCTGCCTCCATTTTCACTCTGGGGGTGTAGAAAATCTGAAACATTAAAATGGATTCACACTGGGAAAAAGTTAGGAATCCATTGCTCTAACAGCAGCCAGATACGTGCAGTTAAATGCTGAAACCCAAATACTGCAAACAGTGATTCGCTAGTTGCCCGGAAGGTTTCCATCTGAAGTCCCCCCAGACTGCATTCAATCAGAACTGATGGGAACTTGCTTTATTCATCTTGCTACAAAAACTCTTGAAAAGGTTACACATTGTTGAATGAGATGTAGCTTCACTTTTGACAGCGCACAAAATCCATAATTGCTGCGGAAAATCCCCACCAGCCTTGACAAACTAATTTTATGGCAAAAATCCTCCACCCTTGCTGAGTGTGGGATTTTTTTGTGTTGCTGAAAACAAATGGAGTTTGGGTTGGAATGTCTCTGTTCTCGTTCGCAATGAGTCCCATCACAAACCAGACTGGAGAATCCAACCCTACATTTGTAGAATATTAAATATCTTCATTGTGTTAAAAACATTTCACGTTCTTAACCTCTTTAAGATTATTTCTGAAATCTTCATTTTACCTTATCTCTATTTGTGTGTCCCAATCATTTATTTTACTGTCTGTAACGCAATGAACGTGAATTAATGATGGATCCTCAGTACGAATATTGCAGATGCTGGAAAACAGAAAATGTTGGAAATACTCAGCAGATTTGGTGCATCAGCAGAGGCAGAAACAGAGGGTGGGACTTTTTGACCCTCTCATTAGTAGAATCTTCCGGTCTCGCTGGACCTAGCTCCTTGCGTTGCGTTCCCCAGTGGTGTGACAGGTGAACCATGCAAAACTCTGTAGACATCAGCAGGATTGGAAAATCTTGCGAATGGCCAACGTGGAATCGCCTCTGCTGTCGGAAAACACACTCGGAGATGGCCGGAGAATTTAACACAGTTAATGGTCAGAATTTTCCAGTGTTTCCCCTCCCACATTAGTGGATTTTGTCATGGTCGAGATGGCTCACCATTGGCTGTTGGTGGGCTCTTCAGGTACTTGCCAAAGTCAGTGGTAATTTGCATGGCTCACCTGTCTCTACCCCAGCAGCAGGGGTCAATTTCAGAGTGACCGGGAGATCCCACCTGCAGAAAGGACCAGAAAATCCTGCCATACATCTTCGGTCAACGATCCTTTGTCACAACTGCAAAAGGTTGGGGATGTCATAGGTTTTAAGCAAATACAGAAACAGGCACAGGCTGGGGTAAGGATAAAAGGAAAGGTCAGCTGAAGGCTGGAAACACAGTGAGGAGTCTCACAACACCAGGTGAAAGTCCAATTGGTTTATTTGTAGCAAATGCCACTAGCTTTCGGAACTGGCTGTTCCTTCAGCAGGTGGGTGGGAGTTCTGGTAAGTAAAAGGATGAGTGTAGAGGAATCGTAAGTGGGAAAAGCAGAATCATCACCAGCCACTGCCATCCAATAGCAAGAACAAACACCCCCCCGAAAAAAGGATAGCGCTTATCATCTGTATTTATTGAACTAACTGTTGAGCGCAGAAGATTGTGAAAGGCTTAATTGAAATATGAGGTGCCATTACTTGAAGTTATGATGAGCTTTATTGGAGCAGCGTAGGAAGCCAAGGACAGAAAGATCAAAGAGGGAGTGAGGTGGAGAATTAAAATGATATTCGACTGGAAACTTGCAGACAAAATGTGCATGTTTCATAAAGTGTTTCATTAAGTCTTACCCATCGAGTATACTCAATTGAAATAAGTTAATGTAAATTGGAAGGGTTTGGGGCCTTTGACAGTGAGAAGGAAGAAGGGGAAGAGTGGATGCCGCATTTTCTGAATTTGTACATAATAAATACATAATTCTTTTTTGTACATTCATGAACATAGCTATCACTGGCTGGCCAGCACTTATTGTCTATCCCTAGTTGCCCTTGGAGGTACAGTAGAAGGTCAACCACATTGCTATGGATTTGGAGTCACATATTGGCCAAACCAGGTAAGGACAGCAGGTTTCCATCCCGAAAGGACATGAGTGAACAAAAAGGGCTTTTCTGACAATGATTTCATAATCAATAGATTGGTAATTCCAATTTTTTTTAATGAATTCAAATTCCACCACCTGCCGTGGTGGGATTCGAACCTGAATTCCCAGAACATTAGCTGCATTTCTGGATTAATATTCCAGCGACAATATCATTAGGCCATCACCTGTCTGTCAAATTTCGTAGTTTGTCAACTATCAGACTATCTCAATGATTTGATTGTTTGTAGCATCGCTGTTGCTTGAAATCCATGTGACTTGCTATTAGATTCAAACTGATACTGGAAAGGGACAAGACCATACTACAGAGATGGCAAGATCTTTGTGGTCAGTGCTCTTTGAGGTCAGAGAAGAGCAGTGTCACTTGACTGTTGACCAAGAAATATGAGCCAGCATGCTACAGCATGGCATATTTCCTGTAAGTTTCATAGTCATGTTACCCAAAGATCCATCAGCAGACCACTCACAAGTTGGTGTGTTTAAATTACCATCTGTGTGTGGCTGTGCAAGACAATTAAAGGAACTATGCACTTAAATAAATCATCTACGCACTCCAAAAAACAATTCAGTTTACATTAACGATGTAGTGTGGAAAATTAGCCCTCGCTGAGGATGTGGTCCAAGGTAGAATGCTTCATTATCCTAAATTTACCCGCCTTCCCTTGAATCTTGCCAGTCTGCAGCTGAATTAAATGTTGTCTAATATGGGTTGCATGGCAAATGCAAAACTTCCCAGATCCTGATGGGAATTTTTGCCTGAAATCTGTGGACTGACAGGTGGATGGACCGTAAAGTCAACTTGTATTTTGCCCAGAGTGCAAGAGGTGTCAGGTGGATGGCCCAAGAGGCCAATTAATCCATCCAGCGCTGCTAGGATTTTGCCAGTGATGAGAGAAGTCAATATCACATGGTAAGGCCACCAGGTATATGCTGGATAGCTTTGCAATGGGCTTCCAGGGAAGTGATGGAAAATGAGGATGGACTATGGGGGAGACATGGGGGAGAAAGACCTTCTTATTCAGACTCCCAGTGCCCAATAGTAAACACCTCTCAACTTGGTAAGATCCTCCCACTGTTTGTTCAACTTCCTGAACTCAGAGGCCACCATTCTTGCCAGGACCAGTCTGCTCTAGAGAATGGAAAGATTTACTTGGGTCTCTGAATACATGGCTCCTTGGTATTGGGGACAACTTGCAGCGATGACCCCCATTCCCCATGGTGCTGCTGGGATAAGAGGGGGGTGATGCCACTGGATCCATGTAAAATTCCAGTTCTATCTTTTCCTGCTCAGCTTTGAAGTTTCCCTGCAAATTTAATTAACTATATGAGTTGAAAACTGGTTTAGCAGTAGAAATCTAAAAGTGCTGATAAATACAAGAAAATATTGGTTGAAGAATGGCAACTGTTGAAATTCTGTAAGGTTCAGCTGTAGGATCCATACTTTTTACATGGTACATAAATAATATGGAACAAGGTACCTTTACCAAATCATAAAACTTGCTGATCACAACAAGCTCCATGCCGAGCACGAGATAAACTGATGGCTTTAAATGATATTGGATGAATTAATAATAGATGGATTTTTATGTGGCTAAACTAAGGCAACAAGGAGTTGGATTTTGTGCAGATTTTTGACTATACAGGAACAGTAACCGTTGGCAGGGAGCCAAACCTCCATCTATCTAACGGCTGCTGCCTATTCACTCGTCTCTGATGAAGGGGAAAGGAACACAATGTCCATGGTGTCTGCAACAGTCTTCCACAGCACGCAGCACTGATAGATACAAAGGAAAAAAAATTAAAGAGCAAAATTTATTCTTCAATCTCCCACTCCCAGACTAGTACCACCATTTCCAAAAACATCAATATTTTTGTCATTGTTAGTGCCTTTGTGTTCCATGGAATAATATAGAAGCTATTCAGTGCACCTGAACAGGCCCCACAGTGTTGCAACGAGAGGATTTTCACAGTCACTTCATTGCAGTGTTAATGTAAGCCTACTTGTGACACTAATTCAATAAACTTTAATCTGGGATTGAAAGGATGATAGAAGTGGAAACCCTCACAGCATCATAGCCAACTTGTTGCTCATACTATCGTGGTTTCCTTTGAGATTCAGGGCCCGAGTTTCAGAATCAAGTACGTCACTCTCCATCTTGATCAAGAATTCGATCACATTGTGGTCGCTCATCCCCAAGGAGCCTCGCACGACTAAAATACCAATTATTCCTTTCTCATTACACAACACCCAGTCTAGGATGGCCTGTTCTTTTGTTGGTTCCTCAATGTGTTGGTCCAGAAAATCACCCCGTACACATTCCTTTTCCCTTTAAGGGATCCACTTTCTGTGAGCCTGGTTTCCTGCAGCACAGCAATGTCCATGTTGAGCTTGTAAACTATTTGTCAATCAAAGTTGTCTTGTGTGCATCATCAAGCTACAGAAGATCATCAGTCAGGTTAGGACACTTGGTCCTTCCATTCCAGCTTGCGATATAAAAGATTGATGTCTTCTTTGCAGAGCTTGTCTTGCCTTGTGCATAAATTACCAACCAGCCAGTCTAAAGGTGACTCTCGAAGCACCAAGCACCCATGGCAATAAGCAGGGACAGCACCAAACTGACTGGAGGCAGCTTGAGGGAGTTATCCAAACAGACATGATTAACTCTCCCACATTTGGAAGTAAATACTGCTGCTTAGGTTCAAAGCCAATCACGTGGAAGCTTATAACCAGTAACCTTTGCTTCATTGTACCAAATTAAACACAGAGCTGGAGTGTCCTCTCCAGATAACAGAACTAGGAAATAAGTATGGAGACATGAGGTTCCCAAGCAACAGGACCTCCCCCTCAGCATTGCTACTATTGTCCAAAGGAAAGGATGAAACAGTCCTGTTTGGTGCCAGCTTCACTGCAAGACTTGTCCGGACTAATGGTAGATAATTGTGTGTCGGACTTAACTCTGGATTTTCTGTTGGGGTTTACTCCCTTAACCTTCTTCTCTCCCAGACCCCGGCAGTGAAGTTCTTTACTCATGGGAGGTCATAGGTACCTGAGCGTAACCATACACCAGTGAGCCTGCATGCCAAGTATCTCGTGACCAGGTTGCCTCTGACACCCCGAAAGTTTCGCTTTCCATGGGGAGGCACTTCCCAGGGCTTGCTAATAGAGAAGCTGTGTGTCAGCAGGGAAAGGTTTCCATGCTCAATTCTCTTTTGCACCAGAGTTGGACTGCTAGCTGGTTGTGAGAGCTGAAAGCAAGTGACCAGCAAACTACCACTCTGTACCACAAACTGCACTTGATCATTGGACAACTCACATCAAACCATGGACAAAGGAACAAGTTTATTATTGCTGTGTGTGACATGCCAAAGAAACTGTCAGAACAATCATCAGATGTTCTATCGTGATGGGTGTCACTGCCAATCATTGGACTTCAAATCACTTAATGAGAACATAAGAAATAGGAGCAAAGAGGAAACCTGGTCACGAGATACTTGGCACACAGGCTTACTGGTGTATGGTTATGCTCCGCTACCTATGCCCTCCCATCAGTACATAACTTCACTGCTGGGTGTCTGGAAGAGAAGAAGGTGAAGGGCAGCACGATGGTTAGCACTGCTGTTTCACAGCTCCAGCCACCTGGGTTCGAATCCCAGCTCGGGTCACTGTCTGTGTGGAGTTTGCACATTCTCCTCATGTCTGCGTGGGTTTCCTCCGGGTGCTCTGGTTTCCTCCCACAGTCCAAAGATGTGCGGGTTAGGTTGATTGGCCATGCTAAGAAATTGCCCCTTAGTGTTCTGAGATGTGTAGGTTAGAGGGATTAGTGAGTAAATGTCTCGGGATATGGGGGTAGGGCCTAGGTGGGGTTGTGGTCGGTGCAGACTCGATGGGCCAAATGGCCCCTTTCTGCACTGTCGAGTTTCTATGAATTGGATGAGTAGGCCATTCAGCCCCTTGAGCCTGCACTGCCGGTATATTAGATCATGCTGATCTGAGTATGGCCTGAACTTTTCACTTCCCTGCCAGTCCTCGATGATTCCTTTGTCAATCAAAAATCTACCGAACACAGCCTCACATATATTCAATAACCCAGCCTCCACTGGTCGGCAGAGTTCCAAACACCACTGACGCTCTGAAAGAAGTAATTCCTCCTCATTGTGGTCATAAACGGGTGACTTTTTGTTTTGAAATTATGCCGTCTAATTTTAGCTCCCCTCATGACGGGAGACGTCATCTCAATATTTATCCAGCCAAATCCACCTCAGAATTTTGAATGTTTCAGTAAGATCACCTTCTCACCTCCATTGATGTCAGGTCAAATCTGCTCAACCTTTCTTCACAAGAGAGTCCCCTCGCCTCAGAAATCAGCCTAGTAAACCTTTTGTGAACTGCTTGCAATGCAAGTTTGCCTTTACTTATGTAAAGTACCACCTCATATAGCTGTAGCAAGAATTCCCTACTTTTATATTCCTTCTCCCTTGTAATAAAGGCCAACATTCCATAATGTCTGTGTGTTTGTGTGTGTGTATGTGTGTGTGTATGCACGTGTGTGTGTGTGTGTGCGCATGCGTATGTATAAGTGTGTATATGTCTGTATACGTGTGTGTGTGTGTGTATGTGTGTGTGTGTGTGTTATGTGTGTGTGTGCGCGTGTGTATAGATACATGTACACAGATAGCTGATAATTCTTAAAGCTATGTCACTCACACTAAGGCACATAAGAAAGATAAAGTTCCAGAGGATAGTTTACTTTTACCAGTTGTAAACCAAAAAAAATTTATACTTTAAATCTCTGCCTTATTCTACAACAAAAGTCATTGTGGCCCAGTGAAAAAAGGAATCTTTTTCACCCCCTGAAGTTTAGATGAGTTCAGTTAGCTGGAATCAGATATCAAGATTATTGCAAGAAATGAATGTTCAGCAGGTCATAACGCTTGTGATTTTCATACCAGAATGGCCAATTTCTTTACAGGTGGGCTTGGAAGTAGGAATCGGTCCAAGAGCCTTTTAAAGGTGTAACAGCCTCCAAGCACAAATAGGTTTCGGTGTTGATGTCTTGGTCTGCAGCTGATGTTCTGCATGGACTATCCAGGTTTCTCTGGGTCTTCAGATAAAGATTAATTATTTCCAGCTAGTTTCAATCTCAAGATCAATGCTAGCATTGTCCATCAAGAACAGCTCAGTGGAAAAGTATGGCTCTACAACGGATGGGTTCTTCACACTTGCTCAGGATGAATTAACTTTTTCTCAATCCTTATTGTTAGAATGCCAACCAGAGGCATGAATTCTGGACTTGTGTTTTGGGTAAATCCTCAAACAACAGAAAGCATGAATTCAGCAGATACTGTTCATCATAGTATGTTCGTTCCAAGGTGAGGACCCTGCCCAGAGTGTTTCAATATGGAACTTTCTGGAAGCTGCAGATAGTCTGTGTTGAACTTGTAAAGGTGGACTGACTCTCGATAACTATCAATCAGAGCCACTTT
Source organism: Carcharhinus amblyrhynchos (assembly GCF_965287045.1). Classification (NCBI taxonomy): domain Eukaryota; kingdom Metazoa; phylum Chordata; class Chondrichthyes; order Carcharhiniformes; family Carcharhinidae; genus Carcharhinus; species Carcharhinus amblyrhynchos. The sequence goes on from NC_137331.1 coordinate 4,268,974, forward strand.
CTGATTGTCCATTTAAAAAAGAAAAATCGATTGTAGGCTGTTCTAGAAGCTTCGATATAAAAAAATCCAAATTTGAAATTATGAAAAGGACACATCTTCACTCGTGTACAAAAACTTCCCCTGTACCACAACATTCTGCAATTATTTCCATTTAAATTATATTCTGCTTCTCTATTCTCCCTGCCAAAGTGAGCAAGAGAATTCTATTCTTACCTTGCAGACACATGTGAGCTCACTCAACTCTTTTCTCGACTGTAACCATGTTTTGGGGGTTAAGCTCCTTTTCTGTAACTTGCGTTGGAAGCATTGCCTCCAGGGTTTTCTGGTCCTGATCTGGAATGTCTGGACCGAGGGGGGGGGGGTGGGTCACAATCTACAAATACAAATATACAAAACGGGAGCAGATGTAAGCATCTTCTCCCTGAGCTTGATCCCACATTCAATAAGACCACGGATGATCTGTTAGTGTTGAGTTCCATGTTCCCCATTTATCTTTGAAACCCTTTGATTGCCTGGCCCAATCTGTCTATCTCTGCTTTAATAATATTCAATAACACCATTTTCATTGCCATCTGAAGCAGAGAGTTCTAAAGCCACAAAACCCTCAGTGAAAATATGCTCCTCACCCCTGTCCTAAGACGGCACCTCTTCATTTTAAAATAGTAACCCCGTTTCTTGCAGCAAAGTGTTTCTTCAAAATGATTCTTTGTTGTCCGCTGCCAAAGAATACCTCCCCTTTGAGAGGTAAAGACTGCTTTTAATGAAAGCAAGTTTGTTTCCCAGCTCCCCAAACATGTACATCACCAATGAATAAGATGGATATCATAGGAGTGTGAAGGAATACAAACCTTATCAATTGTAATGAGAACAAGCACCATTGACATGTTGTCCCTGAGATTATTTGAATAAATATGACTGCTTTCTCCACCCCGATCCCCTCTTTCCATCACGTTCCAAGATCTGGGTTAAAACATGTGATCCTTTGAAACCCTACTGAACGGAATAAGAAGTAAAAAAAAATGAATTAATCATGTTGGACCTCAGAAGCTTTCCTCTAAATATTCCAGGAAACAAAGCTTGTTAAAATATTAACTCAGAAGGAAATATCACAAACTTCTGAAATAATGTAAAAATATGTTTGGGCAATGACATCAATCATTATTCTTCTCGGATGATAAAATATGGAGCATCAAGAATTTCTGAACTAGCATTCATCGGGAACCTTTCCGTATAGGTCACCTCTATAAATCACTGTAGGACTGATGCAACCTGCACTTTATTTTGTGAGGAACTTCAGTTGATGTCACATAATCGCGATCAACTTGGAACTTGTGTTGTTTTACACGTGCTTGGATTTTACCATTAAAATGATTTCTAGTGCATGAGCAGGTCATCTCCACTCAGGCTTTCGAAAACATTCCCTATTAAAATTGTAACAGAGAATTGAATGGGCAGGTAAAGTAGTGGGCCCCCAGCGAGTTTTGTCCATTTAAGGAAAATGCATTAAATCTGAATGCACCATTTCAGTACTGTAGATCATAACAATTAAAAACAAAATGAGGAAGTATTGGAATATTGATGTTTTCTCTGCTGCAGCATCCCAAATTGATAATTTGTACTCAGATCACAGCACACACAGAAGCTGGACATCTTCTCATATCTATCAGCTTTCTGTTCGCTTCGTTCAAAAACTTGGATGCCCTGTCAATTTGTTTATGGTACTAATCATTCAGCCATTTGCGATTCATATTCTTGGATGCATGTTTTGGCTTTGAAAAATCAATTAAAAAAAATAAAGGTGCATAAAAATGCATGGAAAAAGACACCAATGACATTGATTTCTTAAAGTGTTGTAGACTTGTACGGAGTGGGGGGGTGGGGGGGCATTATCCGGCTGTGCTCACCCCAAAACCAGAAAATCCCATCCAAAGCCAATGGACCTTTTTAAGGTCTGCCCCCTGCCCCCCCCACCACCATCACCCGCTATGATTCCCCTAGCAGGAAGGACAGGAAAATTCTGTCTGTAATAACTTCCCAATATTTATTCTCATTTATAGATAGAGCCATCAGTTTGGCTACTGGAGTAGAATGAACAATGAGGTGCCCAGAGGAGTGGATGTTCAAGGTGTTGTGGAGCTCACCCCTGTCATTTACCATCCTTACTGGTCAATGTACAAATTCGCTGCTGGGTCTTGCTTGGCGACTTGCCTTGTGCACTTTTATCTGTTGCATATTGTGATTTGTCATCGTCATGCGACCTCTGTTCATGTGACCTGTGATGTGAGGAGACAAAAAAGTCAAACGTGGCTTTTTGCCTCTTGCTCATATTTCCCATTCCACTGGTCAAGCTGTGTAACAAGGAATTGTTACAAGGAATTGTCCTTACCTAGGAACTGACAGTTAGTTGCTCTGGCAGGATGGTGATAGCTGACACTGCCACCCCTGTTCAATATCATGTTTGGCACCATTTTTGATGTGTCAGGTCAGAATGCAGACCTTGTCGTCACGTGTTCTCTGAGATGCGCTTCAATGTTACACAGAGCCAGGACTCAAGGCAAGAGTGCAGGGGGGGAAACGTGCAGTTCAGATGCCATGAGACAATAGAGGCTCGACACTATCCATTCTGCTGGAGTACAGAGGAAGCTATGTGGGGATGTGGCTGTGGTGTCAGAGGGAGTAGTGTAAGGGACAGAAGAAATTCACCACGGGTAGTAGAACATAGAACATTACAGCGCAGTACAGGCCCTTCGGCCCTCGATGTTGCGCCGACCAGTGGAACCAATCTAATGACCCTCTAACCGAAACTATTCCAATGTCCTCCATATGCCTATCCACTGACCATTTCAACGCCCTTAAAGTTGGTAATGAGAAGCACTTGGGTGGAAGTCACAGTTGCGTGGAGCGATGACGGTGAGAGCTCTGTTAGGTTGCCTCAGCGCTCATTGTAGTGTTCTCATTCTTTTGTGCATGACTCATCAGAATCGTGGAGCCTACTGACTTCCACTGATTGGGATTGACCAGCAACAGAGGCGATAGCCCAGGCCCATTATTGCTAGACTATGAACCCAGAAACTCAGCTAATGTATTAGGGACCTGAATCCCACCACAGCAGATGGTAGAATTTGAATTCAATAAAAAATATCTGGCATTAAGAATCCACTGATGGCTGGGAAACTATTGTCAGAAAAACCCATCTGGTTCACTCATGCCCTTTAGGGAAAGAAATCTGCTGTCCTTACCTGGTCTGGCCTTCATGTGTCTCCAGAGCCACGTCAATGTGGTTGAATCTCAACTGTCCTCTGAACAAGGGCAAATAGGGATACGGAATAAATTCTGGTCTGCCGGTGAAGTCCAAGTTCCACGAATGAAGAAAAAATGTGCAGCTGTGCATGACCAGGACCTGTGGCCTACAGCTGCTCAGGGAGCAAGACCACACATGGAGGAACAGCGCTAGAGAAAGAATCTTACAGCGTCAATGTTCCAACCTTCAGTTATCTGAGCTGCATGATCTGTCCCGGGCGACACTGGACCAATTTGGGTGGCACGGTAGCACAGTGGTTAGCACTGCTGCTTCACAGCTCCAGGTCCTGCATTCGATTCCTGGCTTGGGTCACTGTCTGTGTGGAGTTTGCACATTCTCCTCGTGTCTGTGTGGGTTTCCTCTGGGTACTCCGGTTTTCTCCCACAGTCCAAAGCTGTGCGGGTTAGGTTGATTGGCCATGCTCAGAAATTGCCGCTTAGTGTCCAGGAAAGTGTAGGTTAGAGGGATTAGTGGGGATAATATGTAGGGATATGGGGGTAGGGCCTGAATCGGATTGTGTTCAGTGCAGACTCGATGGGCCGAATGGCCTCTTTCTGTACTGTAGGGTTCTATGACCACTTCTGCCCCATACTGCGTGAGTTGACACCACATGGAACTGCAGGACACCCCGGTTCATTCCAGGGCAGCAAAGGGGACATCTGTGACATCTTCCAGTCTGTCACTCACAAATGTATTCGGGAGGTGACAGATGCCCCGAATGCCAGGACTAAAACGTTTATTAAATTTGATCGAGACAAGATGAGCCAGGACACGCAGACCATGTGTTTCACCCACCAGGCTAGCATACCTCAGCTGCAAAGTCTGATAGACTGCAACCACGGGTCTCTTAAGTCACCATGGCGACATATGATGCCATTCAGGAACTGCAAGGGGTTCTAATCCCTCAACATCCAACTCATCTGCAACCACATAATGTACATCATGTAGGTACGTACCCGTTTCCCGGGGAACGTCCACAGGCCACTTGCAAATCCCAGCCGTCTTTGAGGGAGTGATGGCTCCTCAGGGACAAAGGGTACCGACTCAGGAGCTGGTTAATGATGTCAGTGCAGAGGCCACAAACACCAGTGGAGATTTGATACAGTGATGCTCACGCTTCAACATGTGTGTTGGTGGAGTAGACAATCAGACGGTTCAATATGCAGCTCTGGTGCCGAAATCGGAAGGGGTGGTTCCATGCAATGCAGGCCCCTAAGGTTCTCTCACATTATATGGCCTGCTACGCTCTACAAAAAGTTGGTGCTACATGGATGAGACAACTTAGACCTGGAGGACATTGGTGAACGCCAGATTTCCTTGGACGATGAGGATTTTTTGAATGGCCTGGAGGCTTGGGGAATCTATCATTCCTTGATGATTGGCTACGGCAGTCAAAAACTTATCAACGAATCCGTATCGCTAGTCTGATGTGGTATCATTTTTGTCCATTTGAAGTGTGGTATTCTTGCATTTGTCCTGATAAAGACAAGATCCAATACTTGAGCACGTCTGTCTTTTCAGCAATACTCAAATTCTGTTCTACCAAGCAACTGTCTCAGTAAATCATAAAAGTGGATCATTTGCAGCCTTACAATTTTTAAAGCAGTGTTATATTTTCTCAATTGAAAAATATGGCGAGAGAACAAATTCAGAACAATGTATCAAAGATGACACATTCCAACAATAATTACTATTTAATATCAATCTTAAATCATTTGCTGCATTACATTAATGAAATATGAAATTTAAACATCATTTCGGTGAGGAAGAAATTTAACGTATTTTAGTGATTCAATTAACCTTAACCCCTCTTTGAATTTTGAAGGATAACCTCATACTATCAAGTTCCAATGCACTCTTTTATATATTGCAAATAATTCCAGACATTAAGAAGTAATTTACAATGTATTAAAAGGGTACATGCTTTCAGAAGATCAGTGAACTGATCGTGACCCATTGCTTCACATGAGCACGTCTCATGAAATAATGTGAGAGCCGCAACAACTGAGGGAGGAAAAAAAAGAAATGAAAAAGACATTAATAAATTCATCAAGTTAGTAATATAAGTAATGGTGTTGATTGCTGTAACTGACAAGATGGTGGTGGTAGTGGGCTTTTGGTGTCGGAGGGTGGTGGGTGACTGGATAACTCCTCAGTTCACCAGTTTGATTCAAATCTGCCAGCTAACAGTGGACCCAAATCTTCAACGTAATCCCTCCCCACCCCAGTTTCATGTGAAATGTAAAAAAAAAAGCAAATGTGAAAAGTGCTTTTAAAGTCGGCATGAAGTTTGCACTGCTGGGAATTATTATGTGCTGTAAGTACTGGGCTGCTGGTGTTTAGTCATTCCTTCAGCTGAGGACAAGAGCACTCGGTGCCCTTTTCCATTTGTGACCTCACTGCATGTAAAGTGATCTTTCAGCCTTTTTTTTTTGCAAAGTTTGAGACAAATGGTGTGTGGCGCGATCCATCAGAAATCTTGAAAACTCAATATTTTGTCCTTCAAAAGGGCATTACAAGAAACCTTGCTGACTTCAGGAAAGTACATTCTCGGACTGTTCGAATGGAGCCAATTCGTGACAAATCTGAACTGCTGTGTGACGAGAATAAACTTGAGCATAAAATAAGTACTCTTGCAGTTTTTAGTCCTGTGTATTTATATTCTGCAAATGCCATTTGCACTTGTACAATGCCGAACAATGTCTTTAATGTCAGCCAAGAATATTAAAAATAACAACAGAAATAACTGGACGCAATTTTCTTTGTGTTAGTAGACGCCATACTTTACAGAATGTGCAATGTATTTTGCTGAGTCTGTGACTTATTTTGCTGAATTTCAAACTTTGACGAGCGACTGTCCATTACTGCCCTCAGTGAGTGAAAGCAGTTATATGTTAAAAGAGGAACAATGAATGAACAATAATCCAAAGTTAGTGATTAAATCAGAACAATGATTCGGAAACTAGACAAACTGACCACCTTGGAAAACAAACTTGCAAAAATTCTCCTGGATATATAAGGAACGTTTAATCTAGCGGAGCATCTTAAATTCTTTATTTGCAAGTTAAAAAATAAAGGTCTTATAAATAACAACCCAATGCCTGAAATGAGGTTTCGTGCATTAAAAAAACTCTTTCGAGCTCAGCTCAGAGGTATTGGTGAAGACCACTCAGCTGTCAGAAGGATAGTGAACTATCTGAAGCTTACACAGCTGATGGAAGAATACCCTTGAGTAATAACTCGAGGCGACTTGATGTGGCAGGAAAGAAACTATTTATATTACACCTAAATGCCTGGGATAGTGTGAATTCTCTCCTAAAAGCAGAGGAGAGGAACTATTTCAAATATATACTATTTCAAGTATACACTGAAATGTGTATCTATATGTATGTACATATATCGGTCTTACTGATTAAAAGAATTATTGATTGAGAAGAACTGTATACAAGGAAGGGTATAACAGCACAACGATACAGGTCTACTGCCTATAATGCTCTGACTCCAACTGAAGCCTTCCAGGCCCGGGAATGTGTCCCCTCACCGCTGATATGCCCAGTTTTGGGTGCTCATGCTCCATTGGTTCTGTCCTGATCATGTGGCCCATGAAGGTTTACCCCTTGAAGGGGCCACACTCAACAAGCAGAAAACTGTCAAAGAACTAGAAGTAACCATCTCGCCCACTTGATTGTAACTTCTGCCCAGAAGTCACATCGGGTAATAATGCTTTAATCTTTAATATTGGTGTGGAAACCTCATTTTTGTCCTGATCTCTTTCATTGTAATCATTCTTTTTTTTGACATTTTCATAGGTTTGGCTTGACTATTCGTAGACATTTAAACAAGATATTTCAACAAAATATTGAAAGCCATTTTACATCATACTGAAATCTCTAACATGACATTGGGCATGCTATTTTTAACAATGCTTCGGAAGGATCTCTCCATGACTCAAACTTCATTCATTAACTGACAGAGTCATGCTGATTGGGAAGGCCTAAGGATCAATCTCCAGTGTGGATGAATTTAGCTGGTCTCAATTTGGGGCAGAGATGGGGGTCACTATAATTGACCTCTGCATTCGTCAGGGAAAGATCAACTTGAGTTGCTGTTTTTAATTGCCACTCAGCAACTCCAATTAGAAAGGCAACTGTGTGGACATTGCCTGAATGTGCATTTTGCTTTAGTTGAAAATATCTCTATATTCCAGCCCACTGACAGTACTAGGATTGCAGATGAACAATGAGAAATAAAATGAGTAATGGCACGAATTGTACAATCCACACCTCAGTGATTGGTCAATGCAAATGAACTGAGGGTGACTTTTCCAATAATTCCTATTGGAGCAGCAGAATTTAGCACCAACAGGTGGGCTAGTCTTTTGGGGTTTCCTGAAGTCAGAACTATTCACATCTCCTGGTCTCAATTCATGCATGCCTGCTAGGAGGAGGGGAAGCATATGCAAGAAGAAAAAGGGTAAATGATGAGGTGCAGCGAATATTAAGAAGCTCACTCCAAAGATTATACACAATTCTTATCAAGCAAACTGATATACAAAAACATAACACTGTCAATGACAATTTCATTCCAACATCAGACCCGTTGCTTCTTGGTATTCAAAAATCATCTTGGAGTTAACACACAATCCATTATTACACTGAGAGTTTCTTAATGGAGTCAATAATGCACATCCATTGTGCTGAAACACAATAGGTCAAAGACCCGAGAACTATCTGAGATCCAAGAATCAGAAAAGATGAGAAACAGGCTGCCAACTCACTGTCATCCATTGTACCCTAGTGTACAAAGTCAAGGTCTACTGAAATTGTACAAACGACCGTCAGTACACTGAGATTATTGACTACTGTAGCTCACGGATTACAACGCTCCTTTTTTTTGTATCAATGATAATGAACAAAGGGTAGCCTCTCTATCACTCATTTATTCGAATATATATTTGAAATAGTTCCTCTCCTCTGCTTTTAGAAGATTCACACTATCCGAGGCATTTTGGTGTAATATAAAGCACATGGGGAAAAGGGGGCTGTTTGTATCTGTGTCCACAGCAGTCACATTTCTCCCAGTTTTATAGCTACTCTGATACCTTCAATTCCTTTGCGATTCTGAAGTTAGTTCCAGACCCCATGATGTCCATATGTTTTCTAAGAGGAAACAGCCAACCTTACTTTTGATATTTATTTTGAGTAGCCCTGAAACATGTTGTTTCTGTCTGTGACACAGCACACATTCAACATATGTCCTTCTGTGCAACTGCAATCCAAGAAACCAGAGTTATTCTCTCGACTCTTGTGCAGGGCAGCAACAATCCTGATTCCAAAGCAGAAAATTCACTCCCCTGTTGCACAACGAAACAAATCACGGTATAACTGCAACCGTAAATTAGCACTCCAAGAAATCGTAACTTTTTAACTGAGCTGTACTAAAGCATTGCTTTACATGTTTGTAATGAACAGAGGAAGTAACTAAGAAAGCAGGTATGGGCAATGTAGTGGATGTAGTATATATGGACTTCCAGAAAATCTGAGACAGGGTACCCCATAGGAGATGCATGATTAACATCAAGGTTTATTGAATCAGGAGACAAGAAATAGAAAGGACAGTAAACTGGCTGCACAACTGAAAGAAGGAGAGTAGATGTTGAAGATAGTCAGTGACCTTCAGAGGTGGAATGTGGAAAATGATGTTCCATGGGAATCAGTGTAGGGATCATTATTGTGTCCCATTTACAAACATAATTTGGGCCTGGACATTGACTCCCAAGGCAGGGTTAGGAAACTTGGTCGGTCAATGCAGTGAAAGAACAGAATCTTTGTTCTTGCATGCTGGGCGTTGCATGTTGGAGTCAGGCCCACTATCAATTGATGCAGTTAAGAGTAAATTCAGATGCTGCTGAATGCTAAGGCAATGTAGATGAAAGATCCACCTTAGTGCTCTGGGATTTCATCCCAATTGCCCTTTTGAGTATTGTCCTTTCGTCCTCAATACTGATACACTCCCAGCATCCAGCCACTCCCCATAGTCCTTCAGTAACAACCTCTGTCCATGCACTTGTCCCCAATGGCTCCTCAACCCTCCACGTCAAACTATACCCCTCACCCGTGCCCTTAGTCCTAGTAGCTCCTATCCAAACATTGTACCAATTCATGCCACTCATGAATGACCCTCACCTACAATGCTTTGCCCTTACATCCTTCAATTCACCCAGTATCACCCTTGGGCAAACATCAGGAGTCATGTTGAAATAGGATAAAGTTCTGAATAACGAGTACAGTCTTCACTATAACTTTATTAAAAAAAATCACCTCGTTGATAAAAACACAGGAAATTCAACTTAAGTTATTCATACTTTATTTAATAAATACATTTGAGTGCATGATCCTGTTTCAAAAGACAGCTAATCCTTTAATAACCCCTTTGAACTGTCAGTCAAACTTACACCAGTTATCCTGCCACCTCCATCTTCAAAGCACTGTGACAATGATGGGTTGTGGAAGCAGTCAAACAGTAACAAATCTACAATGATAGCACTTAAGGTTATGTCAACGTAATCTATTAAAACTCTAAGCACCGTTTTCTAAAACAAAGACATGAACAGGCTGTTTTGTTCCAAAATTTAAAGGACTGACCTTTAAATAACTGACAGCCTGATAGTTCCACAGAGAGTATCTGCTACTTTACAAGCAATTATTTCTACTTTAAAAGATCATTACATATTCACTGTGGGATAAGACCCTTGCTCCAGTGAAAACAGGGTCAGTTTAAAAATGACCCTGCTGAGTTTCAGTTTCCTGTATCTTTGAGTTTTATCCCTTCTTACAGATGAGAATAGGATCTATTGGACATGCTGGTAGTGCCTCAAGATCTGGGGCCCCATTGTGAATTTGGATAAGGCACAGAGTCTCCAAGACGCCACAAAAATCTAGGCATTAGTCTCACAAAACTGCAGTTCTAAAACTTGAGAATGATACCTAATTGGGCATATAGTCAATACTCAGGAAGACGATAAGAAAATTAGAAAATCAGTGTGCAACTGGCAAATACATTTCAATATTGGTAATGATCAGGTGCTGAATGTTGGTGGAGCAAATAAGGAAGTCACATATTTCTTAGATAAATAATCCAAATGAAAAACAGGTGCATAGAAACCTAGGGATAGAATTTTACAAATCATGAAAAATAGCCAAGGCGATTAACTAAGCCTTTAAAAGTGCCAATAAAACACTTGGGTTCACTGGTACAGGAGTACAATTCACAAGCAGAGAGACTATGGTAAATATAAGATGATGAATGGGATGGACAGGATAGAGGTGGAGAGACTCTTCCCGCTCAGAAAGGATAGTAGGACTAGGGGGCACAGCCTCAAGATAAAGGGGGGGCGGTTTAGAACGGAGTTGAGGAAGAATTTCTTCACTCAAAGGGTGGTGAATCTCTGGAATTCTCTGCCCGTTGAGGTGGTGGAGGCTGCCTCGCTAAATATTTTTAAGATGCGGGTTGACGGGTTTTTGATAAGCGAGGGGATTAAGGGTTATGGGGAGAGGGCGGGAATGTGGAACTGAGCCACGACAGATCAGCCATGATCTTATTGAATGGCGGGGCAGGCTCGAAGGGCCAGATGGCCTACTCCTGCTCCTATTTCTTACGTTCTTTTGTTCTTATTCGAGTATATATTTGAAATAGTTCCTCTCCTCTGCTTTTAGGAGATTCACACTATGCGAGGCAATTACGTGTAATATAAAGCACATGGGGAAAAGGGGGCTGTTTGTATCTGTGTCCACAGCAGTCACATTTCTCCCAGTTTTATATCTATTCCAACACCTTCAAAATCTTTGAGATTCTGAAGCTAGTTCCAGACCCCATGATGTTCATATGTTTTGTAAGAAAGAGGAAACAGCCAACCTTATTTTTTTGGTATTTGAGTAGCCCTGAAACATGTTGTTTCTGTCTGTGACACAGCACACATTCAACATATGTTCTTCTGTGCAACTGAAATCCAAGAAACCAGAGTTATTCTCTCGACTCTTGCGCAGGGCAGCAACAATCCTGATTCCAAAGCAGAAAATTCACTCCCCTGTTGCACAACGAAACAAATCACGGTATAACTGCAACCGTAAATTAGCACTCCAAGAAATAGTAACTTTTTAACTGAGCTGTACTTAAGCATTGCTTTACATGTTTGTAATGAACAGAGGAAGTAACTAAGAAAGCAGGTATGGGCAATGTAGTGGATGTAGTATATATGGACTTCCAGAAAATCTGAGACAGGGTACCCCATAGGAGATGCATGACTAACATCAAGGTTTATTGAATCAGGAGACAAGAAATAGAAAGGACAGTAAACTGGCTGCAAAACTGAAAGAAGGAGAGTAGATGTTGAAGATAGTCAGTGACCTTAAGAGGTGGAATGTGGAAAATGATGTTCCACGGGAATCAGTATTGTGTCCCATTTACAAACATAATTTGGGCCTGGACATTGACTCCCAAGGCAGGGTTAGGAAACTTGGTCGGTCATTGCAGTGAAAGAACAGAATCTTTGTTCTTACATGCTGGGCGTTGCATGTTGGAGTCAGGCCCACTATCAATTGATGCAGTTAAGAGTAAATTCAGATGCTGCTGAATGCTAAGGCAATGTAGATGAAAGATCCACCTTAGTGCTCTGGGATTTCATCCCAATTGCCCTTTTGAGTATTGTCCTTTCGTCCTCAATACTGATACACTCCCAGCATCCAGCCACTCCCCATAGTCCTTCAGTAACAACCTCTGTCCATGCACTTGTCCCCAATGGCTCCTCAACCCCCCACGTCAAACTATACCCCTCACCCGTGCCCTTCGTCCTAGTAGCTCCTATCCAAACATTGTACCAATTCATGCCACTCATGAATGACCCTCACCTACAATGCTTTGCCCTTACATCTTCCAATTCACCCAGTATCACCCTTGGGCAAACATCAGGAGTCATGTTGAAATAGGATAAAGTTCTGAATAACGAGTACAGTCTTCACTATAACTTTATAAAAAAAATCACCTCATTGATAAAAACACAGAAAATTCAACTTAAGTTATTCATACTTTATTTAATAAATACATTTGAGTGCATGATCCTGTTTCAAAAGACAGCTAATCCTTTAATAACCCCTTCGAACTGTCAGTCAAACTTACACCAGTTATCCTGCCACCTCCACCTTCAAAGCACTGTGACAATGATGGGTTGTGGAAGCAGTCAAACAGTAACAAATCTACAATGATAGCACTTAAGGTTATGTCAACGTAATCTATTAAAACTCTAAGCACCGTTTTCTAAAACAAAGACGTGAACAGGCTGTTTTGTTCCAAAATTTAAAGGACTGACCTTTAAATAACTGACAGCCTGATAGTTCCACAGAGAGTATCTGCTACTTTACAAGCAATCATTTCTACTTTAAAAGATCATTACATATTCACTGTGGGATAAGACCCTTGCTCCAGTGAAAACAGGGTCAGTTTAAAAATGACCCTGCTGAGTTTCAGTTTCCTATATGTTTGAGTTATATCCCTTCTTACAGATGAGAATAGGATCTATTGGACATGCTGGTAGTGCCTCAAGATCTGGGGCCCCGTTGTGAATTTGGATAAGGCACAGAGTCTCCAAGACTCCACAAAAATCTAAGCTTAAGTCTCAAGAAACTACAATATTAATACTTGAGAATGATACCTAATTGGGCATACAGTCAATACTCAGGAAGACGATAAGAAAATTAGAAAATAAGTGTGTAACTGGCAAATACATTTCAATTTGGGTAATGATCAGGTGCTGAATGTTGGTGGAGCAAATAAGGAAGTCACATATTTCTTAGATAAATAATCCAAATGAAAAACAGGTGCATAGAAACCTAGGGATAGAATTTTACAAATCATGAAAAATAGCCAAGGTGATTAACTAAGCCTTTAAAAGTACCAATAAAACACTTGGGTTCACTGGTAGAGGAATGCAATTCACAAGCAGAGAGACTATGGTAAATATTTGCAAAACTGTAATTAAACCATACTTAAAGGACAGGGCATATTTCTCATTTCCATTTTGCAAAAAGATACAGAAGCACTTGAGAAAATACAAGAAATCTTTGTACAAATAATACAAGAATGGCAAGGCTACAACTATCAGCAAAGTCCATGTCAATAAGACATGAAAAGAAATCAAAACCTTATATCAAAACTTGATTTAATTTTGCTAAACCGAACGATGGCTGCCACAGGTATCATGATTCACAAGGTTGGTCTTCTGCCCTCGGAGCTTCTAACAGAGATTACAAGAACAATAGAGTTCCACTCTCACCTTTGTGGAATCTCACACCCCGTTGTATGACCACATTATAAACACAAAGCTCGAAGACTAACAGATTAAATGGCTTCTCAGCCAGGGCTATAATAAAGACAGTCGTATAAACTTGTCATACCTGAAGAGATGTTAAAAGCCACTATTTAACTCCTTAAAAAATTGTGGGTCCCATTCACACTGTGGGCAGGGCTTAGCACACCCCCAAACGATCGAAGATCTGACCTGTGCATACACAGTTCGAAAAAATATTTGAAAAAACACGCCCATGTCAGATCGCTCCCAGGCCACAGAAAGCGGAGAAAGCGGCCCGAGGGTGAAAAGTGGGAGCGATGGCCCCCCCACACACATCACTTTCCCCTTTATCCACCCACCCCACCCCCACTACCCAAACCGATCCTGACCCCTGCCCCCTTCTCCCCCCACTGATCAATTGCAGAGTGGCAACAGACCCCCTTGCATGCCCCCCCACCAGAGATCCATCTGTCCTCCCACCAGTGAGTGATCAGGCATTTCCCCCCCCAGCAGAGATACATCTTAGACAATGTTTGGCCCTCCCCCCCACCACCAAACAATGATCGGACCTCCCGCCCGCCCCCCTCCTCACCAGAGATACATCTGACCTGCCTCCTCCTCCCCCCCAACCAGACAACAATCTGGCCTCACGAACTGCCCAACGCCCCTCCCCCAGCCAGAGAATGATCTGACCCATCTCCCTCCTCTCCCCCCCACGCCACTGATCTGAGTCAGAAAGCTGTTGGAAGCTCTGGACTCGCTCTTCAGCGCCCGATTCAGACTTTCGTTCAGCAAGTTCATTTTGGCGCGATTCCGGATCGGCGAACGGGGTGGTCAAGGGGGCAATGCTGATGAACTTGGGTGGGCAGTTCATCAATTCAATTGAAATGCACACAAACGCACTTAAATCACCGCTGCGTCCGTCTCGGGCGTGAATCGGATCGCCGCCATTCCCGGGTTTCGGTAAAGTGGCCATCTCCGCAGGCGCAGATGGGGTCAATGGCCTCACACCCGACTTTACCACCTTTTTGTGCCTGAAAACAGGCATGACACAAAGTGTAAAACTTAGCGTGGATCCCAGAGAATTGGAGAAGACATAACCAACAGCAAAGGGTGACAAAACAGATGGCAAGAGCTACAAAAACGGGTTTGAAAAGAAACATGCCGGAGCTGTCCAAGCAACACAAAAATTGGGGATATGTTGCCTGTAATTTGGAAGGTTTAAACGTTATACAAGAAAGGATGGGGTATATAAAGAGAAGCAACTTCTGCTGGTTGAGGGGTCTGGAAATTGCAATCAGAGCTCGCAGAAGTGAAATCAAATAACACTTCTATGGTTTACTTCAACAATTAACAATTGATCAGTCTGAGATTGACAAATTTCTGTTGATCAAAGGTTAACATTAAAATTGAAACTGACGATCCCACTGCAGTGTTGAGTGAAGTGTTTGTCTCATGGATGAGGTGTTTAACTGAGACCCCATCTGCCGCTTTGAATAGATGTGAAAGGCACAATGCTGAAGATGATCAGGGACATCATCACAGTGCTCTGGCCAATATTTGTCAATCAATCAACAGCACAAAAACATCTGATTATTATCACAATGTCATGGGAGTCTGCTTGCACAACTTGATTGTCCGTATTTTCCACATTACATCAGTATTTACACTTCAAAGGCACCTAATTGGTTGTAAATCATGCTGACTCATCCAGTGATTGTAAAAACGGATGATATGAATGCAAGCCTTTCTTTCTTTTATTAAGGAATATGAGGCAAATAAGTCACATATATGGAACTAAGTTGCAAATCAGGCACAGGCTTGAGGGTTTAAATTGCTTCACCCTGCCTCTCTGCCCCTATGTTTCTATATCCCTGGATGTTGATCTCTCTGTTACTGATTTTATGCTCCTCAATTAAATTTCCCTTTATTCCAGAGGAAACAATTCCAGCTTATCCAATATTTCCTCTCAGCTAAAATGTTGGAACCCTTGTAAATCTCTTCTGTTCTCTCCTGCGATCACATCTTTTAGTAATCTGATGGCCAGTCTATACACAGTAATCTAGCTGTGGCCTAATTAGTATTGTCCCAGCATAATCACCCTAACCCGACATTTTGTGCCTTGACAATTAAAGGAAAGTGCACTTTATATACTTGTTACACACTTTCTTTACCTGTTCTATTGCTTTCATATATCAGTGGACATGCACTCGAAGTTTCCTCTGTTCCTCTACATTTCCCAATATCCATTCAGTATGTATTCTGTGCCTGGTTGGCTTTACCATCGTGCCTTGCCTTACACTCCTCCAGATGGAATTCCATTTGCCACTTTTATCCCTGCCTGTCTAGCTTATTGGTACCTTCCTGAAGCTTACACTTTTATTACTATCAACCACAGAGCAACTTGTGGTATTATCTGAAAATATCTTCATTCCAGCCTTTGCAAATCTCAAAAAAAGAGAGATGTTTCAGCTTTACAGGTGGATCATTTGCCTTCTTGTTCATGATTAATAACAAGGTGCAGGGACTATTGATTATCAAATTGACTTTATTCTGCATGTGCATCATTTCTTGAATCAGTTCGATCACCCCCTTTAAAAATCCTTTTATGTTTTCACAAAAAAATGATCATTTGGAAGACAGGAGAAATTAAACAAATTTCACCAGGCCATGTCCAAAATAACAGCCGAAATATATCTAATTTGTGATTAGTGTGGGCAATTTTTCAAGCATTCATGGCAACCACGTGGAGTAGACATCTGTATATTGATACATCATCTGCCTGTAAAACCTTCATATAATTGGGCTATCTGAGCAGACCAGTCCCAACACCTGTTCTGTTCCGATTTGCTTACATTGGACGTGACCTTATGAGGGTCTGCCTTCAGCAAGTGAGTTCTTTTCTGTTTTAACTTTTACGTGGAGTTCGGAGGAGCAGGAGTGTTCCTTCTGTCTCTGCAACACTTACAGGAGTCACTGGTTATTGTAACGTGTCTTTCATAGATAGCAGCGTGGCATCATTAAAACTGAAGTGTGTCATGCACTCCAGTCTTAATTTAATTTTTGAATTCACAGGAGTCCTGAAGCATGGTGGGCACCATGTGCTCCCCCTCCAAGGCAAATGTAGCTGTGGTAGAGAGACAAATAGCTTGGATGACCCCTTCAACCAGTCATTGCCTGGACCAGCTCATGGCCAACTTGGTTAAGCCCAGGGACAAGTTTGTAAGGAAGTCCTCCTCCCTCCTTGTATCCCCCTTCACACCAGGTGACACAAGATCAGGAGTATGGGACTGTACCAAAAATTGAGGAGCAGTCTTTTTCTCCATATATATCTGTTATCATGTGCTTAGTCTAAATAAATGAACCCACAATGTGTTTACCCAATCCCTTCTGAGCACTTGATGCCCTTATCAAGATAACCGAACAAAGTTGGTCTCTGCTCATTCCACCTGCAACTCCATTATCCTTCCCAGTATAAGATGGATCTCTCCATATGGATGAGTTTTCCTTTTAGACATAACAGACAACTCACTCTAATTATTCAGTTGAGGCCTGAGACCCAGTTTTGTTTTGTATCTTGGCCCCAGTCTCCACAGAGTTTGCAAAGTGAACAAATAATTAGTCCAATAATTTGAAGGTGTCACTTATGGTCAGCATGGCCCCTGTGTTCAGTTTAACACAGCTTAAAATTGATGAGAAAATAGTTAAAAGGCTAGTGATGTGATGGCTTCAATCTTCACAATGTAAAATCGGTGTTAAAATAGTAAAAGATTGCATGTGTCAGAAATCCATCAGGTTTTGCAGCACTATGTTTGAACTATGCTGACTTCAGAGAACAGATCAGAGCAGACTGACATGCCAGCCATGAAAATCAACAAGATGACCACTGTTTGTAAACAACAATATCTGTTTCCAATCCAGAAATCCACGATAAAGCTTCAATATCCTCAATGAAAAGTGCAATCTATTTCACTCAATCTGCTGTTCACTCTGCAAATAACGGAATCGGCCATCTTCTAAGTTGGGGGAAGCAATGTTTGATGGGGTCAAAACCAGAGACCGAGTAGGAAATGTCAATCATATGTTGCCAGGCTCCAGGTTTAGGGAATTGCTGCTATTGCAGAGATAATGGATGGAATTTTAACAGTGTCGTTCCATTCTTGGTTCATAATCTGAACAGTACAACACTTCTACTCATTTGCTCTTTCCCATTTCCCACACGATTTTAAATAAAAACCTCAGGGGGCTGATGACGTCCATGGGAAATGTATTTGATTTCACAGCTGGGAAGAATTTCATTGCTGGAACCCACTGTCAGCTGACAATGCTGCACCTGCGAGTGGGCTCCCGGTCAAACATGGACTAGGAGACTCTCATACAGCTCACCAGCAGGTGCCTGTCTTCTACACTGCCTTCTGCCTGTATTTTATAATGCTTGTATGGATGGTCTGTCCTGGCCAATCTCTCCCTCTGTGACTGCCTGCTGCTAGTCCTTGTTATTCACTAGAAAGAGTCTCCCTTTGTTGCATCCTCTCCCCCTGTTCCCAAGGTTACAGGGGTATTGCGTGTCTGCGACCCACAGACGCTCCAGCAATTGTCCTCTGAAGAAAACCGACAGCGATTTGAGGACGTGCATGTTTTTGGATTTCCACCATACAACAGATGAACAGTGAGACTTGCAAGTCTTTCTGATGGCCACAACCGAACTCCACCTGCCACACCCAGGAAACCACCCAGACTCTTCCTCTCCTCAAAATACCCAGTCACATTGTGGCTACTGGATGGAATTTTAACAGAGGCGTTCCACGATGATGATTATGGGACGTGTTAACATTCTCAGTTCGGGGATAAATGAGGTTGTTCAGAAAATATCTAATAAAATGGCTCATTGGAGACTCCTACAAAAATTAGGCAGTTTGCACAAGAGAAATTAGAGCCTCCTGGGCAAGAATGACAGCTGACTTCAGAGGTTTGGGAGTGATGATCTTGACTGGCAAAGTTATTAATAATCTGTTGCTTGTGAGTGAAATTGTGACGCTTATTTCGGCTGGGTCGCATTCTGCTTTTCTTTATATGAAATCAAGGCTCCAGTTTCCGAGTTCCTGACAACAGGTTTCATTCCAGAGTGGAAGGGAGCCAACGTGAAGAGGATATGGGAGATGAATTTTGGTTTGAGTTGAGGAGGGTGGGGGGTAGTTTTGCTCCTTCCATGAATGGGAAGTGTGGCCTGAGGTTGGGGGTGTAGTCGCCTGCAGCAGGGCTTATTTATTCTGCCCTCAGTGTGGGACAGACATGGCACAACCATCCTCATACTCCACAGAAATGAAGTGCTGGGCATGTACGTGGGCCTGCTGAGCTTAGCAACATGAAATGACAGGGTGGAGGCTGTGCGTGAATGGAGTGATTTATTATTTGTAACTATTATACTGTAGTGCCCGCTGTACACCACTTTCACTCATGATTTCCATGGCCTGTTGCCTGAGATAACCTTGAACGGGTATTGCAGTGCCGTCTTGCCGAAGAGTTGAGAATACTGTAGGAGATTGAACCCCCAGACTTGGGGAGGGGAAGATTGGGAGTTGAGTTGAATCAGGAGTTATAAGAAAGGGGGTTACAGAAATGCAATATAAATAGCTTAAAATATAGGTTCATGTGGTTGTTAAAAAGTTGCATAGTGTACATAAGAGGAGGTGTGGTCTAAAGGGTTAGGAGATGGGATACGCTAATATATGACGTGGGGAACTTTTGCAACTTACAAGGATTGCACGAGTAACCAAGGAAGGTATATTGAAATTTATTCACCCAAAAGTCAAATCGAAAATATGAAAGATTTTTATGTTTGGAGAAGTTGAGTTCAAAGAGGTGCTTAAAACAATGGAAAATGTGATGAAAGAAGAAATGATATCGAACAGAGGTTTAAGTGAGTTGAGTTATTGTATGGGAGAAAGTACTGATGACCTTTGTATGGAACGCTGAGAAGCTGTGAAAGCTTTGATATGGGGACAGCCAATCAACGTTAAGCCAGGAGACTGTGTTTTAGGAAACAATTTGCTTCTGAAGCTGCTCTTGAAATTCCACAGAGTGGAAGCATCGAAAAAATCGTGAGGTGTCCCTTCAATAAAGTGACAACAATTCATTGACTTGGGTAATATTAACTAGATTTGGTGAAGAAAGCCTATGGTATGTTAGCCTTTATAGGAAGGGGGATGGAATATAAGAGCTGGAGTCTAACGTTGCAGTTGTACAGAACGTTGGTTAGGCCGCATTTAGAATACTGCGTCCAGTTCTGGTCACCCTACTACTGGAAGGACGTGGAGACTCTGGAACGAGTGCAGAGGAGGTTTACCAGGATGTTGCCTGGTATGGAAGGACTGGGGTATGAGGAAAGTTTGAAGAAATTGGGGCTCTTTTCCCTTGAAAGACGCCAACTGAGGGGGGATCTAATAGAGGTACATAAGATTATGAAGGGTATAGATAGATTAAACAGAGGTAAGCTATTTCCTATGATAGAGACACGTAGGACAAGGGGACATGGACTTCAGGTGAGGGGGGAGAGGTACAACAATTAGAGGGAGGTTTTTCACACAGAGGGTAGTGGGGGTATGGAATGCTCTGCCAAGTAAGGTGGTGGAGGCAAACACATTAGAGTCATTTAAGAGTAACTTAGACAGGCACATGACTGGGTTGGAGATGGGTGGATATAGGAGATTGTTTTAAATAAGGGTCATTAGCATTGGGGCGTCCCTGGTAATGTAAATGGATATGGTATGATAATAATGTTTTTTCTCTTTTCATTCACAGGTTCTAAGTCGGTCCGCCTCGTGTCCAACGAGGGGCATACACGCGATGGGTCGTACTGGGGCTGCTCTTGGTCGTTCGAGATTGGCCTAGTGCTTCATGTCGTTAGTGTGTGCCTAAACTGGACCAGATACCGGACAAGACGACAGCTCAGTGACTATCGCTGATTGCTGTGCAGACACATGGATTTGGGCCGGTGTCTGTGGGAGTTTGCGCGTTCTCCCCGTGCTTGCGTGGGTTTTCTCCGGGTGCTCCGGTTTCCTCCCACACCCCAAAGATGTGCTGTTAGGCCGATTGGCAGGAATAAATTGTCCCTAAATCAGATTCCCTCAATCTGGATGGCCATAAAACATTAGATAGGGGTCGTGGGTGGAGAGGGGGACTGGTGGTGTTGAAATGGCGGCGCGGGCTCGTTGGGCCGAAGGGCCTGTTTCCCAGGCTGATTTTGTTCTTTGTTCTTTATTTCTGTGGTTAAAATCTATAAGGTGTTGTTTAATTATATACCTTTGCCTCAGCGTGCAGGATTTTTAAGAATGAATAACAACTTTATCTAGCATGTTTTGTTTGGGGTTTGTTATGTTTCAGGTCAGAAACTCTGAAGTGTGAGATGGAGCCCACCTGGATCATAAGTTTTGCCTCTTGAATTTAGCTGGAATCATACCATTTCAGGTATGATTTAAATGGCCCACCCACTCGGAAGCTTTTCTCAAACAAAGTTTATTTAAGAATATAGTTAACATGTATAGTAAGAAAATTAGCAAGAACTCTCATCAATTACAAACAAGAAATAGAACAACCACAATCATGTATAACCCTGAAAAAATATTCCTGATATGTTCCAATAAAACCAGCGTGGTAGACAAATGACTGTTTTCAAGCTTTAACACAGCAAAGACTAATGTTCACGTGATACTGAACTTGAGACCATTGGATGAAGTCTGCAGTTCTCTGGATAGACTTAGAACTGTTTGAAATCAGAACAGTTTCCCAAAACACCAGAGACTCTAGGCAGGACACCAAGAACTGATTTCCCTCTTCAGAAAGTCAAGACATTGCTTTCAGCTCACCCGCAGAATTCCGAATACCAGGGAAAGAGAGATTCCCTTTCAACTTGATGCCCCTTCTAAAACTAAAACTCAAACATGCAGCTCCAAACTGAAAATGAAAACTATCACCAGACCTGCCTACCATTTTTTCTTCTAACACTGCAGTCATAAACATCCCAGTAAAAATAAACAAGCCCCCATTTTAGCAACAATAAAACTGTGCCTCCAGTCAAACCAGTGCTATAATGACATGAGCTAAGGCTGTGAGCTGAGAAACAGTGAGAGCTGCAGAGATCATGATTTAAAAAAAAATCACTTGAAGGTTTAATAACATCACAGGTTGTTCTGTAAGAGCTTTTTTAACTGTGTAACCTCTTTCCTGTGTGTACTTGTTACTTTTCTCTTTCAATAAATATTTTAATTTTTAAAATTTCAAAGTCTTCATCCTTGTTTCCATAATAAAGAAAGGTCTTATGATCAGCGAGACAGATTTTACTCTGGCATCTGACTTGCTCAGCAGTAATGTCAGCTGTGGTTGTAGCAACATATATGCAATGGAAAGACTAAGAGGAAATCTAACTTAAGTTTAAGTTTATTTCTTGGTGTCACAAATTGGCTTACATTAACACTGCAGTGAAGATACTGTGAAAATCCCCTACACATTCTAGCACTTGTTCGGGAACAGTAAGGGAGAATTTAACATGGCCAATGCAGCTAACCAGCAGGTCTTTTCGACTGTGGGAGGAAATGCAGGCAGACACAGGGAGAATGTGCAGACTCAGCACAGACAGTGACCCAAGCCAGGAATTGAACCTGGGTCCTGTGAGGCAGCAGTATTAAGCACTGTGCCACCATGCCACCCCATGCTCCATTTAATACATGCTGTTTGATTTATTGAAGATTTTAATAGAGCAAGTCTGTGATCGTGTAATCAGTACTTTAAGTGAGGTTGGGAGAATTGCTTTTCAAGTGAAAATAAGTGTAGTATAAAATGATAAAATGCTTTGTCACAGGGAGTATTTGAGCTGGAGACCATGGCATTGATTTAGGGAGAAAAACAGATTACTACCAGGAGATAGACTGGTGCAGTTGGACGAGTTTGGATTTCTCTAATAGCAAGAAATCAGTATGATGGGTCAGTGTTTTGAGTAAATGGTCTTTTTGTCGCTGAGATTTGATAAATGCTGTCTCCACAGATAGAATGAAAGTGTGATCCCCTTCCTGTCTATAAGGGTGGTGGAACAAAGATCGACTTAGCAGTCTCACTCTTATTCCTAGTGCATAGGAGTCTATTGTACAAAAGCTGATCAATGCAAACCATGAAGAACTCTAGGAGGATAATGGAAATTCACACATCACAGTCTTTGATTAGAGAAAGGTATTAACCTGTAGGGAATAGCACCATCTCCTGGGTCCCTTTAAACAACAAAATAATAGAACCAAGAAGTTTCCATGAAAAGTGTGAGTCGAGCGTGCTCATCTATACAAACACAACACCTGTACCTCATAGCTGCAGCAAAGTTGCAAAGGTCAGGACACAGCGAATAACTGATATCTGAGAAAGATTGCAAACCATTAATTTCATCACGAAATTAGGGACATCATCAGACACCAAGTGTGAAGCTCAACAGCGTCAGACCAACACAAATCTTCCTCTTCGTTTGAAATCATCTACATATTCTAAATATAAATAAGTAGTGACAGATTTTCAAAAGGCAATCTGAACAGTAATAATTAAAGCAATGCCTGGATAACAAAATTGAGACTCCTAAAGTACTGAGCTAGGTGTCAGCTTGGATTAAACAATAGGCTTAAGGTCAGAAAACAGCACGCTAAAAGTTTGTTTTCAGACTGGAGGATGGTAAACAATTGTGTTCCGAAGGATCAGTGTTCAGGCCAAAGATTTATATCCAAATAAGTTAAAGATATTGGAACGAAGAGAAGCATTTTCAAAATTTGTCGATGATACCAATGATACTTAAAGGTGTGGTTTACAGTGAATACCACATCAATAAACTGCAACAGGACACTAGTCAAATGGGAGGGTAGAGGATGCAATTTAACACAGAAAAGTGGAATGTAATACATTATAGCAAAAGGAGCAGGTCAGGACAATTTAGATATAATGGCACAAGTCTAAAGAGAGGGAAGGGCTGGACTTGTGGATTTCTGTGTATCGATCTTTAAAGATGGCAGGATGCATTGAAAGTAGTTCGTAAAGGGATCTTGAGCTTCATAAGTAGAGGTATTGAATACAAAAGCAAGGAAGTGATGCCAAACCATTGGTTCAACGCAAATAGGATTTTATTTTAGTTTTGGTCACCACACCGTAGAAAGAATATGAAGTTATTTGAGAAGAGATCGACCAGAATGATTCCAGGAATGAGGGATTTTAGAGACAAAGTTAAATTGGAGAAGCTAGGGTTCAGAGAAAAGAAGATTAAAGTCTGAATTTTCAGGATGGCAAGCACTTTTGAACAGCTCCTAATACATCTATAGCCTTTCTTAAATAAGACGACCAAAACTGTTCACAGTATTCCAGATGTGGTATCACAAATGCCCCATACAACTGTGACGAAGAATCTCAGCTTTTATATTCCAAACCCCTTGAAATAAACAATAACATGCCATTTTTCTTCCTATTCACTTGCTTCCTGCATACCTTTAATGATTTGTGTTCCAAAGCATACAGATCTCTTTACATCTCAGACGTCTGAAATCTCACTCCATTTAAATAATGTGCTGCTTTTCTCTGTAAGAAGTCTGATAACACCAGGTTTAAGTCCAACCGATTTATTTGATAGTAAACTCGCAAGCTTTCGAGGTTTGCCCCTTCGTCAGGTGAATGGAGAGTTCTGGCCTCAGACAGAGCATATTTTCACTCAAACAGTTTACAGATTACTGATTAGAATGTGAGTCTTTACATCTAACCTGCTATTCAAGTCTTGAAGATGCCGACAATGTGAGTGGAAGGAGCATTAAGCCCAGGTTAAAGAGATGTGTATTGTCTCCAGACAGTACAGTAAGTGAGGTTTTGCAAGCCCAGGTAAGTCACGGGGGTTACAGATAGTGCGACATGAACCCAAGATCCCTGTCGAGACCGTCCTCATGTGTGCGGAACTTGGCTATCAGTCTCTGCTCAACGATTCTGCGCTGTCGTGTGTCATGAAAGCCACCTTGGAGAATGCTTCTAATCAGTAATCCGTAAACTGTCTGTGCTGTCATATGCTCTGTCTGAGGCCAGAACTCTCCATTCACTTGACAAAGGGTTAAACCCCGAAAGCTTGCGAGTTTACTATCAAATAAACCGGTTGGACTTAAACCTGGTGTTGTCAGACTTCTTACTGTGTTCACCCCAGTCCAATGCCGGCATCTCCACATCATGACTGCTTTTCTCTGTCAGAGTGTGAGCACCAAAGTTTTCAGAAAATGGAGTTGAGGTCTTGGTGGGAAGGTGGACAGATGGTGAGATGTCCCATATCTGCAGAGGGATGGTGGGAGGGAATGGGGCAGTTGGAGGCCGCGCTACACATGCACAGGAGGTAGTGGGAAGATGTCGGTCCGAATACCAGGATTGTTTCTCTGAGCAAGTGGGCGCGATTCAGGAAGAAACGATAGATTTTATCAATCGCCCCCATCCACTACTCAATTCACGACAAACCTCTTGAACATTCTCTACTCTAATATATAACATAATATATAACATTTAACCCCCACCCTTACAACATTCACAAGCTCGACAACAGATCTTGTCTGATTTTACTACGAATTTCTAAATACATTGTTGAAACTTCCTTAATTATGGATTCTAGCATTTTCCCGATGACTGGTATCAGCCTAATTGGTTTGTGTTCCCTGTTTTGTCTTTCCATTCTTTCTTGAATAGCTGTATTATATTTGCCAAATTCCAATCTGCCCTGACCATTCTAGAATCTAGTAAACTTTGGAAAATCATAGTCCACATATCTGTTATCTTACAGTTATCTCTTCCAGAAGCTTTGGAGTAGGCCAGCAGGCCCTGGAGATTCATTCAATCTCCATTCCTTCAATTTCTTAAAACCTTTTCTCTGCTTGATGTGGATTTCCTTAATTCCCTCACTCATTTTTACATCGAGGTAACCCTCCAGTTTTGGGATGCAGCCCGTGTTTTCTACGAGAAAACGACCAAATATTTGACCAAATCTGACGTTCTACCTTAGCTAAGCGGAGTGATTGTCTTCCAGCAGGAAATGCCTGGAAAACTCTCCTCCTCAGGTTCCAGCTCAGCAATTCTGAGCTGGAGTTGCTCAAGCCACAAACAATTGTTAATTGTCCGCGACAAGAATGCGTTCCACTGATTCCCACATGCTGCTGTCATGGCACATCACTATGCCGCCATGATTATCTAACTTTATCTAATTTGTTAATTAGTTATTAATTTACATACAAAAATAATAACAAGCCTCCTAGCTACTTGACACTGAAAAATTGGTATAACAAAGAACCTCTTTCCCCCCCTGCACTGAATTGCCACCTGTCGAAATCTT
Organism: Carcharhinus amblyrhynchos; assembly: GCF_965287045.1. NCBI lineage: Eukaryota > Metazoa > Chordata > Chondrichthyes > Carcharhiniformes > Carcharhinidae > Carcharhinus > Carcharhinus amblyrhynchos. Next base: position 4,294,987 of record NC_137331.1, read on the forward strand.
TGACATAACAGTTATTTTTTGCTACGTTCAGGCCACATAGGCTGGAACTTTCCTGTCCGATCTGCCATGGGCGGCACGGTAGCACAGTGGTTAGCACTGCTGCTTCACAGCTCCAGAGACCTCGGTTCGATTCCCGCCTCGGGTCACTGTCTGTGTGGAATTTGCACATTCTCCTCGTGTCTGCGTGGGTTTCCTCCGGGTGCTCCGGTTTCCTCCCACAGTCCAAAGATGTGCGAGTTAGGTCGATTGGCCATGCGAAGAAATTGCCCCTAAGTGTCCTGGGATGGGTATAAAATGGGTATATGGTGGGATTTCTGGGTATAATATGTCAGTAGGGCCTGGGTGGGATTGTGTTCAGTTCAGACTGGATGGACCTCGGGGCCTCTTTCTGCACTGTAGGGTTCTATGATCTAACAGTAGTGGGCAGGACACGGGCCATGCAAAGGTCCATTAGCCTCGGGCAGGATTCTCCTGTCTTGGAGCAAGCGCGGATTGTCTTCGCCCATTGTCACCATTCAGTGCTCCCGCTCAAGGAAATCAAAGCAAACCCTCACACTGGCTCATCCTGCTGGTTTCTGGCAAGACAGAATAAGATGAAACATGAAGAGAGGGTGCTGGAAAAGCTCAGCAGGTTTTGCAGCATCCGCAAGGACAGAAAGCAGGATTAATGTTTTGAGTCCTTTTGCCTCCTGATTATCGAGAAAGGAAGAGTTTGTTAAAAATTAAAGAGTAGATGTGAGAGATTGCAACAGGATGTAGCAACTTTAAGAGCAAATGACAAATAGCCTGGAGGGGGCGGGTTGGGATTTTCATTGAGGCAATATTTATTTGGGATATTTTCTAAAAAAAGATTTCAGGTGGAGGAAAGAAATCTCAGTCTTAAGTTGTTGAATTCAATGTTGAGTCCTGAGTGGATAACATTGGAATAGTTTAGGTTAGAGGATCATTAGATTCGTTCCACTGGTCGGCGCAACATCGAGGGCCGAAGGGCCTGTACTGCGCTGTTGTGTTCTATGTTCTATGAGCGTTGTAACGTGCCTATTTGGACGATGAGATACTGCCCCTCCTGCTTATGCCAAGTCACTGGAGCATTGCAGCAGACCAAGGATGGACATGTGGACATGGGGCACGATGCTGAGTTAAACTGGCATGCAACAGGAAGGTTTGAACCATAGCACCCTAAAGTGGAGAAAGAGGCCCTTCGGCCCATCAAGTCTGCACCGACCACAATCCCACCCAGGTCCAACCCCCATATCCCTACATATTTTACCCGCTAATCCCTCTAACCTAAGCATCTCGGCACACTCAGGGGCAATTTTAGCGTGGCCAATCAACCTAACCCGCACATCTTTGGACTGTGGGAGGAAACCGGAGCACCCGGAGGAAACCAACGCAAACACGAGGAGAACGTGCAAACTCCACACAGACAGTGAGCTGAGCTGGGAATCGAACCCAGGTCCCTGGCACTGTGAAGCAGCAGTGCTAACCACTGTGCTACCGTGCCACCACAGTATGATGGATTATGCTCGCAGACTGAGAGAAGACATTCTGCCAAGCAGTTACTCAATCTATGTGCGGTCTCCCCAGGGAGGAGGAGACTGCATTAGGAGCAGTGAATACAATTGACCAAATTGAAAGAGATGCAATTAAAAGGCTGCTTAACCTGCAGAGTGTTTGAGGCATTGAGAAGGGAGAAGTTGCAGCTTCCGTGTTTTCAAGGAAAGGTGCTGTGGGAAAGGGATGAGGGTTTGGGCGTGATGGAGGAGTGTACCAGGGTGTCACACAGGGAGGAGTCCTTGTACAATGCTGATCGGGGAGGCGAGAGGAAGATGTGTTTTGTGGTAGCATCATGCTGGAGTTGGCGGAAATGGTGAAAAATGGTCCTTTGAGAGGCTGGTGGGCTGGGAAGTGAGGACAGGAAGACCCCCATCATGGTTCTGGGAGGAAGGAAAAGGGTGAGGTCAGAAATGCGGAAATGGATCAAACTCAGCTGAGTGCCCTGTCACACACAAGCGGGGGGGAATCCTCAGTTCAGGAAAAAAGCGGACACGTCAGAAGCACCATTTACAAAGGTGACATCATTGGAATTGATACAGAGAAACTGGGAGAAGCGGATGGAGTTCTGATGGGGTGCAGGGATGTGAGATGTTGTATTCGAGGTAGATGTGGGAATTAGTGTGTTTGCGATGAACATTGGTGGTCAGTCCACCATTAGAAATGGAGGCAGAGAGGGCAACGAATGGAAGGAAAGTTTCAAAGATGGACCACGTGAAGGCGAGAGAGAGGTAAAAAATTGAAAGTAAAATTCATAATTTTTTCCAGATCCAGATGAGAGTTGCTGAACATTCTGTACTCAGCCAAGGACACAGTTTCATCATCTTCAGGCTTGGCACGGTGCATGAACTTGTCTTCTCTTGCCTCATTTCTTTGAGGAGGAATCTTTTCCCTCTTCGCTGGATACTTTCACCAGCTCCAGTATTCTCTTTCTACCTGGACCCCACTTTCTGGCCTCCGACTGCTTTTGATCTCTTGATCTTTTCATTGAGAACTGCCATTGTGATACTGGCCATCTCAATTTCTCTGACCCTCTCAGGAAAGGAAGCCCGTCACTCCAGATCTCACTGCCCCATCTGCCCAAACATCTGCAGGTCAAGAATTAGCCTGTTCAATCACATAAAACCCATGGCAGAAACCCTTGATCTGAGTAGAAATCATCCACAAACTAAGAGGGAGCTAATGAGATGACAGCTCATTGAAAATTCCTTTGCTTCCTGTTAAATATTTGATGATGCATCTTCGACTCCAAGGTGCCAAGAGCAACTGCCAAACTTCCCTCTCACAAACAGGACCAGCACAAGGAAAACACAGACTTGACCTTGTCCTCAACATTCTGTCACAGATCCTTTTGTTCATGGTCGTATTGGTAAGAACGCTTACTGCACAGCAGTTCATAAGGAGATGAAGTCCCATCTTCACTCTGAACACATTCCTGTTCTCTGATAATATCTCCTGGCAAAATGGGATAGATTCAGGTAGAGATCTAGATGTTAAAACCAGACATCTGTGAGATTCTGTGGGACATTAACTGCAGCAGAACTGTATTCCATCACAATCCGTAACTTCATGACCTGTCATACTTTTGGCTCTAATGTTACCATCAAGCCAGGGAACCAACTCTTGCTCAATGTGAAGTGTAAAAGAGCATGATTGGAATAACATCTGGCACCCTTGAAAATGGCGTGCCAGTCTGATGAAACCTCATACATGTGAAACGTATAGATTGGGCCGCAACTAACAGATCCAATCAAAGTTCTGCTGTCCGCATACAATCCTGAATGATGATGGACAACTAAGTCATGGAAAAAGGTGTCATGAGCATTCCCATCCTCAATGATGGTGGAGCTTAACATGAGACTATAAAAGAGAAGATTAAGTGTATGCAACCATCTTCGGTCAGATGTGCCGAGTGGTTGATCCATTTTGAGCTCTTTCTGATACCCTCAGTATTACAGGTTTCACTCTTCAGTCAATAGAATGAACTCCACTTGATATCAAGAAATGGCAGATTGCATTGTATTCACTTTATGCTGTTGGATGCAATGTCATCCCAGCTGTTTTCTTGAAGAGCTGTGCTCTGGACTGTTGAAATACAGTTACAACACTAGCATCTACCTAACAATATAGAAAATTGTACACGTGTCCTGTCCACAAAAAACAGGATAAATCCAATCTGGCAAATTAAGCTCCATCAGTATCAACTCCATGCACCCAGACATTGTCACTTCCATCTTTTTCCATCTGGAAAAAGATACTCAAGTCTGAGATTGCATACCAACCTACTCAAAAACAGCGTCTTCCCTGTTGCCATCAGATATTTGAATGGACCTACCTTATATTAAGCTAATGTTTCTCTACACCTTAGCTGTGAGTGTAGCAGTACATTCTGCACCCTCTCTTTTCCTTCCCTCTCTCCTATATACTTTATGGACAGTATGTTTTGTCTGTATAGTGCACAAGAAAATCTACTTTTCATTATATCCCAATATACGTGGCAAGAATAAATCAAATCAAATCAAATGACACTTACTTGGCAATAACCTGCTATTAATGCTCAGCGTGGGTTCCACCTGGACCATTCAGCTCCTGATCTCATTAAAAACATGGACAAAAGAACTGAGCTCCAGAAATCCAGGCACCCAATCCACAACTGGTATATTTTGACTGAAATGTGTACCATTTATGATACACTACAGAAGTTTAGCAAAGCTCCTTCAACTGTATCTCCCAAATCTCCAACATCTACAACTTTGAAGAACAGGGGCTGTCGACATGTGGGAAAGTCATGACTTGCAAGTTCCCCTCCAAGCCAAACATAATCCTTACTTGGAAACGTATCACTATTCATTCATCATAACTAGGTCAAAATTCAGGATCTTTCTCCCAAGCCGCACTGTGGAGTGTCTTCACCAAAAAGATTGCAACGATGTACGAAAATAGCTCACGACATCCTTCAAGGAGGGTTAGGGATGGGCAATAAAAATTCTGCCCTTCACATTCAATGAGTTAATTATTAGAAAACTAACAAACAATGCCTTAAGACCATAAGACGGAGGAGCGGAAGTGGGCTATTCCGTCCATCGAGTTTGCTTCATCATTTAATGAGATCATGGCTGATCTGACCTGATAAGGCTCAATAACTAACTGGCAGGGGTGAAACCATGATCAGACAGGGGACGAGGCTCGTCCATTGCACTGGGGCGGTGTGCTGACATCTGTGATGGTGGTTTGCCTAAGCTCGTGTAAAGGATCAATGTAGCCAATGAGGTTAAACCAAGGTTTACTTGATGCAATTTTTCAAAGCCATCTCAGTCTTTTGGCTATGATGAAGCATTAGATCGAGCCCGGGAAGGGGTGCAATGCCTCATCCCATCAACATGGATCCTGAAGTGGGGACCCTGATTAGACTTAATTTGAACTGGCTTTTTTGATTAGAAATCAAGTACAAAAAGGTACCAATAAAAAGGACTCCAATTTCCTGTCTTACCTCCATAACCCCATTTGCCTTACTGATTAAAACTCTGTCTCAGCCTTTAACCAATGACCCAATGACCCAACCTCCACAGCTCTCTGTGATAAAGAATTCCACAGATTCACTATCTCCTGAGAGAAGAACTTTCTCCTCATCTCTGTCTTAAATGGGCAACCCCTTACTCTGAGATTATGCCTTGTCCTAGACTCTCCCACAAGAGGAAACATCCTCTTCAGTCCCTACTCTGTCAGACCCCCTGAGAATCCTATATATCTTAATAAGACCACCTCTCATTCTTCTAAACTCCAATCAGCTTACAAAGTCCAAATTCATCCCATTATTTCAAACTAATAGAAGTTTTCTCTGAGGGAACTTCACTAGGTTATACATGATGTCAGCATCATCAAACAACCTTGACATAAATATTTCAAGTTTATCACATCCCAATCAGCAATTGAGTACAGAAAGCAAGACAGTTAATATGTATTAAAAATTCTTTATAGTTTAATAGTAAGTCATATTCCTTCTCTGCAATAGAATCAGGATTTATATGAGAACTATACTTCCATGAAGACTGTGTCATGCTGTGTCGGTTTATTGGGGGCATATGATATATACACTGTGTTGAAGAACAGTATTTACTGAGTTTGCAGTTTTTGTAGCTTTTTGGTTAATTGCACCTTTATTGAATTTTTATTTCACTCTTCTTTGATACAATGCTTTACACTGTGCCAGCCTAAAGCTCATCAGGCCATAAATCCATGACCTAAGGTCACTCTGTGAGCATCAGTGTAGTTATTATGCTATTGGGCTATTAATATAATAGACATAAGGTGGGATTTTTCTGGGGTGGCCACCCACCGCCCCCAGGCTCCCTGGCAGCAGGACAGCTGATCAATACAAAATGCCTTAGCAGGATTAGATGATACCACAAGCAGTGAATGACGAACTGCCTCTACCGCTGGAAAACATGTCCTGGGGATTAGGGGGATGGAGGTGGAAAACTCCATCCATAGACTAATAATCCAGAGATTTGAGTTTAAATGCCACGATGATTAAATAAATCTGGATCATTTTTTGAAAAAAAGTTAATAATGGTGAGCATGAAAGAAATTTACAGGATTCACTAATACAGAGACGAGCAACCTAGGTTAGAGAGCGGGCTGCATTAGTAACCCTCCTTCATCATAGTGGACCACAAGATTGAAGTCAGGCTTGTTCACTTACCATGAGTCTCAAATAAGATTGAGTACATTTAACACACGTCAAATATTTCATAAGTTAGAGAAAATGCTCAAACATAAATTATAAAAAATGCTCAATCATTCAGATATTAATTGAAATGCCTTTAACATCGAGTGGCAAACACAAAATAAGTATTTGTGCTTGATTGGATGCAGAGGGAGTGCAATGCTCTCACGGTCAATATTTTGTGCAGTCAGCACGCACCTCATGCCAGCTGCCCTTGTTTAACATACATCTCACCTCAGCGATATCGATAGAAGAAAAAAGCTACACGGATGGAAACCATTGGAATGCGGCAACCCTGCGCATGGGCAACCGTCAACACAATGTCTTGTGAGCCACACTCAGAGCCCTGATGGACTGCACGTGACCTCCAGGATGCCCACCACGGCACCAATCCCTCTTTGAGAAGGAAATTCAGCATTCTAACCCAGTCTGCGAGCAATGTGGCTGACTCTTAACTGGCATATCCTAGCAATTGACTCAATTGAATAGGGCTGGGCAATGAATGCCAGAGTTGCCTTTGCTGTAAATATCAGGTTCAAGAGATTTGCTATAGGAATACAAAGTAAAGACAACCTTCAGCATCCAAAGATGGAATAATCATCAGATTACAGGCTATCGAGACTCTGAGTAATGACCTATTTTTCCTGAACTACATTTTTACGATGTTGCATTTACATTCTGAAAGCCAAACTTTTAAGAGGGGATTTTCTGTCTTGCCCACCATGGGAATCGTAGCTGGTACGTTGGGGAGGGTGGGGTGGGCAGACCATGCAAAGGTCTATTGACCTCAGACAGGACTTTTTGGTTTTGGGGCGAGCGCAGCTGGCAACTGGCAACTCCCAACCTGAATGTCTGTTCACAGACAAAATGAAACACACTTGAGGCTAATTAGATGTCACAAAATTGTGAATATCACAAACTCAGGAATAAACATTGTTACTGCACGAGGGAAAAATATTAAAATTAAGAAGTCAGATATACCTCAGTTAGAAGTCTAATGATTCCTGAGCCTCATTCCTTTCATAATTCTATATTCTAGCATGCTTCACTCAGAATTAAATTACTTTTACGCAATCGGTACTCAAAGCCACAGGAGACTAACACAGTAAACCAAAGATGAACAAGAGCCAAGTGGAAGATGATATAATTTCTTTTACACAGAATAATCTATTATATTGATTATTTCTCTTCCTGTTATAACTGTGGTTCATTATTTACTCCTCAAGAACAAAAGATACTTCATTAATATCAAATCTGCAAAAGCATTCATAATACTAACCCTGAAACAACGTGTCGCTTTCCAACCAATTGAAGCTGTGGTGGGGAAAATATTTTCATGTCCTTTTACCGATTAAGGGGCAACATGGCAGAAGCATAGTTCACCACTCTAACTGGTGGGATTGAAGATTCATGAGAATAAATTTGAGATTCTTAAGTGATTATTTAAGAACATTAAACAACATCAAAAATACTAACTGAATGTGGGTAACGATGCTGCCCCTTCCCCGTCCCTCAGCCCCACCCTCTGACTAAATTTCTTCTTGCGATTCAGCAAAGGCATCGGAAATCCCTCCCGAGTCTGTGAATGCTGAATAAATTGAAACTTGAGTTCATTGAATCACCGAAACCCTTAAGTCGAAAGAGGCCATTCAGCCTACTGAGTCTGCACTGACAACCATCCCACCTCGGCCCCATCTCCGTCACCCTCTATATTTACTCTGTTAATCCCTCTAACCTCTGCATTCTGGGACACGTAGGGGCAATTTTGCAAAGCCAGAGTACGTAACATGCACATCTTTGGATTGTGGGAAGAAACCAGAACACCTGGAGGAAACCCACACAGACATGGGGGGAATGTGCAAATTCCACACAGACAGTGACGCAAGCCTGGGAGTTGGAGCTTTGGGGCAGCAGTGCTAACCACTGTGTCACCATGCCACCTTTCCAGTGAGCCTGCACCAACAACAATCCCCCCAGTTTGATCGTTTTTTTTCTTGTTGAGAAAAGATAAAGAATGAAAAAAAACCTTCATCTATTTAACATCTTTCACATTGCCAGGATATTCCAAAGTACTTCACTGTCAGTAAAGTACTTCTCATGTGTCGTCACTGTTGTAACATTGGAGGTTGCTGTCAATCCCCACGTAGCAACACACAGCAATATGATCATGACCAAAATACTCTAGTGATGTTGTTTGAGGGATAAATATTTTCCAGGGCACCTTGGAAAACTCTCCTGACTTTCTTCGAAGTAGCCCTGTGGAATCCCAGTTTTTCCTGAGAGGGCAGGACCTCGGTTCAAGATCTCATCTGAATACAGCATTTCTAATCCTGCAGAATTCCACTGGGAATGTCAGCCGAGATTTTGTGATCAAACCTCAGGAATGTACCTTGAACCTACAGTCTTCTGACTCCAAGGTGAGAATGCTACCCACTAAACCACAGCTGATAGCAGACCAAGACGTATTGAGCAGAGGGCAATTGTTCAAGCCTGTTTTTGGTGTGAACCTGATCACATTTCCAACGAGGGACGAGGAAAATCATATATTGTGATCTCACCAGTGAGATCCGCAACGTCCAGTTTTCGTGCATCTTGAACCTACACCAGCAGTCTCACGGTTGGCTCAAAAAGATCATGCCCAATGTCTCCAACAATGCAGCACCCGCCCCCCCCCCATTGTACTGGAGTGTCAGCCTTAATTTCTTTTGTCCTCAAGACTTGGAGTGGCAATTGAACCCAGAACTCCAAAGGTGACAGCATTACCAACTGAGCCACAGCTGACATTGAACTCATGAAGCCTGAATATATAATAAAACATAATTAACATCAATTGAGACCAAGTGGGTAGTGATGATTTTGGATAATATCAGTGCAGTTGCCAGTTGCTCGGTAATGACGTGTAATAGAGGGATGAATTGAAGTTGCCTATTTGAAACTGTCACACAAAGTTAAAGTAATCCTGAAAGGATATAATCCTCCTTAGGCACTATGACAGTTTTGTTAATAACTGAGAGCAGCATGTAAGGTATTGCTTTTGAATTTGATATTTTATCCCTAACTGTGGCTGAGCCAAGTTATCAAAAGATGAATGCAATTATAACTAATTAATCAATACAAGAGGACTTTTGGTAATGAGTTAGATTTTGCCTTTACTGATGATCACAAAGAAAAATGTGATGCAAAGTATCAATGACGTGTGAGTCACATGAATGAAGAATGAGCAAAATGTTTTAGCAAAGTGTGCTGTAAAATTGAATTCAGCTGTTACAGGATCGAAAAGTCAGGCGCCTACAATAGCTGTCTGAACATCTGGGCAAAAGTGGACCAAAAATCAGACAGGATCTCAAATCACCGGGAGATATTTAAAAAACCCAATATAACAATGCAAGGCATAGCATATTCAGAAAATATTGAGAAGCAAAGTACAGGTGGTGCAGCTGTACTTATTCGAGATAACATAATGGCAGGAGCACAAAGGCTCAGCTATCAACAGGGAAGAAACATAATACGTGCTGGTAGAGAGAAAAGATAATAAATGATCAATCACATGAATGGGGATGGTCCACCCAGGAATGGAAGGGAGCTGGAGAAAGACACGTGCAAACAATTTATTTTTATCCATTCAAGGGATATGGGTGTCACTGCATTTATTGCCCATCCTGAACTACCCTTCTTCAGAGGACAGTTGGGAGTCAAACACATTGCTGTGGCTCTGGAGTGACGCACAGGCGAGACCAGGTAAAGATGGCAGATTTCCTTCGAGGAAACAAAAGGATAATTGTTCATGGGGATTTTAACTGCCCCAAAATGAACTATCAGAAGAAGGTCGGTAAAGGGAACAAGGGATGGCATTTACACAAAGTGCAGAGGACATCTTTCTAACCCAACATATAAACGAGCAAAAGATGATTGACTACTGGAACTAATAATGGGAAATCAACCAGAGAAGCTAAGAGAAAAACAACAGGGGAACATCTAGACAATAGCGAGCAAATATAATTTAAGACATTGGGCAGGATTTTGCAGCTTTGCTCAGGCGAGACTGGAAATTCCCGCCCGAGGTCAATGGAAATTTCCATAGTCAGACCCTCGTCGGTGTCATTTCCCATGAACGGTGAGGTGGTAGAGTTCTGGCCAATAACTGAGAAGGATATAAGCATGATGAAGAAAAGGGCCATATATTGGGGAAAATAAAATGCTGATTTTTGAGAGGCTAACAATAAAATCAAAACCAGTATTGACAAAGAATGATGTAAAACAGATGAAGAGCATTTAACGTGGCCAATCGAGTCCAAAAGATTATATATTCCAATAAAATCAAGAATGAACTTTTGAGAAACCATGGGTGAATAAGGGAATAAAGGAAACAGTGAGGGTGAAGAACGTGGCACCCATTGAGCACATGCAATGGAATCTTGCCTCTTTAGCTTTTAAAGGTGGGCTTGAAACATTTCCGAATCCCAATCTGGACACTTTGAGGCCTGCATACCTGCACAATCTTCTTGAGGGCGGTAAATTAATCAACCATCTCTTGGAGCTCCATCCAATGAAGAACAACAAGGCGGAGGGCCCAGAGGCTCCGAGTGCCAGCGCCCTGCTCAGCAGTGGTGGCACTGCCACTGTAGGTTGGGGGCTGTGAGTGTGCCTGAAGATGGAGGCGCCCACTGAAGACTTCAACAGTGTTCAAAAATAAACTGCGGCCACAGATGCCAAGCCATCATCAACCAACCTTTAAGCAATTAATTCCCTCCACTGCTTGAGTTGCTCAGCATTTTCTGTTTTCAATGCCAGCATCTGCAGTATTTTAGTTTTGTGCCAGGCTACCATGGAGGAGGGCTGCAAATGTGGCCCTCTGGGGCACTGTTTGTTGTGGGGTGGTGGTGGTGTGATTATTAGGGGGGCAGGTGGTGCTGGTTCTAAGTGGCATGGGTGAACAGGGTTTAAAAAAAGACCTCTCTCTTCTCTGGCTACTGGAATGACTTTAATTAGGCCATTGAGGTTGGCCTATTGGTATTTGAACTCCCTGATTAAGGAATCACCAAATGATGTCCCTGGTTGAGGAGTCAATTGAATGACCAAACAGGGAGTCATTTCCTTGTATTTAACTGGGAGCATCAGTTCCTCTGGGCTGCTGACTGATCGCACTCTGTGTAGAGCAGTTGGAATTTGTAAATAAAGGGGTTTTGGTTGAGGAACTTATGCCTCCAAAGTCTTGTTACACCTACGACCAGGGGGCTCCCTCCAGCTATCGGCTGGGCTTCAGCCTCAGCAAAGGGCCTGCCTTCCCTTTGAAAGATCCCAGTGGGCTCACATTTGTCTGCAAATGGCCACTTAACCACCACTGACTTGCCAGTTGCAGCTGGCGCCTGCGTTGTTGCCCAGGCCCTGCCTCCACAGAAACTGTTGGAGATGGGAACATATCATTGAACCACCTTGGCACAAGACTTTCTCTCAGAAATGTTTCCCCCAACCCCACCATAACCTCTCAAGAGGTCTCTGCATCCAACTCACGAGTATCAGAGGAGAGCGTGGGGAGGGGTGGTGAAAAGAGATGAGGAGACGAACAAAAGCAAGGCAAATTAACCTGCCAAGCATCAAACAAAATGGTGAAATATTTTGCAGGAAAATAAAGTTTAAAAACAGGAAGGAGGGCTGGGAATACAGCCCCAGGGAAATGGACAGGATAAAACCAGACACAGCTATGAAATGGCAAAAATACGAAATAATTACTGAAACGTCACCAGGGAGATGGTTCAAATGGATGTGATGGGGGGTCAGAAATTACATAACTGCGTTCGAAATAAAGAGCAGAAATATTAAATAAACCAATCAAACTCTAAGAGGATAAAACCACTGGCTGGGGTGAATTGCATCCATGCATGTTACTAAGAACCGAGGAAACAGATAGCAAGAGGCAGTGATACACATATTTCATCATTTGTTTGGAAAAGTCTATTGTCAGAGGACTGGCAGATCTCTAACATTATACCTACATTTAAAAGGGTTTATAAGATTACGTCCTAGAAGCCTTAGCCATTAACATCAGCAATAGGAAAAAAATTGAATCATGACTGCAGGAGAAAGAGAAAAAAAAAACACTTAGAGCCCAAACATATAATAATAAATAGCCAGCATGATCTTCAAAAGGGAGGGTCTGTTTTGGCCAACCTCACTGAATTCTTTGAAAAGGATCAGAGAGAGTAATGGAATAGATGCATTTATCGAGATTTTCATAAGACCAAGTGGTGCTTGATGATAGATTAATGAATTCGCACAGACCATGGCGTCTCAGAGCTCAAGCAGCTATTTGAAACTGTCAAGTGCTAAATGAATAGCTATCTGGAGATGGACAAAAATATGGAGTAAAGGATAGCCTTTGAGTGGCAGAAGATGGAAAGCGATGTCCCACTCGGATCAGTGCTGTGATCACTCTTTCTCACAATTTCTACGTATAATTTGGACTTTGTAATCAGAAACACAACTGTTAAATTTGCAGGTGACATCAAATTAAATCACAGTGGCACAGCAGTTAGCATTGCTGTCTCACAATGCCAGGGACATGAGTTTGATTCCCAGCTTAAGTCACTATCCGTGTGGAGTTTGTCTCTGCCCCCTGTATCTGCATGGGTTTCCTTTGGGTGCATTGATTTCCTCCCACAAACCAAAAGGCATGCTGGTTAGATGCATTGACCATGCTAAATTCTCCCTCAGTGTACCTGAACAGGTGCTGGAGTGTGGAAATTAGGGGATTTTCACAGTAACTTCATTGCAGTGTGAATGGAAACCTGCTTGTCACACTAATAAGTAAACTTTAAAAAATTGGGAGGAGGTTGTCAATATTGGGAAGAATTGTAACAATTGCAAGGTGGCATTTGGCATATTGGAAAATAGTTACTGAATTGCCAAATGAATTTCAACACAGAAAAAGGTATTGCAATTTACTAAGAAAGTTAACGAGGTCATATATGACCTGGAAAATGAGGATCTAAATGGAGCAGCAGTGAAAAGGAATTTCAGACGACAAATAAACAAATCATGAACGGTCGCGGCTCAGGTTAATAAGCCCGATAAAGAGTAAAATGAGATCCAGAGTTTATTTCTAAATGGATTGACTGGAAAAATTTTGAAAAAAGCTACGTTAAACTTCTGTTGAACCTTGGTTAGACCAGACTTGGAGTGCTGTATACAGTTTGTTCACCATATTGTAGAAAGAATATAAAGGCATTGGAGAAGATAAAAGAAAATTTAGAAGGATTACATCAGAAATGTGAGGTTACATACTTCAGGGAAGGTTGAACATGATGGGTCTTTATTTCCTCTTCAAAAGAGAAGTCTGAGAGATGATCAAAGAGGGTATCTAAAAGTATGCAATGTTTTGATGGAATAGATGTTAAGAGAGCATTTGCACATGTGGGAAAAGGCAAAATTAAAGGCTATTAATATTAAATAATCTTAAAAAATACAAATGCAGATCAAATGCCTTTAACCAGAGAGTGGTGAGGATGTGAAACCCACTGCTATATGCAGTGGTTGAAGTGCATCTAACAGGCATGTTTAAGGGGAAGATTGGTGAGGAAATGAGGGAGGAGGCAATCCCAGGTTTTGCAGACAGAATTTGCTGAGGAAGGCTGGGAAGAAATTCAAGTGGAATATAAACACACGGGCCGGGATTCTCCAATGTCACACACCGGGCCACCACCACCAGCAAGAAGAGAGAATTTGAAGCTCGGCTAAATCCTCATTCACTGCAGTGGGACCAGAAAATTCCAGCCGTAAGTGAGATCGGAGAATTCCAGCCATGGACTGGTTGGATTGAATGGCCCATCAGTCCAATGTTTTCTATGTAAAGGACAAGAAAAGACACGCAATAAAGGGTGAGAAATATGGCAAAAAGGAACTTGAATATAGTTTGCAACATTAACTTCATTTTGTTTTTATAGTTCAGTAAAACAATATTGTCCATGAGAGTAAAATAGCATATTTTGTACTTGTTTATTAATATATATTATGTTATAGACTGGAGGGAGTTTATTTTAAACAGCCTTGATTTCTCCTCTCATCACTCATCCATTAACAGAAAAGGTTTTTTTCACTGATTTTGATTTCCCCTTTACAAGCAATAGATTTTTTTCCAATCCCTCAGTTTTGGTGTGATCCAATTTCTATTAATAATGCCACAGCAATCTCAAAATCGTCAGAGGGCTGATTTATTTGCATGCATTAATCTGCAACACTAGCGTAGCAACATGATATCCTTTTCACTCACACAATAAAAGAGAGGGATAGAGAAGGAAAGATCCCCAGCACAAAGACCACAGAGTAAAGACTATTGTTTCCCTTGCGTCTAGAGCCCAGAGTCAAAGTCCAATGGTATATTCTTTCACAGTGGTTGGCAAGCTAAAACTTGATGCTGGATAATTCATTTTACCAGTGGGGAAGACTTCCATAATGAGATAGGAATATACAAAGGTGAATTAGTCTCGTAGTGATGCCATAGAAGTTCAAAAGTTACAGTGTCGAGGGTGGCCAAGCATTCACACCTGGACAGAGCCCTGGTTCTGTGCTGCTGGTCGGTAGGTGGGAGATGGCAAACTGATTTTCATTTCAGCAAGACAGTCTAACTGGTTCTGCCAGGTAGGGGCTCATGTCACAGGGGCTCACTTCGGTTTTGACAAATGGTGGATATTTCTTTGTCTGGGTTCATGAGACTGCTCATGTTCCAACCATAAAGCATTTAAAAAGGAAGGTTGCAGGACTCCTATTCCTAGCAGACACGAGTCTCCGATGGCTAGGCCTGGCATAATTCCCTTTGAATTTGATCTCTGCAACCCATATGGTTCATGAACGTATCTTCAGGGACAACAAGGTGCAAGGTGCTGCGATATTGCCAAGAAGCTCTTAATAGTTGAGTGTCATAGGTTGACAACAGCTTCAGTCATTTTGAAAGGTCATTGTCCACATTCAAGATTTTAAAAAGTAGCTATGTTGATACAAAATACATGAGTTCTTTGACCTATTACAATTGTTTTTGACATACTTCGCTTAAAATATTTACTGTTTATTATGTAACAATTGATGTGAAAAAACAGCGGAAGCATACTAAGATCCACAAGATCAGAAATTGATCTTTGTTGCAGCTTTTTTTTTCGTTGTAAACAACTGCAAAACATGTCAACCTCATACTGGGAAGGGTATGGCACAGCCTGGGGAGACGGTGATGTAGTGGTGTTGTCACTGGGCTAGTAATCCAGACCCAGGGCAATGCTTTGGGGATCCAGGTTTAAATCCCACCACAGCAGAAGGTGAAATTTGAATTTAATAAAAATCCAGAATTAAAAATCTAACGATGATCATGAAATCATCGTTGATTGTCAGGAAAAAAAACATTTGGTTCAGGAGGGGACCCTGTTATCCTTACCTGGGCTGGCCTACGTGTGACTCCAGACCCACAGCAATGGACTCTTTAAATGCCATCTGAAATGGCCTTGTGAGCCACTTAGTTCAGGGGGAATTAGGGATGGCTAATAAATGCTGCCCCAGTCAACGAGGCCCACGTCCCCTGAACAAATAAAAAAAGTACGCTCACTTTGAACATCGAATTCTCCTGTATCATTATGATGGCAAACGAGCGGTAATCTTATTTAAAAATAAATGTTTACAAACAAAAGGAGGCCAATTAGTCCATTGTGTCTGTGCTGCAGTTTCCATGAGCAACTTACCTAGTTATACTCCTCTCTTTCTCCCTCTCGCCCTGCAAATGTTTAATGTCAGATTAATTATCCAGATTTCTTTCAGGGCTGATTAGATCTGCCTGTATCACATGCACAAACAGAACATTCCAGATCCCAAGTGCTGCATAGAAAACCTTTTGCTCATGCCTGTATTGCTTCTTTTGCCAGTCACATTAAATTGAAGTACATCTGCTCTTAACCTTCCTGCATCTTCTATTGTGCCTCTATATTTTTCATCTAAATACGCAAGGTGTGGTGTAACCAAGGTTCGATATAGATTTAGTTTAACATCCCCCATGTTCAATTTTATTCCTCTAGAATTAAAGCTCAACCCTTGGTTTACTTTATTTATAGTCTTGCTTACCCCGGTACAACCTTTAATATTGGTTTACTTGTTTCTGTACTCCACCAAAACTCAATGGCCAGAATTCTCTGGCTGTTCATGTTGGTGGAATTTTCCAGTCCCGCTGGCAGCACAGCCCCACCCATGGATTTCACGCTGGTGTGGGGTAACGTCAATGTGACTGGAGAATCCTGCCGCTAGCAAACAGCATGCCTCCTCCCGCCAGTGGGAAACCTGTGGCTGCGAGGTCAGAGAATCTCACCCAACGTTTTCCAAGTAATACGTGACCTCCCTATTCTCCCGACCAAAATGTGCTACCTCATATTCACCTGTGTTGAACTCCGTTTGCCAATGGTTTGCCCAATCTGCAAGTTTATTAACATTCTCCTGTAATTCATTGCAGCGTTGATTATCTCCAAACTTTGTTGACAACTGCAAATTTAGAAATTACATTTTTGATTCCCAATTTTAAATGTTAGTTGTAAACAGCAGTAACTGTTGTTCCACAGTAATGATCCTGTGGAACACCACTTCCCACATTTATCACTCTGAATAATTATCCTTTACTCCCCACTGTCTGTTTTTATTCTACCATTTTCCCTGCCTCGACATTCTCTAACTTTATTCATTCGTCTATTATGGTTCACCATATCAATGTCTTTTTGAAAACCCAGATAAATTATATCTGCACGTTACTACTGGCTACTCTCTCCGTTACTGCCTAAAAAAAAATCAAAAAGATTGGCCAAGCAACATTTTCCTTTTTGAAATCCATGCTGATGATTCAGTATTATACTTCTTATTTCTATGTCTTCTTTGAGCCTCCCCTTTCATAAGGATTCCATTAGTTTTCCTACTACTGATGTTAAGCTGACTGGTCCATAATTCCCTGCATATGTTCAATCCATTTCTTAAATATAGGAATTATATTAACTCTCCATCAGTCTTCTGACATGATACTTTTTAGCTGTGAAATGTTAAATGTGAGTATTAAGGCCTCCGTTAATTATCTTTGTTAGATTCTTTGAAATTACAATCAATCTGGAGCCGAAGTTTTGTCCTCAATTAGTTTGTTTGCTGCATCAAATACATGCCCGTTTTAATTTTAAGTGTACTTATCCCGTTACCCACTTTCTCATTCAATGTCACGTCCATCTGTTCTTCCTCCCTGCTAAACAACAAAGCAATGTCATGATTTAATCGCTGAAATATTGCTATCGCTCACGCCAGCCAGATACGGTCCCACTGATGGCACACCCCTGCCACCACACAATTCCCAGTGGAAGGAGGTGCGTTCGATGGGAAACTCTGTTGACACAGCGGGACCGTAAGATCCCACCGCAAGCGAGTGGCAAGCTGCCTCCCGTCGCAGCGAAACATGCTGCAGAGAGGGAAAAAAATCCTGCCCAATATCTCAGCCATTTCTCCATTGTTAAATGTGGCGTTATCCTATCTGTCCCTTCATGCTCTTATCCTATTACAGCCTTCCTTTCTTACTGATATTTCTGTAAAATAATTTACTATTTTATTGGCTATTCTTTGCTAGTTTAATTTCATAGTTCCTCCTTGTCTTCCTTTAGTTATTTATTAATCTTTTTATATTCTCTCTGATCTTATATTCCCCCGCTTAATGTGTGCTTTTCTTTAAACCTAAGTTGTTCCCTTATGTCTTCATTCTTCCATGGAGTCCTACTTGTGCTTTATCTGTCTTCTCTTGAACACTGTTTTAAATGTTTGCCTTTGTTGTTTTCCATCACTGTTTGCCAATATACTTGCCTATTCTATTTTCTCCAACTAAAAAAAAATAAAAAGGATAAGTAGGCATTTTAAGACATCTTATAAACTGTTTACGAGCTAAAGCAATGCAAATCCATCACTTAAAATTGTGATATTTCTGTGCTAAGGGATGGATTGACAACGGATTAAAAATTGATCAAAAACTTGCTCTATTAATTACCAGACATAATTTTCTGTGGCAAATTCAATTAGCAGTTAATGTCCAAATCCATCAAATTTTAAAAATGACTGTAGCTATGAATGAAATGGTGACCCACAAAGAGTCAGAACCCCTGCCCAGAATTCACTTAATGGTGGGTGGGGAATGGGATAGGATTTGGTGGGAATTCAAAAATTAGTTTCCTGTCAGCATGCAATTCCCAAAGTATCTTCTGCTGGTGCCCACCACGGAGGATCAGGAAACCCATTGGAAGTCCCGTGAAATTGATTCCAATTCCATGAAATTGAATCCGACCAGAATCTTCCACCAACGCTCAATTCTCCGCGTCACCAGCAGGAAAACTCACTGGTTAGAAAACGCATCTAGAACAATGTGGCATGCAGATGCCAGTACTCACCTAAACCATGCCTGGCACACAGTCTCCACAGTTTGGAATGAGGGCTGCCAGCAATGCTGGATCCTGGAACATCACAGCAGTGAGCGAGGGGAAGATCAACAGGTCGGTCATCGAGATACAGTGTCAACGTGGAAGTCCATCTTCCGCCCTCAGAGTGTTCCTAAAGATCCATCTTCTTTCTCACAATGTCCATCTTCTTTCTCCAATGGTGGGTCATTGATGTTGTGCACCTTTTCAATATGCCACCTGGATATACGGCAAACTATGTACCAAGCATGCTAAGTCTTGATTACTGACAAACCCTGGCACTGAAAATTATCTTCCCCAAGTGTGATCTTTGGCTTTTAATTGTTGTTAGAGATTTGTTTTGGAAAGAAGTTGAATAATTGTCTTAACCTTTTGGCGCTGTCACTTCTGCCTCTCCCTCAATTTGCGGAATCACAATCTAACTGTCCAAAGTGCAACATGAAATATTACAGATTCTGAAAGAGTAATAGATTTCATCTTAGTAACTCTTTAGTCAAATACAAAACAGATAGCAACAGAAAAATAAGATTTCTATTGAATGAAACAGTGAGTCCAGAAAGTAAATGGTCAGAAGTTACATTCTGAGCAGACCGAGCTACACTTTAACAAATGACCTCTGATTTCTAGGCAGACTCCACCATTAAACTAAATTTTAGACTTAAAACAGTTCCAATGGAAAGCTGTAAAAGAGAATATGAATTGCAAAGACGGACCGAATGGGAACTTGCAATATAATCAAAATACGGAGGACCGAGACAGAAAAGTAAATGTTACCGGATGATAAGGTTGCTGGATTGATTGTCCCTCTGTGCAGTTCCAGGTAATGCTTACAAACTAAAAGCAGCTAAACATTTAGTGGCAGCCCAAAAGGATATTAAACATATGATTTCACAAACAGCAATGAGATAATTGACTCGATAATTCATTCTTTGTACTGTAGCTCGAGCGATTAACGTTTGGCCTGGACATATTTCCTTGTTCCACTTCAAATACGTCATGGGTCTGTTAACTGGTCCATCCTATTCCTTTATTCCCAAGTATTTATGTACTGAGAGGACAGATAGAACAGCAGTGTGACATCATATAACATTAAAGCTGAATGATTCTCCACAAGTTCCTCGCCACTGACCTTTTCAAAAAGCTTCACTGAGTTTAAATGACCTTCCTTAAAACAAAAGTTCTCGTTGTTATTCATGGATCTTCATTTGGAGGGTCCTTAGAGCACTGTTTAACAGAACACTCAATCATATTTACGTTTCTCAAGGCATTACCTCCATTCTTCCTACCATCACATTTCACAATATAATGGTTTCAGAGAATAAAGCCTGCCCTAGTGTTTATGGCAACGCTGGCAGAACGAGTATAAAATAACAGAATCAAGCTGAGAAGATTTCTGCGCACAGAAATTTCATCTATACCTTTTTTTGTAAGGTATGGTTGAATAGACCAAATAAAAGTCTCCCTGTCTTTGACAAGTAGGACAAGGAAAATTAATTAAATGACTCACTCTGATAACTACGTTTACAATTGACTTGCTTATCTTCTGCTCCCTAGTGCAGGATGTGTAGCTATCCGTCACTGCTTATCTTATTGGTCATCCACTTTTTTTTTGAACATGAACTACATTTTTACATTTATTTTAATGTCTCGTTTTACTGTTATTTTCAGTTGTCGTGCATTTATCAAACTGGAGAAGCTTTTTTTAGCTTTTCATTCAAAGTTATTGGCCGCAGGCATAAAGCTATAATTTCTCCTGGACGATACAATAAATGGCAGATGTGGCGCCGTAAATAGAGGCAGACAGTTATATATTATTTATTTGTACATGGAAAGTCACAGAACCGGGTCATTCAGCCAAAGGTGCCTGCAACAGCTGTTAAAAGGAGCCTGCCCCTGTGCTTCTCCCAAAGTCCTGCAAACTTTCCCCTTCAAGCATTTATCCAATCCTCCTTTGAAAGTTCTGACTGAATCCACTTTATTTATTTATTCATTCATTTATTAATTTACTATTTATTAGTGTCACAAGTAGGCTTACATTAACACCGAAATGAAGTTACAGTGAAAATCCCCGAGTCGCCACGTACCGGCAGTTGTTCGGATACACTCAGAGAGAATTTAGCATGGCCAATGCAACTACCCAGCACATCTTTCGGACTGCGGGAGGAAAGCAGAGCACCCAGAGGAAACCCTCGCAGACACGGGGAGAAAGTGCAGACGGTGACCCAAGCTGGAAATTGAACCCGGGTCCCTGATGCTGTGAGGCAGCAGCGCGAACCACTGTGGCGCCACTCTTTCAGGCAATGGGTACCAGATCATTAAAAATTACATAGTTAAAAAACACAACCTGTTTCACACCTCTGGCATGTTGTCAATTCTGATAACTCAATGTCCCCCTCTTCCAATGTACGCAGTTTCTCCTTCTTGCTTCCATCATAAGCCTTCATGATTTTGAATACCTTCATTAAAGCTTCCCTTAACCTTTGCTGCCCTAAAGAAAATAATGATCCATTCTCTCATCTCTCCTTACAAGTAGCATCCTGCGTCGCTGATACCATTCTAGTAAATTATCTTTGCTTTCTCTCTAAAGGTTCGACTTCCTTCCTAATGCGTGGTGTCCAGAATTTCAGATAAGGATGGTGACTCACTCAGAAGGTGGTGGTTTTTCCCATGCAGTTGCTTTCCTTGTTCTGCAGGACAATCAAGTTTGTGGAAAACACTTTTGAAGGAGCTTTGGTGAATTGCTACGAGGCACTTTGTCGGGGGTACAGACTGGTGGATGGAATGCATGTTTAAGGTGGAAGATGGGATAGGAATTAACAGGCTGCTTTGTCTGGGATGAATCATCTGGTCCAGTAAACGTTTTGGTCAACGGCAAACCTCCCCCTCAAGGTAAAATCATCGGAGAGGGATGGGGTGCATCTCCCAGGATACATAAGCGGAGGCCATTTAACAGGCTCCCTGCTGAGTGCCAGGGCCTCCGCACATCTCTTTGCCCCGGATTTCCAGCAGCATCAGCTATACGTCAGAAATGGGTACAGAACTAATCTAAATATTTACATCTTCATTTTAATATCATTAGCAGGGCCGGGATTGTATTCTCCAGGCCCACTAGCCTCTACCCCAGCCAGAAGTGTTTCACCCCATTTGTAGGGGGGCAACAAAAGCTCTCCACTAAGGGAGAGCTGGCAACCTGGCCCCGCTGGAGTGAAGGGAGACCATGGATGCCCTCCAGAAGTTCAGGGGGGTAAGAGGCCCTGGACATTCCCATCTGGCAATGCCAAGGGGTGGGGCCAACATGAGTGAAACTATCTCCGTTTCCTTTCCCAGATTCATCATCCACCAAGTTCTCTTTGGTGAATACTGACGCAAAGCACTCATTTAATATCTCACTCACTTCTCTGGTTCCACACATAGATTCCATTCCTTGTCCTTGAGTGTGCCAACCCTCTCCCTGACGACCCTCTTCCTCTTTATATATGTATAAAAAGCCTTGGGATTTTCCTTAATCTTGCTGGCAAATGCTTTATCGTTATTCCAGGAGTATTCCAGTGTTTTTATGCGAATTTGGCACTTTGATCTTTTTTGGGAGAATCTCGGCCTATATTAGTTTGGAGAAGTATTTGGCTATCCTTACTAAGGAGAAGATAGACTCTAAAGGCATTTCCTCTGAGCTGGATGCTAATTCAGCCAAATCCGTAAAGACTTGAAGAAGAAAATCAGGCAAATAATTTGGGGGCCACAGATGTCCATGATCGAAATGCTTTCCCCATGTGGCAGCATCTTCACAATCACATATCTTCCCTATTTATCCCTCACACCGAGTTCTCCATTTTTATTAACTAAAATCAAAAGCCCTTGGCTACGAGTCAAGTGTGACGCAAAAATGGCCTGCCCAACCCAGTCTTGTTTCAATTTTAGTTGCTACTTGTCATAGGAGCCCTACAATGCAAAAAGAAGCCATTTGACCCATCCAGTCTGCATGATCCTCCGAAGGAGTATCTTACCCAGGCCCATGTCCCACCTGTAACCCCACACATTCACGCCGCTAATCCCCGTAACCTACACATCTTGGGACACTAAGAGGCAATTTAACATGGTTAATCCACATAACCTACACAATGGGAGGAAACTGGAAGAAATCCACACACAGAGAATGTGCCAACTCCATACAGTCACCCAGGACTAGAATTGAACCCAGGCCATGGGCGCTGTGGGGCAGCAGTGCTCACCACTGTCCCACCATCCAGATGGGTTTCCTGCAACAAAGTTATGCCAACTTTCTCCTTTTTAAGCAGAGACAAAAATCTTCTTTCTTTTAATAGGACGATGCATCCCTTGTACATTGCAGGAGTAACGTTTCAAAGTCAACACTGCCACTGCTTATTCAGCCAAAGAGAGTGTAAGATATTGACACAAAGTTTACCCACCAATGATTTTCTTGCTCCACTCAACCGTGCTCCAAAACAGAGATTTTGTCTCTGCTTAAAAAGGAGAAAGTTGACATAACTTGGTTGCAGGAAACCCATCTGGATGGTGGTACAGTGGTTAGCACTGCTGCTTCACAGTGCACATGACCTGGGTTCAGTTCCAGCCCTGGGTGACTGCGTGGAGTTTGCACATTCTCTGTGTGGATTTCCTCCGGGTGCTCCAGTTTCCTCCCCTGTTATAGCTGAAGCACCAATGATACATCATAAAGTATTTTTCCAGAAAGTGAGACTTCTCTGTACTCTTGCAGGAATGAATTACCAATTATTTATTACCAAATCAAAGAAAAAAGACGAAACAAAATGCGGGACTCTGTAGGGCAATACCTATAAATCTTCCATAATTACAGCAAGGAGTCTTTCTCATCCAAAGAGGAGAGAAGATATGCCCCAAAAAGGGCAAGTCCAACATGCCCTTTCTGCATTCTAATCCTACCTCCCAGCAGCGGCATTATTCAAGTTTATCACGATCAGAGCAAAGGAAACCAAAAAACACAATTCTAAGTGTACAGATGAAAAATAAGGGAGAAGGATATTTTTACGCAGCCCTCATGTTATACAATCTGCTTAACTCGAAGGAACATGCTGAGGAATGTGTTCCATTTCATTCTTAAGGATAAAAAAAAATCATTGTAGTTCTCAGTTACTAGATCACCCCTGTCAGAATGATAAATACCAACACAGAATCAGAAAGGAATTATCATGACAAAGGACAGAGTCTGGGTTTCGTAGTGAACTGCAGTCTGCTACTCAAAATGATTGCCTTCCATGCAGTTTACAACAGCAATGGTTTTTGTCGGATTGTTGAACA
This sequence comes from Carcharhinus amblyrhynchos, assembly GCF_965287045.1. NCBI lineage: Eukaryota > Metazoa > Chordata > Chondrichthyes > Carcharhiniformes > Carcharhinidae > Carcharhinus > Carcharhinus amblyrhynchos. The sequence goes on from NC_137331.1 coordinate 4,319,017, forward strand.
TTTTTATAAAGTTGTTGAATGTCATCCTCAATACAGCAGGGTACAGAAGGTCGTATTACTCTCCAATAGATTTTAACCATCTTCTAACTTCGTCGAAGCCCTGTGCTTCTGTTGTATCTTCATGCCATCATACAGCAAGGCTGCCATTACGTCTTGCTGCCTCTTATACTCTTTGACAATCTTGAAGTTGTGAAAGCTTATAATTACAGGCTGGGGTTGTTGATTGTCCCTGGGTTTCAGAGACAGGATACGGTGTGCCCTTTCTAATTTCATGTACCCAGCTTTTGTTTCTAAATGAAGGAAATGTGGTAGGCAGCTCTCAAAGAATTTAACTGGATCCTTAGCTCCTTCTGGCAAAGTAACAATCCGCATATTTTCTTCATCAAAGAATTCTGACGTTCCACGTAACTGCTTTTCCATGGATTCTAAGCCGGCCTCAACCCAGAAAGCTGCATTTTCGACAGCACCAATCCTCTCCTTCGCTTCATCAAGATTTTTGCTAGCATTTTGTAGTTCTATTGAATAAGCACTGATGTTTTGTACTAATAGACTCAGTTTCTCAACAATGACCTTCATAATATTAACAGCCATCAGTTGTAATGCCTTCCCAGAGTGCTGGATCGAGTGCCTGTTCGAGGTGGAGGTCCACCTCGTGTCAAACGAGGGGCATGCACACGGTGGGTCGTGCGTGGGCTGCTCTTGGAGGTTCCGGGAGTGGCCTAGTACTTCGTGTCGGTGTGTGTTGCTTGATCCTGGACCGGTAGACGGGCGCCGCAACAGCTCGGTGACTAGCACTGCTAGCTGTGCAGATACATGGATTTGGGCCTGTGTCTGTGGGAGTTTGTGCATTCTCCCTGTGGTTGCGTGGGTTTCCTCCGGGCGCTCCGGTTTCCTCCCACACCCCAAAGATGTGCTCTTCGGCTGATTGGTTTTACGAAATTGACACGATTCTCCCCTGAATCTGGCTAAGTTAGGGGTTCCATTTGTAGACACGCAGGGTAGAATAGGTGTAGGGTGATGTGGCGGCGTGAACTCGTTGGGCCGAAGGGCCTGTTTCCCGTGCTGGGTTGTTCTTTGTTGTTCTTTGTTCATTCACTAAGTTGTCATGTTGAGGAGTTGGCTCCATCTCAGTTACTTCTGACTATTCTCTTGTCAATGGTTTTTGTAATATTTCTCAGCATTTTGTCACCAATGTGCAACCAGAAATCTTCCAGTGATATAATATGGAGCTCTCGCTCCCGGATATTAAGTAAGAGCTGTGCATGCACGATGAATGAAAGGATTTCAGGCTGAGTAATGCCAGAGCTCACAGAGACACAGCAATTCCTGTGCTTGCATCATGTCATGATGTGGAGATACCGGCGTTGGACTGGGGTAAACACAGAAAAGAAGTCTCACAACACCAGGTTAAAGTCCAACAGGTTTATTTGATAGCAAACACCACAAGCTTTTGGAACGCTGTTACTTCGTCAGGCGATGGAGAGTTCCGTTCACAAACAGGGCATATAAAGGCGCACAAAGTTTACAGAATACAGATTAGCTGCAAAGACTCACATTCTAATCAGTATTCTGTAAACTGTGTGTGCCTTTATATGCCCTGTTTGTGAACAGAGCTCTCTACTCACCTGACGAAGGAACAGCGTTCCGAAAGCTTGTGGGTTTACTATCAAATAAACTTGTTGGACTTTAACCTGGTGTGAGACTTCTTACCTTGTATCATGTCACAAAGACACAGGGTTAATGTGCAGACTCTGCACAGTGACCCAAGATGGGCAGCAAACCTGGGTTCCTGGAGCCGTGAGGCAGCAGTGCTAACCATTGTGCCACCATGCCAACTAAAGTCATAGTGACCTTAAACTTTTAAATTGCAGTGAACAGAAGTGCAGAGAAAACAGACAAGAGTTGGATGGCAAGGGAGATAGGACTACAGTAAGCAGATTGAAACAGTTTGCAATGACCCCCACCCGTCACTTCATGCTGATCTATTCAGTCCAACCAAGGTGTGACTCCCATTGGTCAAGTAGATCGAGAAAAACCCTCCTACCTAACACTTCAATGCAAATTCCACCTGGACAAATGAATGGGAATCTTGGACACGATAAATAAGTGCATGGTCTCAAACCCAACCCAACAATGCCTGGTTTCAACAGAGTGATCCGACCTCAACAGATTCAGGATCGGCCCACAGTCCCTGCTTGGCCAACCTCCACAGATGGGGCTTTAGTGCCAGCCCCCTCTGTGCCTACAGGAGAAAGCAAACCATGAACCACATCGTAGAATAGTGTCCAATCCATGTCTCAGTGGAGGCCTCTCCACACGCAACACATCAGGACCAGAAGAAACTGCTTGGCTCGGGGACTTTGCATTGACTGAATAAATGAAGAGTAAGCAGCCTCCCGGCTGACACTGAGTTAAAGGCTAATAATAAAAAGCAAACAATTGTTACTGTAATTGTAAGTAGATAAACAGATGTGCCTGTGATAAAGAAAGAAGGATAATCATGGACCTTACTTTCACTGAAGCTACAGCGAATGTCATTTCAATGTTGTTAGCAATATAACTGATCACAATCAAAACAATTTAATTAATTTTTGATGAGATGAGGTTTAAAGATGCAGCGTACAATCAATGTGAAATTGCTTCGCAGCAATGCAAATCCAAACTCAGGGCTGCATTCAGCCCTGGACAAAAGTGAAACAATCATTGTATTTTGCCATAAAGAGTAAGGAGAACGTATAGTGTTCAGTGAATAATAGTCTGAAGGATTAGAGAAACAAAAGGAGCCTCAGAGTAGAAGCACAAAGATCACTAAAGACAGCAGCCAAATTCGTAGCACTACAGTTGGACCTACTGCACAGTGGAGGAGAAAAGACATGGAAATGCAATAGTCACAGGGAATTCAATTGTGAGGGGAATAGATAGATATTTCTATTGTCAAAAAACAGACTCCAGGATGATATGTTGTCTCCCTGGTGCTCGAGTTGAGGATGTTTCAAAGTGGTTGCAGGGCATTCTGAAGGGAGAAGGTAAATACAAATTGCTGTGGTACACAGTAGTACAAACAACATAGGTTATAAAAAAAGAGAGATGAGGTCCTAAAAACAGAATATAGAGAGCGAGGAAGCTAGTTGAAAAGTAGGACCGCAAAAGGTAGTCATCTCAGGATTAATACCAGCGCCATGAGCTAGTCAAAGTAGAAATAGCAGAACATATAAGATGAATACATGGCTGAACAGATGGTATGAACGGGAGGGTTTCAGGTTCCTGGGGCATTGGGATCGGTTCTGAGGGAGACAGGACTTTTACAAACTGGATGAGTTACACCTGGGCATGATCTTTGGGGGGTGGGCCGAGGGGGGCGGGGGTGGGGGGTGGGGGGGTGGGGTGGGCCGGGGTACATGCTAGATTGGTTGGGAAGGATTTAAACCAATACGGCAGGGGGATGGGAGCCGATGTAAGGAATCTGAGCAGGGGGAAATCAAAAACAAGAAAAAAAGGCTGCAAGAACAATAAGAAAAGTGATATACAAATCAAGGGCTAGTTTTAAATATGGCCACAGTAAGAAATAGTAAGAACGGCATAAGGAATATTAAAAGGTTTCGGACCTGAACATTTAGAGCATTCAAAACAAAATGGATGAATTTGTGGCACAGATGGATGTAAAAAGGAAATAATGTAGTTGGGATTTGGAGACATGGCTCCAAGGTGACCAAGGATGAGAACTAAACATTGAGGGTTAGTCAACGTTTCAAAAGGACAGACAGAAAGGAAAATGTGGAGGAGTTGCATTATTGATTGAAGAAGATATTGATGCAATATTCAGGAAATATATTCGCACAGATGATGTGGAATTTGTATGGGTCGAGTTTAAAACCACCAAGGGGCAACAAACATTTGTGAGGTAGACCACCAAACTGTCGTGACAATGTTGGAAATAGCATTAGACTGGAACTTCGAGATGCATTTGATAAAGATGCATCTTTGGTTATGGGTGACTTTAACTTACATATAGATTGGGTGAGTCAGATTAGTCACAGTGCAATCCAAGATGAATTTCTGGTGTGGATACAGGATGGTTTCCTGGAACAATATGTTGAGGAACCAACGAGGAAACAAGCCATCTTGCACTGGATATTGTGTAATGGGAAAGGATTAATTGGCAACCTACTTGTGAGAGAATCCTTGGGGATGAGTGACGATGATATGGTAGAATTCTTTATCAAGGTAGATAGTGATATAGTTGGTTCTGGGACCAGGGTCCTGAACCTTAATAAAGATAACTATGATGGCATGTGTGTTGGAACCCAGGGCAGACATTTGATTTTGGCGTGGGTGATCAACCCAGGTATGATTCAACTTACTCACTAGGAAGCTTTTATCAACAAAGTGTATTTAAGAACACAGTTAAAATATAGCAAAAATACATTAACATAGCTTTTACCAATTACAAAACTTAAACAAGACACAGTATAACTCCTAACAGCCAGCTTTCTGTGTTGTTCCAAGTTAAACACCATCCTTCTTCAGATTTAGCACAAAAATCAAGTATGATGACATGATGTTGGGTCATCAGCTTTTTAACATCTGCTGTGAATTGGCTCTTTGAATGTGAGATCAAATCTCTGGTGCTCCCTAGTCTAGGAACTTTCCAAAAAGCCTCTGGGGTGGGGGGAGGGGTGGGGAAGAGAGAGAGAAAAAGAGAGAGAGAGAAAAAGAGAGAGAGAGAGAAAAAGAGAGAGAGAGAGAAAAAGAGAGAGAGAGAGAAAAAGAGAGAGAGAGAGAGAAAAAGAGAGAGAGAGAGAAAAAAAAGAGAGAGAGAAAAAAAGAGAGAGAGAGAGAAAAAAAGAGAGAGAGAGAAAAAGAGAGAGAGAGAGAAAAAGAGAGAAAAAGAGAGAGAGAAAAAGAGAGAGAGAGAAAAAGAGAGAGAGAGAAAAAGAGAGAGAGAGAAAAAGAGAGAGAGAGAAAAAGAGAGGAAAAGAGAGAGAGAGAAAAAGAGAGAGAGAGAAAAAGAGAGAGAGAGAAAAAGAGAGAGAGAGAAAAAGAGAGAGAGAGAGAAAAAAGAGAGAGAGAGAGAAAAAGAGAGAGAGAGAGAAAGAAAAAGAGAAGAAAAAAAAAGAGAGAGAGAAAAAAAAAGAGAGAGAGAAAAAAAAGAGAAAAAAAAAGAGAGAGAAAAAAAAGAGAGAGAAAAGAGAAAAAAAAGAGAGAAAAAGAAAGAGAGAAAAAAGAGAGAAAAAAGAGAGAGAGAGAAAAAGAGAGAAAAAGAAAGAGAGAGAGAGAGAGAAAAAGAGAGAGAGAGAGAGAGAAAGAGAGAGAAAAAGAGAGAGAAAGATTGCTTTCTCCCATTCTGCTCTGTGGAAAAAAACTGTGCTAATTCATGTGACATTATCTGTGATCAACCTCAATCAAGCTCTGCACTGCAAACCCAAGGAAGCATTAAAACCAGAGAACCCTGAATTAATTCAGATTAAAATCAACATGATATCAGTTGTACTGCCTCAGTCGTGACTGACTTTTTAGTGCAAACCCACCCATGTGTGACAATTGAAGTGCCAGAATTTTAAAGAAGTCTCCAGGGATGAAGTCCTTTCAGTTTCAGCCAAGGTGTTAGCCTTGGCTCAATAGTAGCACTCCCGCCTCTGAGTCAGAAGGTCATGGGTTCAAGCCCCACTCCAGAACTTGAGTACATAATCTCGTCTGACATTCTATTGAGTAATGAAGATGTTTGAGTTCTTGCCTTTCAGGTGGAACATTAAACTAAGATCCCATCAGACACTCTTGGGTAATACTGCAAATGTTGCACAACAGAATCTAATAAGTAAATGGTCTCATAATTCCCTATCAAGAATACTTTGGATAATTTTATGTTCCCATATACATGAACTTGTGACACAAAGTAAGACAGAGGGTTATAGGTAAGCCTAGTAGGTAGATACGTTCGGTGCAACTTGTGAGCCGAAGGGCTTGTTTGTGCTGTAGTTTTACTATGTTCTAAAGCAACAATCAAGTTCACCAGACAACATGGTGCCAACAAATTGCCAAGGACTGCAGAAACATCCTGCGGAGAATCATTAAAATGCATTTCTTAAAGGCACAGTATCATCACAATGAGACACGAGTTGGCTACTATGGACTGGGAAACGTTGCTGAGTGAAAAATAAGGGATAGGCAATTGTAGGCATTTAAGGGACGCATAAGTGAACTTCAAAAGCTACTCATTGCTATTTGGCACAAGAGTGGAAAGAGAGCTGTAACCATAGCTTACAAGAGAAATTAGAGATAGCATGAGATTCAAAGCAAAGCATACAGATAGAAAAGAAATAGACGAGGAAAAGCAATCGCCTGAGGATTAGGAGCCATTTAAAATTCAGCAAAGGCAGACTAAGTGATTGACTAAGAAGGGGAAGATAGAATGCACAAGGAAGTTGGCACAGAACATAAAAACTGACTGTGAAAGTTTCAGTCGGTACATAAGGGGAAAAGGATTGACAGAAATGAAGGTTGGGCCCTTATAGAAATGGAGAACTGGCTGAGGAACTAAATTCATACTTTGCTTCTGTCTTCACAAAGGAAGACTTGAATAATGTAGAGAAGTTCTGAGAAATGTAAGTTTTAATGAGGAACTAGAGGAAATCAATATTAGTAGAAAAATGGTTTTGAGAAAATTAGTGGGATTGAAGATCGATACATCTTCATCCCAGAGTATTTGAGGAAGTGGCCCTAGAAACTGTAGATCCATTGGTGATCATTGTCAAAAGTTCTTAGCACTCTGGAATGGTTCCTCCAGATTGGAGGATAGCTAATGTAAGCGTAACTGTTCAAAAAGGGAGTTAAAGAGAAAACAAGAAACTATAGATCAGTGAGTCTAATATTGGTACTGGGGAAGTTGCTAATCTATAATCAAGAATTTCATAGCACAGCATCTGGAAAGCAATGGTATAATCAAAGTCAGCATGAATTTACAAAGGAAAATCATGTTTGACAAATCTATTGGAATTCCTTGAATGTGAAATTAAGAGAGTTGACCAGAAGGAACCGACGGATGTAGTTTAATCAGGCTTTCGATAAGGTCTCACACAATGGACTACCATATAAAGTCAAAACACATGGGATTGTAGCAGTACCTTGAGATGTATAGAAAGCTGCCTAGCAGACTGGAAGCAAAGAGTTGGAATAAGTGGGTCATTTTCCAATTGGCAGGCAGTGGCAAGTGGTGTACTGCAGGAATCTATGCTGTTCCCAGCTGTTCACATTATATATTAATGATTTGGATGAGGAAACTAAATGGAAGATCTCCAAATTTGCAGATGATACAACATTTGGGTGGAAGGGTGAACTGGCAGGAGGATGCAGGGATGCTTCAGCGTGATTTGGACAGGCTGATTAACTGGGCATAAACATTGCAGATGCAGTATAATGTGAATAAATGTGAGGTTATTCACTTAGGCGGCAGAAGGAGGAAGGCAGATTAGAATTTGAATGGGTGTAAATTGAAAGAGGCCGATACTCAACTAGACCTTGGTATCCTTGTGCATTGTCACTCAAAAGTAAGTGCACGGATACAGCAGGCTGTAAAAAAGGCAAACAATACGTTGGCCTTCATAGCAAGAGCGTTTGCGTATCAGAATAGGGATATTTTATTACAATTATAAAGGGTGTTGATGAGGCCACATCTGGAGTATTATGTGGAATTCTGATGTCCTTACCTGCGGAAGGATGTTTTGCTATAGAGGGTTTAAAGGTTAAACTTTAAAAAAAAACTTTAAACTTTAAACCTTACTTTGAAGGTTTACCAGGCTGATTCCTGGGATGGCAGGATTGTCACATGAGAAGAGACTAATATTGTATTCACTGAAGTTTAGGAGAGTGAGAAGGTACCTCACAGAAACTTATAAAATTCTAACAAGATTAGATAGGGTAGATTTAGAAAGAATGTTCCCAAAAGTGGGGAGTCCAGAACTAGCGATCATAGTTTGAAGTTAAGGGGTAAACCTTTTCGGACTGAGGTGAGGAGAAATTTGTTCACCCACAGTGTGGTGAATGTATGAATTTCACTACCACAGAATGTAGTTGAGGCCAAAACTTTGTCTGATTTCAAGAAGGAATCAGATATAGCTCTTGGGGCTGAAGGGATCAAGAGGTATGGAGACAAGGTAAGATGGGGTTATTAAATTTGATGAATGGCGGAGCAGTCTCCAAAGGCCGACTGGGCCAACTCCTGCTTCTATTTTCTATGTATGTTTCTCTGTAAAGCATTAGCACAATTAATAAGGTTCCAAAAAGGGCAACGTAAGTATAGTGGTTCATTTTTTGAGGGTTGGAATTAAAGAGTAAGAGAGGCTACATGAACCTTGTACTGACCCTTGGCCAGAAACTGTGACCAATTGTTGTCCGCTTGAATAGGAAATTGTCACAGAAACTTCATTGCAGTATTAATAAAGTAAAATAAAGTAAAAAAGTTTATTTATTAGTCACATGTAAGGCTTACATTAACACTGCAATGAAGTTACTGTGAATGTTAGCCTACTTGTGACAATAATTAAAGATAAAGATACACGGAGCTCAGAGAAGTAAAAAAGAGAAATAATTAAAATGGTACCAGAACTGAAGATATTCTTATTAGGATATGCTAAAAAGCCGATGGCATTTCTCTCTGGGAAACGGAATGGTGAATGGTAGCCTAACAGAAGGTTTTAAAAATATGAAGAAATTTGATAGGGTAATTGTGGAGAATATGTTTATTCTTGTGGGGAAGACCAAAAGTCGGGGCCATAAAGATAAGACAGTCATTAAAATATCCAATTCAAGAGAAACGTCTTCAACCAAATTATTGCTAAGGACTTTCAACCGTTAGGAATAATTCAGGTGAATATCTCAGACAATGAACAAAGCACAAAGAACAAAACAATACAGCACAGGAAACAGGTCCTTCAGCCCTCCAAGCCTGCACCACTCATTGGTCCAACTAGACCATTCTTTTGTATCCCTCCATTCCCAGTCTGCTCATGTGACTATCCAGCTAAGTCTTAAACGATCCCAACGTGTCCACCTCCACCATCCTGCTTGACAGTGCATTCCAGGCTCCCACCACACTCCATGTAAAGTATGTCCCTCTGATATCTGAGTTAAACCTCGCCCCCTTGACCTTGAACCTGTGAACCCTCGTGATCGTCGCCTCTGACCTGGGAAAAAGCTTCCCACTGTTCGCCCTATGTCCTTCATAATTTTATTCACCTCTATTAGGTCTACCCTCATCCTCCATCTTTCCATGGAGAGCAACCCCAGTTTACCCAATCTCTCTTCACAGGTAAGATCCTCCATACCAGGCAACATCCTGGTAAACCTCCTCTGCACTCTCTCCAAAGCCTCCACATCTTTCTGGTCGTGTGGCGACCGGAACTGGACGCAGTACTCCAAATGTGGCCTAACCAACATTCCATACAGCTGTAACATCAGACGCCAATTTTTATACTCTATACCCAGTCCTCTAAAGGCAAGCATGCCATATGCCTTCTTCACCACCTTCTCCACCTGTGATGCCACGAATGTAATGACACATTTAAGCAGAAACTAGATAAATACATAAGGGAGCAAGGAATTGATAGTTATACTGATAAAGTTTAGTTCGGTGTAGCAAAAAAATTAGCATTAAATGACTTGTCCCTGCACTGTTTCATTCATTAAACCAATACTCTCTTCTGCACTTTACAGGAATGTTTGGAGTCAGGTTTGAACCCACAACTTTCTAAGTCAGCAGTGAGAGTGCAACCTCTGAGTCACTCCTTTTTTTCTACTTGTCCCTAACTTAGTTCTTTGGACAGTAGAGATTTTCCATTATGCTATCTCTATGCTTCGACATGTCTAACTGTTAAAAGAATCTTCTGCCAATGCAATTAAAGTTCCAGCTATCAAAGAGCCAAACCAGACAATATCAAAATTTATTTAGCCTTGGGGTGACAATGTTTAATGTCTTAACTATGTTAGGAGTTGTAGGTTTTACATAAGAAGGGAAACATGTGGGTTTGCACATGTAAATTCTGACTAACAACAAAGGTTTATTTTAAGAGCCGTTGCCTGTGCAAAATGAAACTAGGACAAAAGCCTGTGAAACACCCCATGACCACATGGCCAAATCATGTGACCTACTCTTAAAGCATTGGTGCAACCACTTAAATATATAACACAATGTGAACAGGAAGGACTTATATTGGGTGGTCGAAACAATATTGCCCATTTTACACAACCAGACAATCAGAATTACTGTGTCACAATCTGGCAGGAACCTGACCTTAGTTATTGGTTTCAGAGTGATAGCTATGCTCTTAATCCACCGTAAATTAATCTGTCTCTCCGAAACAAGGGCATTAAAAAATCTGAATTTGCAACACATTATCAGTGGAATTCAGATGAAGTTAGCTGAGCAAATTTAGATAGACTAGTATTTTTGAATCCAATCTTTTAGAAAATGTTAACAGTTGGAACATCAGACCTATATATCTGCAAAGCTGCTCTGCGTGCCCTGAAGATATAAAGATAATTATAAATGAAGCAATTCAAGAATTATGCGCAGCTTGCCAAAGTCAGGAAATACCTGTAAGTGACAACTCATGAAAACTCATGAAATTGCAAACAACTGCATAGAAATTAACTGAGGATGGAACAACAAGTTTTTTTTTCAATTTATTATTGGGGGAACCGAGTGGAGCAAAATGCAATCTTAACAATTCACCATAACCGCAGAGTGTTGCGTGTTACCAGATGTGTTTCTTGAGGTTCCGCGTTGAGTCTTTGTCAAAAATAAACCCGCAATAAGATAGTTACAATATTGCTGTAAGCTGGGGTGCAGCAACAAAAACATTTTTCTTAAATAGTCCTAGTCATCCTACTCAGTTCAAGTTAATGTTGAAATTTTAATGTGTTGTTGTTGCACTATTTAAACATTCTGTAGCTTATTTCTCAGGATCACTCTTCCTGCTTCATTCCAAGGGTTTCAATAGTATTAAGCTCGCTACAGAAATGGATAACGTTTACTACCATACGTTTAACAAACTGTAACTTTGCATTAAAGCAGGTTTGTCTATAACATGGCCTGTGGCTATGTCCTGGCCTGCAGGGTCTCTCTACTTGGTCCACAGACCCCTTGTTCAAAACATGTCAGTAAGTTAATTCAAAGATATTTTAAAGATTTGCTCCTCCAATAACAGGACGTTCCTTTCCCATCCTTAACGTTGCAGGGTCACTCGTTAGCCAACCTGTGGCAAAGTGGGAGAGACCGAGTCTCTGACGGGAGGAGGAAGTTGTTTCAACCTAAAAATACAGAACAACGGCAGCTTTGAGTCAGTTGGGGAGGAAGAGAAGCTTTCAATGTGGAGGGTCGAGACTCACAGTAGCTACTAGGTGGGGGAAATAGAAGCTGCCTGCTGCTGGGGGGGGAAAGAGAGTGTGTGCATGTGTGTCTGATAGAGTATGCATGAGACAGCATGCGCGTGTGTGAGAGAGCATGTGTGTGTGTGTGAGCGAGAGAGAGGACACATGTGTACGTGAGAGAATGAGAGCATATGTATATGTATGAGAGCGTGTGTGTGTGTGTGTGTGTGTGTGTGTGTGTGAGAATGTGTGAGAGAGTGAGAGCATGTGTGTATATGTGAGACAGAGTGTGCATGAGAGAAAAGAGCATAGGTGTGAGCATGTGTGAGTGAGCGCGTGTGTGTGTGTGTGTGTGAGTGAGCGCGTGTGTGTGTGAGCGTGTGTGCGTGCGCATGTGTGTGTGTGAGAGAGAGCGTGTGTGTGTGTGAGTGAGCGTGTGTGTGTGTGAGTGAGTGAGCGTGTGTGTGTGAGTGAGCGTGAGAGTGAGCATGTGTGTTGGAGACCACGTCCGTGTGTGAGAAAGAGCACGTGCACGTGTGCGAGAGAGAGCATATGTGTGTGCATGTGTGAGACAGAGTGTGCATGAGAGAAGAGAGCATGTGTGTGTAAGAGTGTGTGCGCGCGCGTGTGTGTGTGTGTGTGTGTGTGTGTGTGTGTGTGTGTGTGTGTGAGTGAGTGAGAGAGAGAGATTATGTATGTGTGTGTGAGAGACAGCATATGTGTGTGTGACAGAGGGAGAGAGAAAACATATGCATGCTTGTGAGAACATGTGCTTTTTTATGTGTGTGTGTTTAAGTATGTCTGTATGTGTATGAGACAGAAAATACATGTGTGCGAGAGAGAGTATGTATGTTTGTGTGTGTTAAAGCATATGAGTATGTATGTGTCTGTGTGTGTGTGTGTGTGTGTGTGTGTGTGTGTGTGTGTGTGAGAGAGAGAGAGAGAGCGCACACCAACACACTTGCAGCAACTCAGAGTGGGTGTTGGAGCGAGTGAATAAATATTCTGAAACTTATAGTGAGGCAGAAATCTCACATTCTAATGCTTGTCTTTATTAATTACTCATAAATTTTCAATGTTTAATTTATTGCTTTGATAGTGCTTCATTATTGCTCAGTAATTATTTTCTTTTCTTCATACCTCAAACAGTTTATTGAAATTCCTGTTTAACATCACACCAAATCTTACAGATTTGAAATTTACTCATCACCCCCTTGACTGAGAAAAAAAAATGAATGAAATGTGTGGCCCCCCCTCCATGAAAAGGATTCATCAAATTTTCTATTCAGAAGATTTGTATTTTCATCACATTTTTCATGACTAACAGATGCCTAAAAATGCTTTACAGCCAATTAAATAATTCTGAAATGTCGTCACTGCTATAAGGTCGGAAACACGGCAGTTCATTGGCACTCAGCAAACTCCCATAAACAGCAGTGATAATGGGCAGATAATCTATTTTTTGCAATGTTGATTGAGGAATAAATATTGGCCAGGACATGGGGGATAGCTTGCCTGTTCTTGGTAGAAATATATTACTTACTGTGGCTTTCTGATGCATTTCAAATTTCTCAAATGTGAAATACATCAGAGAATGTGTTTTCGTGTGATATTTCGCTGATATTTGCTGTGAGCATATTATATTTTATCGAATTATTGTTGTTCTTTTTAACCTTGTTGCCTACAAAGGTTTGACTTCAAATGCATGGAAAATGTTTCAAACAATTATTCACTATTCTATTGTCACCAGTCAATATATATGTTGTGATTCCTACAGTCCCACATGCTATAAGATTAGACTTAACTGCAACCCCATAAATAGAGCCATTTGCTTGTTGTGCAAACTTGTGCTTAAATAGGATGCATCAAAGTCATCCCGTGGGACAATGGTTACCCTGATCAGATCATTCGCTCAGTGTGTATCACGCCAACTCATAACTTGGCCTAAGGCTGCAACTTTCAGCCCTAAAACATGTCCAGTCTACCTCAGATTACCATGGAAATGTAATGTGTCTCAAAATGTTGAGGCGAAGCTAGCCATTGCATGCTGATACGATGCAGTGGCAACATGAGTAGTATTCTCCACGAACAGGGGATGCTGCTATCCAGTCAAAACAATGCCCTGTCAGCCACATAAATAAGTAATGTGGTGTGTGGATTTCAATGCCAGTGTGATGCCAAGTATGGAGGCCAAATAACCCAATTACAGGTGGATCATATCAGACAGTACGCCTTGTGGCTGTTCGCAGCAATCAAAATGCTGACCACGCCTCACCAGCCCATGCTGGCAAAGCACCAAACATAGTGACCCGCAGTAGATATGCTTCCACAATTAGAAAGTATCTGCTAAACAATCTTGATTTTGCTAAATATTACATTGAAAACCAATGTAAGATTATCCTTCGGTCTCAGTGAGACTCACTTATGCCGACTAGAAGCCACGTATGTTAACACAAAGGGTCCCAACCTTTGCAAATAGAAGGAGCATGTCCATACATTGTGATTTTTCCAGCTAAAACAAAAGCTTGAAGGGCAGTCGTTCCCTGGATCATTCCCCATGGCAATGCCTTGACCAATTAGAACGACCCTGTCTGGTTTAAATTTGAATAAAGCTTAGCAGTTAACAGTTAACTGTTCCCTGTTGCATTCTCCATGGCAACATCTCTACCAAGAACAATCCACTTGTCCACCAATCAGCATTCTCTTCACATGCAGTATAAATGGTTGTTCCCTGCACTAATGGTTTGGCGTGTAAGCTGTTCTGTCGAGTGCAAGACAATAAGTTTCGACAGCATGTCTCTTTCTTCAACAATAACATTTATTCCCTTAAATTAAAAGTATTCAACTCTTCCAGAAAGGACTTTCCATGGCATTTGTTAATTAAATATTATGAATACAGACCAAATGTATGCCTTAACTGAAATTAAAAAATCTCATGGATGGACTCGGAGAGCCCTATTTGCATGGAAAAAGAAAAAAAGCCTTGCGGTTATGTATCACTTTTTACGACCACCAGGTATTTCAAAGTACTTTACAACCAATTTATTAAGCGTAATCACTGTTACATTACAGGAAAAAAATTACAGCCAAGTTGCACAAAGCAAATCCCCATAAACAGCACTGTGCTAACGGCCAGATAATCTGATTTACTGTGATGTTGATTTAAGGGTAAGTATTGTCCAGGACAGTGGGAATAACTCATTTGCCCTTCTTAGAAGTAGTGCAGAAGAATTTTTAACATCTGGATCGATACAGCTTCTGTTTAAAGCCTCAGCTGAAATTAAGTGGGTGGGATTTTCCAGTTGTGCCCGTTTCGAGACCTGAAATTCCTATCTGAGATCAATGGACCTTTCGACGGTCTGTCAAATTTTCCGTCCCGCCAGCAATGATTCCAATGGCAAGTGGGACTGGGACATGTACTCCAACATCTGTGACAGTAGAGTATTCCTTCAGTCTTGCAGCTAAAAGACTTGCTGGTTAGGTGCATTGACCAAGCAAAATTCTCCCTCAGCGTACCGAGCAGGCACTGGAGTGTGGCAACTGGGGGATTCTCACAGTAACTTCACTGCAGTGTTAATGTAAGCCTACTGTGACACGAAATAAACTTTAATGTTACTTTATGTCTCAGAGGCAAAAGCACGACCATATCCTTCCGCACCGTCGCGTCAGCTTTAATTTCACACTCAAACTCTGAAGTCATGTTTCAACCCAACACCAAATGACATTGAGGCAAGAGAGCTACCAATTCGGACACAGCTGATAGATACTGTCGGCCGCAAACATTGCAACTCAAGCATTGAATTACTGTGATTCTTATTGGGTGACTGCAAACATATGAAGAAGGAACAGGACGAGGCCATTCAGCCCTCCGGTCTGTTCAGCCATTTAATAAGTTAATTGCTGACCTGCTCGTCCCCTCAAATCTGCAGCATCCCACCAATCCCCAAGCACCTCCTTACCTACCAAGAATCTAGCTACTATTGCTTTAAAAATATCCGAACAATCTGCTACTATTGCCTTTGCAGGAAAAGAGACTCATGACCCTCTGAGCGAAAAAAAATACTTGCACCTCATCTCTGTTTTAAATGAGAGACCCTTTCTTTTTAAACAGCAACCCCTATGTTGGGGTGGCACAGTGGTTAACACTGCTGTCTCATAGCGCCAGGGACCTGGGTTCAATTCCAGCCGAGGGTGACTGTCTGTGTGGAGTTTGCACATTCTCCCCATGTCTGCGTGGGTTTCTTTTGGGTGCTCCGGTTTCCTCCCACAGTCCAAAGATGTGCAAATTAAGTTGACTGGCCATGCTAAATTGACCTTAGCGTCTGGGGATTAACAGGGTAAATACGTGGAGTTATGGGGTTAGGTTCGGAGTGAGATTGTGATCGGTGTGGACTCGATGGTCTGCACGGCCTTCTTCTACACTGTACGGATTCTATGATTCAATGATTCTAGATTGTTCTAAAAGACGAAACATCCTCTTCGCATCCACACTGTCAATATCCCTCAGGATTTTATATATTTCCATCAAGTCACTCCTTATTCTTCTAAGCATTAGCCCAGTCTGTCTAATCTATCACCAAAGAACAGCCCACCCATTACAGGTATTCGTCTGGTAAACCTTCTCTGAGCTTTCATTTACATTTTTCCTTCAGTAGAGTGACGAATGCTGTGCACAATACTCCAAATGTGCTCTCACTAGTGCCCTATATAACTGAAACATCGCATATAGCAAAGACGTGATTGCACTGGCGAGGGAGCAGAGAAGATTCACCAGGATGTTGCTGGGGATGAAGTCAGTATTTGAGCTACAAAGAGACCCTCGATAGGCTCAGGTTGTTTTCTTAAGAGCCCATAAAGCTGAAGGAATGCTCGATTGACGTGTATAAGATTCTGAGTGTTATAGACAACGGAGATAGAAAGCAGGTGTTCCCCTGCGTGAAGGGCCAATAAAGAGGTGTCATCATTTTTGGGGAGGGCAGGGAGTTTAGAGGGAATTTGTGGAATATTCTTTTCCCCAGAGGACTGTTGGGAGCTGGTGTGCACTGTCTCGGAGGGTGGTGGAACAAGGAAAACTTTAAAAAGGTACAAGGATGAGCGCTTGAAATGTCATAACATTTGAGGCTATGGGACAAGTGCTGGAAAGTGGGATTCATGTAATTTTAGTGGAGTTTTGTCTGTGTCGATGCGAAGGCCCAGATGACCTCTTCTGTACTGTGTAACTCGATGACTCTGTACTTTTGTACTTAATTCGCCTTGCAATAAATGATATGACTCGATCGCTGGAATTCTACTGCCCCGCCCACCACAGAATCGGAGCGGGCGAGGGGAGGACAATGGGAGTACCTGTTGACCTCGGCTAGGAATTTCCGGTCTCGCTTGAGCAAGGCCGTCAAATCCCATCCTCTTACTTTTCCTAATTACTAATATGCATGCATATTAGCCTTTTCTGAATCGTACACTAGACCACCCAGATCCCTCTGCACCTCAGAACTCTGCAATCTCTCACCATGGAGATAATTTTCTTCTTTTATTCTTCCTGTCAAAATATACAATTTCACATTTTCCCACAATATACTTCATTTATCTATATCTTTTTGCAGCCTTATGTTCTCTTCATAGCTTATTTTCTCACCCATTTTTGTGTCATTAGCAAATTTGACAACCATCCCTTCTGTCCCTGCATCCAAGTCATTTATATAAATTGATCTCTGTGGCATACCACACATTGCCAACCTGAAAAAGATCCATTTTTCAAATGGTCAAATATTACATCCAGTAAATTTATGTCTCCCAAAATGAACCACCATATTATCACATGAATTTCAATTCGACACTTAACTCTACCAAAAATAGAATATTTCAAACTAGAACAAAGGAACTGAAAAACTCAGCAGATCTGCCAACATCTATCAGGAGAAAAACAGAATTGACATTTCGACATTGGACCCTCTGTGGAAACTGGGTGAGAATATAGACTGCAACAAAAAAAAAATCGCAACTTTAAGAGCAAAATAAAAATGGCCTGTTGAGAGAAGGTGCATGTGCATTGAGGCAGTATATTTGTGGGATATTTTAAAAAGTAATAAAGAAAGGACAGTTTAAGGAGGAGGTAAAAGGACACAATCTGAAGTTGTCAAACTCAACGTTGAGTCCCGAAGGCTGCATCGATCCCAACCAGAAGACGAGAAGCTCATCTGCCAGGTCGCTCTGGGCTTCATGGGAGCATTGCAGCAGACCGAGGATGAACAAATGGCCATGAGAGCAAGCTATTAAATTGAAACAGCAGGAAATAGCAAGGTTGTGGTCATGCTCGTGGACTTAGCAAAGGTGTTCTGCAAAGAGGTCACCCAGTCTGCACTTAGCCTCCCCAGTGCACAGATCACATTGGGAGGAGTGAATACAATAGATCAAATCGAAGAAAGTGCAAGGAAAATGCTGCTTAACCTGAAAGGAGTTCTTGGGGCCTGGAAATTTGTTTGAAAAAGAGGAATATACAACCTTAAGAATGAAATGTAATTTCAGTAATAACTCCTCTACATTGAAACATGTTATCTTAAAGATCAAACCACCGTTGAGAGTAGTGAACACAACTCACTGGAAACACTTGGAATAGTTTGTGTACAAATATGAAGTTTAAGATTGTTATGTTTTGGGATCATCTTTTTAATATAGAGTAAAACAGAAGGGAACGCTGACTGGTGATGATTTACCTAAGGATCACCACACCTTAGGTGAGATTGAGAAAGTGAACTTCATGAATAACTTTAACCTGAATGGGAATTAAACCCGCGTACCTCTGCACAACTATAAACAATGACCAATGTATTGATAGTGGACAGATTGTTTGTCAGATACAGTAGGATATTCAAAATGTAAAATCATGCAATAGTTATACTTTAAATTTTGTATTTAATTCCAAGATAGAATGCAGTTGGTGTCCAAAGGATTACTAATTCGCATTTCTACCTAGATACAAGGCCCGTGTGTTTCATGTTGAAGTCCCAGCAGTGATCCCTATGGCACACCACACATTGCCAACCTGAAAAATCCATTTTTCAAATGGTCAAATATTCCATCCAGTAAATTTACGTCTCCCAAAAAAAACCACAAAAAGATATCACACTGAATTTCAATTAGCCACTTAACTCTACCAAAAATAGAAAGTTTCAAACAAGAACACAGGCTGCTGAAAAACTGAACAGAGAACAAACTGTCCACTTAAGGGACAGAGGGTCACTGTGGAGGCAGGTCTTTTTGTCATTTTAAAAATTAAATTAAGGGTCTTTCTGTCATTTGAACAATAGGTTGACCATTGGAGAGTGTTCAATGTTTCTTTTAGTTTGTGTATTCCAGCAGAAGTCTTAAAATTTGAAATCTTGTAATGTGATCCTCCAGTTATCCATTGAAAATTTGATTATAAGAACATAATAACATATCTTTCTCAAAATTATCAGTCTTTATTGGCATCATAACAATTGAAAACCTAAGCTATTATTTCTTGCCTCAGATAATCATTGTGCAATATTTTCCGAAAAAGAAACATTTTAACTGCATTATTTTTGTGGACCAAATCTATTACATCACTAATGAATTCCTATGTATTTGTGAACTGCAACTTTCTTTTCACTGACTCAAGTAAGTTCATACTTATTACTGTTACACAGTCTCGGTGCTCGATTTGAATTTAGGTTGCAATGTCCAATGTTTGAGTTTATTTGAATTAGCGGCACTGTGATTGGCACTGCTGTCTCACTGTACCAGGGATCCGGGTTCAATTCCAGCCTCAGCTGACTGTCTGTGTGGAGTTTGCACGTTCTCCCCATGCCTGCGTGTGTTTCCTCCGGGTGCTAGTTTCTTCCCAAAGTCCAAAGAAGTGTGGGTTAGGTGGATTGGCCATGTTAAATTACCTCTTAATGTTCGGGAGATTCGAGCGGTAAAAATGTGGAGTTACAGAGATAAAGTCTGTGTTGGATTGTTGTAGGTGCAGGCTCAATGGGCCTCATGGTCTCCTTCTGCACTGTTGAGATTCTACGATTCTTTTGTATCGCACTCTCATGTCACCTTACCCGTGATTACTATTGCATGGTCAAGTACGACTCCTTCAAATCCCAAGCAGCCAGATGAAGAATTCTACTGGAAAAATTGGATAATCCAGAGCACAAATTGGCTGAGTTTCCAACTTTGAAATTCACCATGTAAAGAGATGGGTTCCCAAATGAACAAGAGTGTGAACATCATTGAAACCAGCTTGATGAACAAAGTCTTCTGACATAAAAATGAGTGAAAAAGGAACACAAATACAGGAGAACCTTTATTGTCCACATTCCAACTTTCCATCATAACATTCACCTGAACTAGTCTTTGCACCATTGCACACAGTCTGTGAACACCATTCTGCTCTTGCTTGCAATAAATCATCCTCCAAGCAGAAGAAAAGATTTGGTGTAATTACGTATTGTTTTGTTATCAGTTTTCTACAAAGCGTATTGCTGGATCATACATATAAGAGCAAAGGTGGAGGATCCTCAATTATTTTCCAATTTATATGATTGGTTAGTAAGTCCCTCTATTGTGGCAGGAAGTGGACAATCCACTCTACATTCAAGCATGGGATTTGGCAGCAATACAAGGACTGAGCTCCACTGATGCAGTAAATTTAAGCAGCAACGTTCTGTTTCCTCAGCAGTTTGAACTCTGTGCTTGAGCTGTATCATGCGATGCTATCATCCTTCTCCGATTTCTCACTCGTCTCTTGAAGATAAAGGCCGTCAGATTCAAAGCAAATAATTTGGTAACAACTCCCTTGAATATTTAGGCTAAACAAGTCTTTGTTGCTTTGGGCCACTTCATAACGTGAGAACCTCATTAACATTGCACAATATGGAAGAAATGCGAGATATTTATGTTTCAGCTGCAGTTGATTATCGTATTTCAAAATAGACAAGCTGACTCTGTAAACAGATTCAGGAGCCAAAATTACAAATGCAGAAGAAACATGAATCTGCTTCATGTTGTTTGTGATTAATACCAAAATAGAATGTTTCTCGAAGCCAAAGGCTGTCAAATTATTAAAAGCTTTAAGTCTGACTGATATCGAAAACATGATTGTTCAAGGCAACGGTAGTGTTGGCAGACAGTGACTTCAATTAAACTTCTGTCCTGTCAGGAACAAAGCTTTTTCATAAACAAAGAAAGCAAAACTTGTGCTCAGTCAACCATATTCTATCGATTGCACTAGTTCTTACCACCAGGGGCCACCATTGACTTCTCATGGCTGAAACCTCAGCCCATTTCAGTTGCAATTTTCTCTGCACAGTGCTGTACCACTCCATCATCACAAAAGAGGATAAACCGCAGGAGAAATGTTCTGAGGTATTCCAGAATGTAACATTATTACTTACTGGCACCGAGAGTGGGAAAGCTTACTGAATATTCAGCCTCCTTAACACGTGATTCTTGCCTCTGGTTTGCTCACCCCAAGAAAAGGTAATGTCTGTAACTAGTGGGTTCTCCTTTTAAATGTCTCCCCGGCACCTGTTCCATGTCCAGTCAGGGGGCTAGCCGACAGGAAGACAGCACCAAGATTTTCAGAGGAAGCCCCTCAACAAACTCCTGCACGGTGTGGAGCTGAGACGTGACATTCCCTTTCAATGATCACACATATGTCCATCAAGCAATGTCATCACACACACACAGACACACACACAGACACACAGACACAGAGGAAGTTAGGGTGACAATGGTGAAGTGCCAGCTCACTCTGTAACAGGACGGGGCAACAGTGCCAGAAGAAGATGAAAGGTCTTCGTCCCACAGTCAGGATGTGTCTGCCTCCTCATGTTCCCCATTGCCCGAGGTGGATTTGAGACCAGGGAGAGATCAGCCATGATCCGATTGAATGGCTGGCAGGGCAGGCACGAAGACCGGAAGTTGCTCACTTCTGCTCTTAATTCCTATGTTCCTATCCTTTCACACACCCATCATACTTCCACAGTGATCTCTCTCCCAACCAGCTCACAGCGCCCCAACGCTTGTCATTGTGTCCTCCAGCAACCCCAAACCTTCACCCCAACTCCCCACGTTCCTCTCGGTCAACATTTTGTTCCTCACATACCCACTTCCACTCAGGTCTCATCCGTGCCCCAGACTTCATCATCATCTGAACCGGCAGGAGTCCATCTCTCTCTGTCTCATTGCAGGACAAACTTGGGCACAACTGGCATGAGGGGGCACATCCTGCCAGAGTTGTGCCCATGCTGAGACCCTAATGCCCTGTGATGAGAGAGTGCTTGAGTTGCCAAGAGAGAGGTAGGACCACACCTGTGCAGATGTAGATGGGAACACCAGACAAAAGTGAGAACCCTCAAATTTTGACTAATTTGGTGGAATTCTTTAAGAACATTACGAGTGCAGTGGACAATGGAGAACCTGTGGATGTGGTATATCTGGATTTCCTGAAGGCATTTAACAAGATGCTGCACAAAATAAAGGTGCACAGTGTTATGGGTCATGTATTGGCATGGATAGAGGATTGGTTAACTAACAGAAAGCAAAGGATAGGGGTAAATGGGTGTTTTTCTGGTTGGCGATCAGTGACAAGTGGTGTGCCTCAGGGCTCAGTGTTGGGACTGCAATTGCTTACAATTTACATTGATGATTTGGAGTTGGGGACCAAGTGCAGTGTGTCAAAATTCACAGATGGCATTAAAATCAGTGGCAGGCCAAAGTCCACAGAGGAGGCTGAAAACCTGCAAGGGTCTGGCAGATGTTGGTAAATGTAAGATCATTCATTTTGTAGGAATAACAGCAAAATGGATTATTTTTAAATAATTAAAAATTGCAGCATGCTGCTGTGCAGAGGAATCTGGGTGCCCTCGTGCACGAATCGCAAACAGTTGGTTCGTAGGTGCAACTGGTAATGAAAAAGGCAAATGGAACTTTGTCCTTCATTGCTAGAGGGATGGAGTTTAAAAACAGCGAGATTATGTTGCAACTGTATAAGGTGCTGGTGAGGCCACACCTGGAGTATTTTGGACAGTGTTGGCCTCCTTACTCGAGAAAGGATATACTGGCACTGGAGTGGGTTCAGAGGAGACTCACTAGGTTGATTCCAGAGTCAAGAAAGTTGGCTCAGGCGGAAAGACTGAGAAGGCTGGGGCTATACTCATTGGAATTCAGAAGAACGAGGGAAGGTTTTACGGAAACATTTGAAACAATGAAAAGAATAGATAAGATAGAAGCAGGGAGGTTGTTTCCACTGGCAGGTGAAACTAGAACTGAGAGCATGGCCTCAAAATATGGAGGAGCAGATTCAGGACTCAGTTGAGGAGGAAGTTCTTCACCTAAAGGATTGTGAATCTGTCAAATTTCTTGCCCAGTGAAGCAAGTTGAAGCTACCTTGTTGAATGTTTTTAAGGCAAAGATAGATAGATTTTTTGAACAGTAAAGGAATTAAGGGTTACGGTGAGCGGGTGGGTAAGTGGAGCTGAGTCCATGAAAAGATCAGCCATGATCTTATTGAATGGCAGACTTGTTTAAGGGGCCAGATAGCCTACTCCAGCTCCAAATTCTTCTGTTCACATGTTGTTAACTGTATAGGGTGTTTGAGAGGCCACACCTGGAGTATTGTGTGCAGGGTGGCACAGTGGTTAGCACTGCTGCCTCACAGCACCAAGGACCTGGGTTCAATTCCCAGCTTGGGTCACTGTCTGTGTGGAGTCTGCACGTTCTCCATTGTGTCTGCGTGGGTTTCCTCCCGCAGTCTGAAAGACCTACTGGTTAACCTGAACAGGCACCGAAATGTGGCGACTCGGGGAATTTCATAGTAACTTCATTGCAGTGTTAATGTAAAGCCTTACTAGTGACTAATTAAAACAAAAACACTTCATTTTTTAACTTTAATGTCTTTATCTGATGAAGGATATTCTTCCTATCGAGGGAGAGCAACAGAAGCTAATTTGTTGGGTGGGAAAACTGTCATGTGAGCAAAGACCGAGTAGGTTAGGATTATACGCACTGGACTTCAGAAGAGTGAGAGGGAATCTTAGAGAATATATGAGACAAAATTGTAAAATTCTCACAAGATTTGACAGGGTAGATTCAGAAAGAATGTCCCCAATGGCCAGGGAGTCCAGAACTAGGGGTTTTAGTTTGAGGATAAAAGTGATAAAACATTTAGGACTGACAGGAGAGATTTCTTCACTCAGAGTGGTCAATGTGTGGAATTCACTATCACAGAGAGCAGTTGAGGCCAAAATGTTGTTTGTCTTCAAGAATAAATTAGATATAGCTCTTAGGCTAAAGGGATTAAGGGATATGGGAGGAAGACTGAATTTGGTGATTGGCCATGATCATAATGAATGGCAGAACAGGCTCGAAAGACTAAAATGGCCCATTTCTGCTTCTATTTTGTAGTTATGCTGGTAACACCAGCAGCCATAGTGCGAGCTCACGTGTGTTAACTTTCTCCCATCATTTATCCCTGATGCACTAATGTCATCTCACTTCCCTTGCAGGTTGATCAGTCAACCGCCTCAGACCACCCTTGCGCCCTCTGGAGACCACAAACCCAAGCAGCTCCGAGGGAAACATCTCAGAGACAAGCGTCAAGGGGCATATCACAGCTGTCACCCGCACCCTTCACCAGCTCAGCTCACAGGATTAACTGGAGCGCAAGCTTCACGGTCACTCACTGGTGAGCACCTCACAGCTGAAGATCCACAGCAGGAAGGAGCAGGGATGTCCCAGGGAACCGGCAATCAGAGAAATGGTGGGGCCCAGGACACTGCTGAGCACCTGACTGATGATATGCCACTGGGCCTGGCCATCCCAGAGCAGCTGGAGCTATAATGGCAGAGTGGCAAGTATCAGGAGGGGATGACAGCATCCATCCACAGACTGCAAAGCTAACTGGAGGAGTCCCATTACCTTCTATCCAAGGAGATGGTGATGACACTTCAATGCAATGAGGCCAACATTGCAAGGGTGGCCTCCACGTTGGAGCAGCATTTGCACTCCATGGTGAGGGATGCCCACTTCATGGTTCAGCTCATGGCCTTCATGTCGGAAGGCAGGAGCTCCATGGTGCAGGGCTTGAACAGCAAGGCTGAAACAGTGATGGGAATCTACGAGTGTCAGCAGCAGAGGATGGCAGGGTTTCTGGATCTCAGTCCAATCTCTCCTCAATCCCATGGAGGAGACCAGGGCCCCCCATCCAGAGACCTGTGGCTGTCCAGCCCACACAGCCACAGAAACACAGCACAGAAAATGGCCTTTCAATCCATTATATCTGTACCGGTCAAAGACAACCCACCAAACTAATCTAATCCCATTTTCCAGCACTTGGCCCTTGACCTTGTATGCCTTGGCATCATAGTTCAACATCTAAATATTTTTAAGACGCGGGTTGATGGGTTTTTGATAAGAGAGGGGATTAAGGGTTATGGGGAGAGGGCGGGAATGTGGAACTGAGCCACGACAGATCAGCCATGATCTTATTGAATGGCGGGGCAGGCTCGAAGGGCCAGATGGCCTACTCCTGCTCCTATTTCTTATGTTCTTAAATACTTCTTCAATGTTATGCGGGCCCTTGCCTCTACCACACTTTCAGGCGCTGAGTTCCAGATTCCCACCAAGAAGGTGGCCCCATGCAGTGGCATATCAATGATTGTCATCAAAAGACTCGCTAGTTCCACTGGCTCGGTGATTCACCAGAGTCAAAAACTGAAAGGAAAAGCATTGTGAGGAATGAGGGGACCTTGACAACACCCTGAACCACAGCTCTCTCAGGATCTGGGTCATCCAACCACCCTCATCCCTTTTTAAAGTGCCTTTCCAATGCACCTCATTCCCTCCCCTGTCACACAATAGGCTCTTCATCACAGTTACTCCTCTCAACTCCTGAATAAGGTGCTTTGACCCTTCAGAGCCTCAACAGTCCACATGAACCTCCCGCTTTCAACAGTCCACATGACCAGCACCACCCCCGCCCCACCCGCCTCCTGTGGGGGTCTTCAGCCCTCTTGAGGCTGGAAACCACCTCTAATGCAGCTTGGCATCTCACGGGACCTCACAGTTGCCCCTCCCACCCCTCTCTGCTCTCTGTTACTGTGGATTTATCTGCTTCCACCCATTCTCCAGCTGCTGTCCTAGAA
The DNA here is from genome assembly GCF_965287045.1 of Carcharhinus amblyrhynchos. Lineage (NCBI taxonomy): Eukaryota > Metazoa > Chordata > Chondrichthyes > Carcharhiniformes > Carcharhinidae > Carcharhinus > Carcharhinus amblyrhynchos. Next base: position 4,344,534 of record NC_137331.1, read on the forward strand.
AGGCAATCCCTCACCACAAGCTCAACAATGAGGACATAGGAAGCAATGCCTGCAAACCAGCCACCAGATCCCCTTAAACCTCAAGGCTCACAGCTATGAAGTGTTGGCAAGGCCTGCACCCCACCCGTTGAGATGCTGAGACTGAAACCATCACTACCCCCAAACCCCATGCTCCCATCTCCCGCTGTCTGCCGTTCCCCCGGCCCAGACTTGCACTTAGCCCTAGCTTCCATGTCCTCTGCAGTGTTCCCTCTGCAATTGGCACCCTCTAGGTGAGGTCGCCAGGTTCTCATTTATATTGGGACAAGTTGGTTCGTGTCCAACTACTGTTGTGAAGTTGATGACGTGAGTGCAACACAGAGCAAAGATTGCTCAAAAGTGGTCCTCAAGCCTCCTTCCTTTGAAGCTGGTGAACACCAGGAACCAAGTGAACACCTCAATGCAGCCTGCTGCATGGTCCGAGTCCACAGATAAATCCTAGGAGACGGGGAACAGGAAGGAGGAGTTGAGCAAAGTCCGGCAATGATCTGCATTATTATTATGGAGCCAAGTGAAGCAGATCAGCTCCATTGGTTCCGCACCTAAATTAGTGGAAAAAAAGCAAGTTACTGTGGATGCTGGAGCTTTGACAAAGGGTCATCTGGACTCTAAACTTCAGCTCTTTTTCTCTCCTCACAAATTCTATCAGACCTGCTGAGACTTTCCAGCATTTTCTGTCCAGGTTAGTGGAAAGATTTCTTACTCAACTCTGTTTCCATGGTTTTCAGGACCTTTTTAAGAATTATTGCTTAAGCCACTGTGGACCTCCAGAAAATTAGTCTGAGCGCTCGACCAGCCCTGCCAAGATTTTGGGCTGAATCAGATGTTGGCATATTGCCACCAAGTTCACAGGTTCGCGCCTATCTTCCAGCTGATAAATAAGCACACCCTACCACATTTACTTCAACATGCACACTTAAATCAAAACTACTGTGTGGAAAATTCCACTAAATGTGGTACAGCTAATCCAGAATTCACTACTTGTTAGATAAACAATATGAGTTAAACATAATTTTATAAAGACAGCTGCTGTTCGCAGTCAGAATTCTATAAAAATGTGTGCTGTTCCCACTCATCTGTAGCTGTATCTGCTCTGCACCCACTGATTGCATTTGCAAGAGGTGAATTAACACACAGTATGTAATGTTCTTTTTCTTTCCAATGCCGCCACAGATACAATTGAAGTCATATATTACCTTATTCTGCTGCGTTATACAGAAACAAATTCCAATTACCCCTAAAATGATGAGTTTTCATAACCAATAGCTTTCCATTTAAGGAACGTGCCATTGGGAATTTCAAGCTTCACTGTCCATTTTGAGTAGCTGCCTACACACGTAAATGCTGAAAGCTTACAGTTGTTACTTTATTTACCCAGTGGTGAATAGAAATCTCCATGTCCTTCAGATTTAGATTTCACAGAAGATACAGGTGTCTGACTAAAAAGACTTGCGAGGTATTTCTGACACCGAAATGCTTTAATTAAAGCTTGCATGGGAGACACGATGGTTAGCACTGCTGTCTCACTCACAGCACCAGGGATCTGGGATTGAATCTCGGCTCGGGTCACTGTCTGTGCTGAGGCTGTACATTCTCCTCGTGTCTGTGTGGGTTTCCTCCGGGTGCTGCGGTTTCCTCCCACAGTCCAAAAGACATGCATTGGCCGTGCTAAATTCTCTCTCAGCGTACCCGAGCAGGCGCCGGAGTGTGGCTACTGGAGGAATTTCACAGGGACTTCATTGCAGTGTTAATATAAGCCTACTTGTGACAGTAATAAATAGACTTCTAATTTTTTTTGATGCCTGAAGTGCGCTGGATAAAGTGGACACGAGGGCAATGATTTTCAGCCTGCATTAGCCATCCATGAGGATGATACTGTGGGCGCAAAGTGTGGCTACAATTGTGACAAGATCGCATTTCTCGATTTTCTCGGCCCCTCACCAGCGGCATGACAAGATTCCCACCAATGAAAGTCAGAAACCTCATTTAAATATATTAGCATCTGATTAGTGAGTCCTCCCACCAGGACTTCTCCCTGCACTGAATATTCATCAGGCACCCACATGGTGTCAAGCTGGAGTGACTTACAACACCTCTTGTCACATGGTGAGCTGTACATCAGAATGAGCAGGAGTGGGCATTAGAGACAGGGAGAACAGCAGAGTCCTGCTCAGAGGGTACCAGGCCCTCAAAATGCTGCTCAGGCACACACACAAGTACCTGAGCGTCATGGGTGAAACAAAAGGAGAACAGGAACAGCAGAGAATGTGTAAACTTCTGCCAGTATTTCTGTCAGTGTAGCAAAGTGCTCACCAGTGCTTAGATAGCAGGGAAGAGCAGGTGGGACATGAGACGGAAGATGAGGAAGGGGCATAAAGAAGTGGCGACTCTTGTGTTCCTCTATCTCCTCATTTTTCGACCCATCCTTCCACCCAGTTAGAGTCCTGCAGACTTCACTGAGGTGCCGAATGGCCAAGCTGAGAATGTCCTCCATTTGATTAAAAGCAGCAGAATGAGCATACAGTTCAGGGCCAGCATGCGCTCAATTGCCTGTCTTGTCTGATGCTGCTTGCGAGTGACAACTCTTTCCCTGTGGGTGGCCATCAGCACCGAGGTCTGAGACCTCATGGGATACAACTCTTCAAGGTGGGTGCCACAACAACCACCCCCCACTCCCCCAACTGAGGAATCTGAGCTCCCCTCAGAGGAGCTCTGTGGCAGCTCCGACCCCCTGCTCATGCTGTAATGTCACGTCCGTGCCTGTCTCTTGACAGGTTCAGGTGCGGTAGACTTTGCCAGGGCCTTCACTGATTCCAAAACACAGGAAGAGTCAGCCACCAACATCTGAGCAATCATAGCAGGGGAACAAGGAGGCTGCCACAAAGGGTATACAACTTGGAAATAATAAGAAGAGGAGAAGAAAGAATTTGGAGTTCCACTGGGGAAATTATTTGGGTGTCCAAATGTCTATTAAAATGTCAATTTTAGTGTAAATCATCGTGTGCCAGAAACTTGATTTCAACTTTCCATTGTCTCGTCATCTCCATTATCTGATCTAACCTTGAGCCAAGTGGTAAAGCAAGAGTTGAAGATGAACAATGCGTGTTAGTGAAATGGAAGCATTACGGACTGTAGAAACCCTTTGTTGTTGGAGGAGAGGCCCAATGGGTTCAGCATTGGCATGCTATACGACTTTGCAGCATCAGATTAGCTGGCCTGTACCTTTACAAGTCTGTTGTGAGTGCGTCTGGCAACTAGGCTTATGGATTCAGGTACCTTGATCACATCAGAATCCTTTTCCCCTCGCTCCTAATTCTTCCTCCTCTTCCTCAATCTCCTCGTCCAAAAATGCAGAGTGGTCATTACCTTCTTGCGCTTCTTACAGTTCCAGTCCTCTCCGCAGTTCCAAGTTGTGCAAGGCACACCAGACCACAATCATTCTGGATATCACTTCTTGTTCACACTTCAGAGTTTTGCCAGATCTGCCCAGGCATCGAACCCACATCTTCAGAAACCTGCAGACATGCTCAATGTCCAATTCTGCGCTCTTGTGGCTTCTGCTGTACCTTTCCCGTGTATCAGTTGTAGAGTTCCTCACAGGTAAAGTCAGTCTTTAGACGTTTGTTTTTTTCTCCAAGGAGCCAGCACCTTATTCTGTACGAAGTTGTGGAAATATTGTGGGGGATATGACGAGCGTGGAATGAAAGCATCGTGACAGCTTCCTTGATATCTCATTCAGGAATGCATGAACATCCTTTAGAGGTCAGCTGAGCATTGATGAAGTGGGATCCCTTGTGATTGATGAATATTTATGCTTGATATCAGGGCAGTTTGATTGTCACAAGTGTGCAACTTATGACTCCCGAGACCTGTGGGAATCCAGCCAGACAGCAATACTGAGATCCCTCTCGTTCTGACCAGCGTCATGAATTCCAAAGCCAGTGCTGAATTTCAGTGACGGAGACTGCCAGGCAACTTGGAGAATTTCCAAGTGTTCAGCATCAGGCTTTGGACTGCACCACCTTGGCACAAGGAGCAGCAACCTAAAACTGACTGGCTGAGAGATGACAGCGATGGTTGGCAGAGTAGCAGCGATGAGAGTCTGAATGTCATCATCCTAAGAGAAGTCCGCAGCTTCATGGATCATTGTCTCACTGTGATGGCATCTCATCAGTCCACAGAAGCAGTTGGAGGGTAGATTGCTGGATTGTTATGAAAGCCTTCAAGCCCCTTTGGGCACTGAAATCCACTGTCACGTTGGCAGCTGGTCGAGTGCGAATGGGAGCAAGCATCAATTTCATGAGTTGAATTTGAGCTTCCACTGCTAGTCTCAGATGCTGAGTGGCTTCTGTTCCGATGGAAGTCGGGATCTTGACCACCAAGTGACACATCACAGGTGAATCTGCAAATGCTGTCATGGGGCTGGCCATTATTCTGTGCTGGAATGATGGACTCCTAGTTCTGCATGAAGCCCTGTGCCAAGTTGGAGCTGGACTCCAGCCAATTTCTTGACAGCGATGACAAGCTGTGTGAAAGACCTGTCAATACATCAGACACCTCGGTGTGCATCATCATTGAAGGTCTCTTGTACGCCATCCGAACAAAATTCTCACCCTCTTCATCAAAACCCATCTCTGAACTTCCCCCTGCAGAGATCTGTTCTTGATCACTGAATCCTTGGCCAACTCCTACTTGAAGACTCTACACCACCTGAGCTGGTGGCTATAAATACAGGAGAAAGCGATGGTGTATCTGCAATTGAAGTCTGGTGGAGCTCTCACCTTCCTTAATGGGGCTTCAGTTGTTGGCCCAAGAGCAGTCTTCGGTCATTCAAAGCAGAAATGCAGAAGGTGAGGGTCAAGGTGAGGGGCAGGGTGGCATGGTGGAAATCAAGAGGTTCCTTTTCACATCGCTTGCAGCTTACAATTCATGCCAGATAACAGAAACAAGAGCAAGATAGGATTTAAGAAGAGGAGCACACCCCCATCCTGAATGTTCTCAATAGCATTGGATTCAATGCCCTCCGTTGGAACTGGCCTCAGGATGCTGAGCACACTTTCCTCCAGCAAGCTTTGTTAATGCAGATACACCTGCTCCCCCTCTAGCTGCCCTATTTTCTGCAGGTACGGACTATCTTAATCAGCAAGAGTGGGGGAAAAATTGTGGCATGAGTGTGTGGCAATGTGTTTGGGTGAGGTGTTTGCCATAACTGAATACCTAGGGAGGCTGAGAGAGGTGGATGAAGCTGATATCATTGTTGAATGTGTGATGATGAGAGAGGGGGTGCCATCATCAGTCCTGGCTTCCAGGTGGGTGAGGGGAGTATGATGCACTGAACAACATGGGAGGCTGCTGGTGGGGTGGGCGGGAGATGTTATTTGAAGATGGATTGACTGACCTTGATCAATCCCCCTCATTGCAGCCAGGTCCTTGGAGACAGTCTCCAGGAAGTGACATTCATGTCCACCTATCCCATTCCTTTGTCAGAGTAGTCCTTGAAGGCCTCTTACCTGCCCCCCAAACCCACTAACACACTCACACACCTCATGAAAACATGCCTCCTTCTGTCGACCTTCTGGACTGAAGTCTCCTGCGCTGCATCCCTGAAACTGGAACTCCTCTGACTCGCATGTTTCTCCACACAGTGTCCATCTTCTCACAGACATTTGCATTACAGCCAGCCATAGCTGCTGTGTTATGAGTCCGGTCCCCCTTTAAGGCTGTCTTTAAGATATGAAGACTACTAAAACATGTGATGGCCTCTCACACTGCTCGACCCCCCTTCAGCTAGCCAATAGCACGGGTTGTCCCAATTAAGCATTCTAATTATTCCGATAAGAAGGCAGCACAAAAATCCTGCGTCCCGTACGTCAATGGCGCTCGGAATTAGGAATCATGGCCCCTGCATCTAAGTGTGCACCAATTAAGACGCTGGTGGGTGTCGTCTATAGGCCCCCGAATAATGATCTGGAGGTGGGGCGGGCTGTTAACACGCAAATAAGTGCGGCGTGCAGGAATGGGACGGCAGTAGTTATGGGAGATTTCAATCTGCATATTGATTGGTCGACCCATGTTGGACGAGGTGGGCTCGAGGAGGAGTTCTTGGAATGCTGCCGGGATAGTTTCCTCGAACAGTGTGTGTTGGAGCCGACGAGGGAACGAGCTATCTTGGATCTGGTGCTATGTAATGAAGCGGGTAGAATTAGGGACCTTGCGGTGAAGGATCCTCTTGGAGAGAGTGATCATTGTATGGTGGAGTTTCTGGTGCAGATGGAGGAGGAGAAAGTGGGTTCCCGGACACGCGTCCTTTGTTTGAATAGAGGGGAGTACGGTAGGATGAGAGAAGAATTGGCAAATGTGGACTGGGGGAGCGCGTTGGAAGGTAGGTCTGCTGAGGAGCAGTGGAGGATCTTTAAGGAGATCTTTCTTGGTGCTCAGCAGAAATTTATTCCGATGGTTAAAAAGGACAGTAGGAAGAGAGGTAATAAGCCGTGGATAACGAAGGAGGTGAAGGAAAGTGTTAAATTAAAAGCGGAGGAATTTAGAGTAGCTAAGAGCAGTGGGCGAGAAGAGGATTGGGAAAGGTTTAAATGTCAACAAAGATTGACAAAGAAGTTGATAAAGGAGGGTAGGAGAAACTATGAAGCTGGGCTAGCACTTAATATAAAAAAGGATAGCAAGAGTTTTTATAAATATATAAAAAGGAAGAGGCTGGCTAGGGTGAACGTTGGTCCTTTAGAGGATGAGAAAGGGGAGCTAGTGGTAGGGGATGGGGATATGGCTAAGGTCTTGAATAACTTTTTTGTTTCTGTCTTCACGGAGGAGGACGTGAATAATTTGCCGGGTGTTAGAGATGGAAAGGTGGTAGGAATGGAGGGTCTTAATGACATTACTGTTACTAGAGAGGTGGTGCTCAACAGACTGGAGGGGCTGATTGTGGACAAGTCCCCAGGACCGGATGGAATGCATCCGAGGGTTCTGAAAGAAATGGCGGAGGTTATAGTGGATGCCTTGGTGGTTATTTTCCAGACGTCGCTGGATTCCGGGGAAGTGCCGGAAGATTGGAAAACGGCTAATGTTACGCCGTTGTTTAAGAAGGGTGCCAGGCAAAAGGCGGGGAATTATAGGCCGGTTAGTTTAACGTCTGTGGTAGGTAAAATGTTAGAATCCGTCATTAAGGAGGAAATTGCGAGGCATCTTGAAGGGAATTGCTTGATAGGGCGGACGCAACACGGTTTCATTAAAGGGAAGTCGTGTCTGACAAATTTACTGGAGTTCTATGAGGATGTGTCTAGGGCAGTGGATAGAGGAGAGCCGGTGGATGTGGTCTTTCTGGATTTTCAGAAGGCGTTTGACAAGGTACCTCACAAGAGGTTATTGCAGAAGGTCAGGGGACATGGAGTTGGGGGTAGGGTGTTAGCGTGGATAGAGGATTGGTTGTCAAATAGGAGGCAGAGAGTGGGGGTCAATGGGTGCTATTCGGATTGGCGGTTGGTGACTAGTGGGGTGCCCCAGGGGTCGGTGCTGGGGCCTCAGCTATTTACCATTTATATAGATGATCTGGAGGAGGGAACCGAGTGCAGGGTGTCGAAATTTGCTGATGACACCAAGATTGGGGGAAAGGCAAATTGTGCGGAGGGTGTGGAGAGTCTGCAGAAGGATCTAGATAGGCTGGGCAAATGGGCCAGGAAATGGCAAATGGAATTTAATGTTGGCAAGTGTGAGGTGGTCCACTTTGGTAGGAAGAATGGTAGGAAGGACTATTACTTACGTGGCGAAAAACTGCAGCAGGCGACGGTGCAGAGGGACCTCGGGGTCCTTGTGCATGAGTCGCAAAAACCCAACTTGCAGGTGCAGCAGGTGGTCAGGAAGGCGAATGGGATGCTGGCCTTCATAGCGAGGGGGATTGAATATAAAAGTAGGGAGGTCTTGCTGCAGCTGTATAGGGCATTGGTGAGGCCGCAGCTGGAGTACTGTGTGCAGTTTTGGGCGCTGCACCTGCGCAAGGATATTTTGGCCCTGGAGGGAGTGCAGAGGAGGTTTACTAAGCTGATACCGGAGTTGAGGGGGTTGAGCTATGAGGAGAGGCTGAATAAACTAGGCTTGTACTCGCTAGAGTTTAGAAGAATGAGGGGAGATCTCATTGAGACGTATAAGATGATGAATGGGATGGATAGGATAGAGGTGGAGAGACTCTTCCCGCTCAAAAAAGACAGTAGGACTAGGGGGCACAGCCTCAAGATAAAGGGGAGGCGGTTTAGAACGGAATTGAGGAGGAACTTCTTCACTCAAAGGGTGGTGAATCTCTGGAATTCTCTGCCCGTTGAAGTACTGGAGGCTGCCTCGCTAAATATTTTTAAGACGCGGGTTGATGGGTTCTTGATAAGAGAGGGGATTAAGGGTTATGGGGAGAGGGCGGGAAAGTGGAACTGAGCCACAACAGATCAGCCATGATCTTATTGAATGGCGGGGCAGGCTCGAAGGGCTAGATGGCCTACTCCTGCTCCTATTTCTTATGTTCTTATGTTCTTATGTTCTTAAGTGTCAATTTCCCCAGTTACCAAAGGAAAAAGATATTTTGAGATTCGTAGATGGTCAAATATCACACCAAAACATGCCTCATTGAAAGCAGTGTGCCTCTCCATTCTTATAATGCTACGGCCAAGAGCCAAAAACCAATAGCATTGTACCGAGGAGCATGTTTTATTTGGGGGGGGGGAAGTGTTCTGTTTTGCAGTTTGCTTTGCCAAGCAGGATGGCTGACATGTTTTCTTAGTGCCATTATTTTCTCGTCTAACCAGTTCTATTGTCAAGGAGTAGTCATGCAGTCCATTGTTTAGCAGGTTGAGTGAATGCTAAATATTCTGTTCTGCTTAATTCGGCTCAATGGAAGGTCAATTGCAGTGCTTATTCATCAAAATCGATCTAAAGTGGACCGAATAGCAGGCAGAGAGAGGACTGAGCAGCTGCCTTGATAAAGTGGGAAATATTCTGGTTAAAGTGGTTATAGTATTATCAATCGTCATTCTTATTCAGTCACTACAATTAGTGCTCGGGATATCACATTTAATGAGGTGAGAATCTTCTGTTTAATCCTTTTAACTGCTCAACTGGAAAAAGCCTGAGGATGACAGTTTTATAGTGAAAACAGGAGAAAACCTGGCGCGACTGCTTCCAGTGCAAGCTGAATAGGAGATATTCTCGCTGTTTCAGAACATGTCAGAAAAAGATATTAGTCATCCTCACCTAATGCTGGAAACAGTACCCAGTACTGAGAGTCCCTCTTCTCCTTCTGCAGGAGGTCTTATTTGGATAAGTAAGGCAACAATCATAAACCATCTTGACAGCTGCTGAAGTCATTCATCTGAGCCACTAACAGGAGCTTCCCTACCACGAAGAAAGAATCCATTCCCCTTAATCTTCTTCACTGGCCTCCAGTGTGAAACATATTCATTTCTAATGTTACTTCAACGCCCACTTCCCCCCAGTTCCTCATACGTATCCTGTCAGGGTCTGGCACATTCGTCCTCTTGAAACTTAACTAACTTCCCCAATTCTATTTATTATATCTTTCATCTTGATTTGGATCAGTTCACAACTTACTTCCCTGTTTGGAGGCAAAGTAACTGGAATCATAGAATCTCTCCAGTGCAGACGGAGGCCATTCTGCCCATCGACTCTGCTCCAACCACAACCCCACCCAGGACCTATTCCCGTAACCCAACATATTGACCCTGATAATACTAGGGTCATAATAGCAGGACACTAGGGTCAATTTAGCGTGGTCAATCAACCTAACCCGCACATGAAATTCTGTGTGGAGTTTGCACGTTCTCCTCATGTCTGCATGGGTTTCCTCCAGGTACTCCGGTTTCCTCCCACAGTCCAAAGATGTGCGGGTTAGGTTGATTGGCCATGCTAAAATTGCCCCTTAGTGTCCTAAGATGCTTAGGTTTGAGGGATTAGCGGGTAGAATATGTAGGGATACGGGGGTAGGGCCTGGGTGGGACTGTGGCCGGTGCAGACTCGATGGGCCGAAGGGCCTCTTTCTGCACTGTAGGGTTCTATGATTCTATCTTTCTACACCTTTAGACTGTGGAAGGAAACCGGAGCAAGCGGAGGAAACTCACACAGACACGGGACAATATGCAAACTTCACACAGCGACCCGAGGCTGGAATTGAACCCTGGTCCCTGACGCTGTGAGACAGCAGCACTAACCACTGTGGCACTGTGTCACCCTGTTAGCTGTCAGTGCAAATCTCCATTTACATGTGAAGCTACAAACTAGGAGCAGGAATAGGCAGCTACGCCCCTTGAGCCTACTCCCCCATTCATGGAGTACTGTGTGCAGTTTTGGTCGCCGCACTTGTGGAAGGACATATTGGCCTTGGTGGGAGTACAGAAGAGGTTCACTAGGCTGATACCGGAGATGAGGGGGTTAGCCTATGAGGAGAGATTAAATAGACTGGGTTTGTACTCGTTGGAGTTTAGAAGGATGAGGGGGGATATTATAGAGATGTATAAGATAATGAACGGGATGGATAGGGTAGAGGTAGAGAGATTCTTCCCGCTTAGAAAGGATGGCAGGACTAGGGGGCACAGTCTCAAGATAAGGGGGGTGCAGTTTAGATCAGAGTTGAGGAGAAACTTCTTCACTCAAAGGGTGGTGAATCTTTGGAATTCTCTGCCCGTTGAAGTGGTAGAGGCTACCTCGCTAAATATGTTTAAGTCACGGGAAGATAAATTTCTGATAGACTGGGGAATTAAGGGTTATGGGGAGAAAGTGGGAAAGTGGAACTGATCCACTTCAGATCAGCCATGATCTTATTGAATGGCAGGGCAGGCTCGAAGGGCTAGATGGCCTACTCCTGCTCCTATTTCTTATGTTCTTATGTTCTTATGGCTGATCTGCTTGTCATTTCAATCCCACATCCCTGCCTCTGAATGACCTTTCACCTCCTTATTAATCCAGAGTCTATCTAGCTCAGCCTTCAAAACATTCAAAGATTCTGCCTTTTGAGGAAAAGGGTTCTTCAGACTCACAATCCTCGGAGGGGAAAAAGTTCTCTGAATCTCTGTCTTAAATGAGCGACCTCATATTTTTAAACAGTGATCCCTGGTTCTAGATTATCTGACAAGAAGAAACATCCTCTCCACCCTCAGGATCTTTAAGGTTTTGATCAAGTCACCTCTTACTCTCTAAACGAGTGAATCCAAGCCTAATCTCTCTAGCCTTTCCTCATGAGCCAACCCTCCTGTTGCTGGAACTAGTTGAGTAAACCTTCTCTGAACTGCTTCTGGCACACTTACATCTTTCCTTAAGTAAGGAGATCAATAATGTACACAATACACCAGGTGTGGTCTCACCGATGTTCTGTAGCCAACTGAAACATACATCGAAATTCTACCACCTCACCTGCCACGGAATCAGAGCGGGCGAGGGGCGGACAACAGAAATGTCCATTGACTACGGGCAGGAATTTCTGATCTCGCTGAGCAAGACCGTAAAGTCCCACCCATAATCTCTCTAGTCTTGTAATCAATTCCCTTCACAATAAATGATGACATTACATTAACTTTCCTCATTACTTGCTGTACTTTGTGATTCATACACTCGGATACTCACATCCCTCTGCACTTCAGAGCTCTGACATCTCTCACCGTAGATGATAAGCTTCTTTTTCATTCTTCCTATCAAAAAGAGGACAATTTGCCAAAATTATGCTCATTCACTGAACCTATCCATGTCCTTTCATAGCCTCCTTATGTCCTCTTTGCTTCTTACTTTCCTACCTACTTCTGTTGGCATTAACAAATTTAACAACCATACTTTCAGTCCCATCATCAAATTTATTTCTCTAAATTGTAAGAAGTTAAGGTGCCAGCATTGATCCCAGTGGCACACCACTCGTCACATCCTGCCAACTGGAAAAAGCAGCATTTTTGCTAATTCCCTGTTTCCTGATAGCTAGTCAATCTTCAATCTATGCCAGTATATTACCCCCGACACCGTGAACTTTTATTTTACACATTAGTCTTTGATGTGGCACCTGATCGAAAGCCAGGTTATCCACAGCACATGCAACTCCTTCAAAGAACTCCAATAAATCGATGAACCGTAACCTTTCATGTAACCATTTTGATTCTGCCTGACTGTATTTTTTTCCCCCCCAAGGGTGCTATTATAGCATCTTAAATGATGGCTTCTAACATTTCCCGAATGCAAATACTCAGCTAACTGGTCTATTGTTGCTTGCTTTCAGTCTCCCCACTTTTTTAAATAAATGTGCTACATTTGCTATCTTCCAATCGAGTGAATTTTGGAAAATTAAAAGCAAAATACCAAATATCTCATCAGCCTCTTCTTTCAAGTTGTGAAAATGAAATCCACCTGAATCAGGGAATTTGTTCAGTACTACTTCTGTGATGATCATAATTTTCATGAGTTCCTCCTTCCTTTCCATTTTCTAATTTACAGCTGTTTGAGGACTCACCTGTATCCTGTGTAGTGAAGACAGATGCAAACTACTTGTGTAATTCAACCTCCTGCTTTCCATTACCAATTCCCCTGGCAGACTTTTTAATCAGACTAACGTTCATTTTGTTGACTTTTATTTAAATATCTATAGAAAGTCTTACTGAGCACCTTGATAAGACTTCCTTTTGTACTCGTTTTTCCTCCCTTATCATTCTTTTTGTCATTCTTTCATATTCTTTATATTTTTTCCAATCTTCTGACCTACCTCTCATCTTTGCACAAAATATGCCTTTTCTTTCAATGTTGTCATTATCCTTTTTAGTTCACCAGAGATGATGGGCCCTTCCCTTGCATTGTTTCCATAGTTCCAGAACATGCTGTTCTAAGAAACTGTCCTGAAAACATTCTATGAACTCTTTATCTTTCTACCTTTGTCCTTTTGATTTTTCCAATCTGTATGTTGATTAAAAGCTCCATGAACATCACAGTGCTGTTCTGCTAAGCTCCCATTATCTCGGATTCTCTGGCCTCCCACCTTGTTGCAATTAGGGGGCCTGTACATCACTCCCACACGTCACAAGGCATTCTGGCCTCCATAGCAAGAGAATGTGAGTATCGAAGTAGGAATGTCTTTCTGCAATTATACAGGGCCTTGTGAGGCCACACCTTGAGTGTTGTGTGCAGTTTTGGTCTGAGGAAGGACATTCTTGCTTTTGAGGGAGTCTGGTCAAGGTTCACCAGACTGATTCCTGGAATGGCAGGACTGACGTATGAAGAAAGATTGGTTCGACTGGACTTGTGCTCACTGGGATTAAAAAGAATAAGAGGGGATCTCGTAGAAATATATAAAATCCTGATGGGACTGCACAGGCTCAATGCAGGAAGAATGGCCCTGATATTTGGGAAGTCCAGAACTAAGGGATCACAGTCTAAGAATAAAGAGTAAGCCAGTTAAGACTGAGATGAGGAAGAACTTCTTCACGCAGAGAGTTGTGAATGTGTTGAATTCTCTCCCACAGAAAGTTGTTGGGGCCAATTTGTTAGATATGTTCAAGGGGGAGCTGGACATGGCCCTTGTGGCTAAAGGAATCAAGGAGTTTGTGGAGAAAATGGGAGTGGGATTCTGAAATGCATTATCAGCCATGATCATATTGAATGAAGGCGCAGTCTCGAAAGACAGAAATGGCCTACTCCTGCACCTATTTTCTACGTTCCTATATTTCTTGCTTTCTCATCTCCCTCAAAACTACTTCTACATCAACATTTCCTAAACTTGAGTCATCCTTCGTGTAAAAGCACTGTGTTGCAATAACTGATGACCAGGGACGAACAGCAATAAAGGTTTCTTGTTTATAAAGAGCAGTTCTTACATACATGTGAGTCTGACATTCTGAGGATACCTGTGTTCCTGACACATGACCCCCTTTAAAGCCATGTCATCCCAGAATCCACATGACCACAGGTCTACATCTTCCCCGTTTAAGTTGGGGCAAACCAGTAGTGCTGAGGTGTGACAACACCAGAGAACAGTCACAAGGTGGAAACTATTCACACCATACAAAGTTGAACAGGGCTAACAATTTACATTATACAAAATACTGACTGAGCTTCCATAATTGGCACTTAGTTTGTTGTGTCCCCTTTGCCGCCTTCTGTTACAATACCAGTTCATCACATAGTCCTTGAACCTTGTATTTGGTTTACTCATGTGCCAACTGTCTGTGCTCGAGATGCCTTTGGGTTGTTGTCCTCAATGCGGATGGTATCAGGTGTCCTTGCGGTGTGTCTAGTTTGCCTCTGGAGGAGCCTCCATTTCAATTAGCGTAGGGGCTTGGAGTGAGGCCAGATGCATGGGGCACAATACATTTGGCAAAATCTTCTGTTTCCTACCTCAACTCCTTGATTATTCTTTTTGACTGTTCATTCAGTATATAGATGCTGATGGCAGCTTCCAGTGTTAAACCTCTCACGTGAAGAAGCTATTTTTGGACAATATCACTTATGCACTCCACACACAATGGGATCTCTCATAGCTTCAGGGTGGCCATGGCCTTGTGGTATTATCACCAGACTATTAATCCAGAAACTCAGTTAACATTAAGGGGACTTGGCTTTGAATCTTGCCTGGCAGATGGTGGAATTTGAATTCATGAAAAAATATCTGGAATTAAGAATCTACGGATGACCATGAAACCATTGACAATTGTCAGAAAAACCCATCTTGCTTCGGGAAACAAATCTGCCATCTTTATCTGACCTGACCCACATATGATTCCAGAGCCACAGCAACCGGTTGACTCTCAACTGCCCTCCAAGGGAACGAGGGATGGGTAATAAATGCTGGCAAGAAAGAAATGCCCATGTCCAATAATGAATAAAAAAAAACATATCTAGGGAAGTAGAAAGAGTTGAAAACTAAATATTGGGGGCAAGATCAAATTTGGGAAGATGTGATAAACCAAACATTAGAGACAAGACAAGACAAGAGAGATTGGTGCCAATTTGAAAAATGATAAACAGGCCATGATGGGAAAGGGCAAAGAATATAAATCTAAAATTGGTAGATGAGAATGGATGCTACAAAAATAATAAAAGGCCATGACTCAAGGCTCTGCATCTGAAACAAAACAAATGATCTGATCGTGGAAATAGAAATTAAAAAGTATGATTTGATAACCATTACAGCGTTATGGCGACAGGATGTCGTAGATTGGGACTTGAGTAGTGAAGGATATGTGACATTTAGCGAGGACAGGAAGTTCGGAACAGGTGGAGGTCTAGCTCTATTCATTAATGATGGCATTAGCAATGATAGAGAGGTAGAGACCTCATGGATGCTGGGATTACTTTAGTACAAAAGGGGTCATATGCCAACAGCACGGGAGTTCTCCCCTGGGTGCAGGTGGACGGACACAAAGCCTGAAAGAGCTGCTCAGTTTTATCAATAAACCTTTTTTGTTGCTCGTCCCTGGTTGCTAGTTATTGCAACCCAACACTTCTGTATGGTGTCAGGAATCGGCAGAATGGAACAGGGACTTTGTCGCATTGACCCACTCGTATTCGACAAAAGCTTTGCAGACAAAATTTTAAAAAAAGTGAAGTATCTACTGTGGCGGTGGTGTATCAGAAAAATCAAAGGCGGCGCAAGTGTGCACTCTCTTCAATGCAGTGGGCCCTAAGGTGGTAGAGAGAATTAGTCTTGTTTTTCAAATGGAGGAAGAGAAGGAGGACCCAGAGATATTGCTAAGTAAGTTAAAACACACACGCATGCCAGTAAAGAATATAATAATGGATAGACGTGCGTTCAATATGACTAAGCAAAAATTTGCTGAATCTATTCAGTCATACACCATACCCAAAAATTCCTAACAAAGAAATGTGCATATAACATCTTCACTGATTAAGTGAATTAATTTCTTCATTTTATCTGCCAGCCTATAACAATTACAGATCCTGTCCAGTGCACCGTGAGAAGTTGAGACTGGGTAAAGCCATTTGAATTAATTGATCTTCTAATCCCCTCACATACTTCAAGCTAATGAAGAGCTTTTGGAATTTTTCCCCTAATTCCCAAATATTGTAATTGAAAACGCCAGAGGGCTCTGTATGTGTAGTATTTGAAACAAAACAAATTACCTGATTGCAGAAACAGGAATTAAAAAATACGATTTGATAACCATTACAGAGATATGGCTACAGGATGTCATAGATTGGGACTTCAGTATTGAAGGATATTTAGTGCTAGAAATCGCTGTTGATGGCAGTGCTGGGAGAATTCTTCACCTGCTTTACTGGAGGCAACAGGCTATTTTGCATCCAATGGGTTAACACCTGTAGTGAAACTGTAGGCAGCCAAGTCAGTTCATTAATCCTAGAACTGACTCTTGGGTGAGGAGAACGCAGGCAGCAGACTATAACTGTAAATCTTCATCCTGGGCTCAGAAGCATATGATTACAGATTTTCCTTGAGAGAATTGCCGTGAAAATGTGTTATACTTTTCTTCATGATTTGTTAATTTTTTTACATAATTTTTTGACGTTTCCCCAATATCAACTGTAATGTTGAGGCTGATAGGAATGGTAATTGTTTGGTCCTATCCGACTGCTTTGTGAAGGTGGACCATTGTTCTAAAAGCACAGAAACCATCGCTTCCACATTAAGTACCACCAGAAATCTAGTGTAATACCAATCGGATGTTTATACAGCTACTTGTCTGTAGTTTAGACAACAGTCTCCAATCACATTAAAAGAAATATTTTAGGAAAGTAATGATAAGTAATCTCAAACGAAACATTATACAGCTGCTTCAAAGTTGTCATCTCTATACCCCACAAGGAAACAGTGCAAAATGTTCACACAATTCCAGACTTCAAAGTATTTTGAATATTTTTCCTACGGTCAGACAGATGTCAGGATATGTCAAGTTTTTGGGCATCACCAATAATGGGAGCAGCTGGAATGTAGGCCCAGATTTTGCCATTGTAGTGACAAAGTAACTGTCAGCATTCAGCGTCATTAAAACTGTGAAACTGTCAGCAACTTCCCATGTCTGCATGCGGGCAGTCAAGCGTAGAAATCCATCCTCCTCCACAGGGAGCACAGTTGAAGTCCCCTCCGATGGAACGCTTTTGAAGTCACTGGAATTAAAGGGAAAATTAACAAAACAAAATGGAGATGCGGCTTATAACCTCAAATTGTTGAACTCAGGGTTGAATCCTGAAGGAGCACTGAGTTGGCAGATAAGATCCATACCCTCAGGATTACATTGAGTTTCATTGGGATGTTTTAGCAGGACGTGAACAGAAAGGTTAGAGTGGGAGCAATTGGCATGACAAGTGACAGGCAGTGAGGTCAAGCTCGCAGGCTGTGCGGCGATGTTCCAATTTTCTTGATCTTACTTCTTAGCTTGTGTCCCAGACAATTCTTCGGCGGGCAGAATCTTCTGGAAGATCCCATCAGTGGGAAGGGCCAGAAAATCAGTGTGATTGGCTGCTTTGCCTGCTTGCTGATGTCATCAGAGATCCCCTTGCACTGACACTGGGATGAAAGTATTGCTGGGAAAGAGGTGAACCATTTCCCAGTCATCACTTGCTTTTCGGGGGAGAACCTGTCTTCGATGTCAGCGGTGAGCGCTGTTGGTTCACCGCAGGTAGACTCATACCGGTTGATGACGCTAAATATTTTGTGTTAACTCTGGAAGCATCAGCCATAGTAAAGTCATACTCAGCCCAATAAGTCAATGATTTTCTGGATCCACTTACTGAATTCTGTTAGTTTTCAAGATTGATTATCCAGAGAGTACATTGAGAGTTGCAACAGAAACTGCTTTCAATATTACAACTGGCCATTGTCAGTTTACAAGTGTAAAATTCATACACGGTCAAGTCTCGAGTGACTTTTAAACACCTCAGGAACTAACTGCTCAAACCCCTGCCAAGCAAACCTAGTTTATTTAAATTATATCATTATTTCAGTCACAGCCTTCTGTGGAGTAGTAACAAGGAATGGAAAAAAAAATTGCAATACAAGGCAGATATTGCCTTTGTGGGAAATAGTTCTGCAAAAAGATCTCAGGAGAGCCAAACAAAAACAGTATCATGTAAAATTTGCAGCGGTGATGTGGAAATACAGTGCAGCCAACCCTGTGCAATTAAATTGGTGCAAGTGAAAAATCTGATGCTCCTATGTATATGCATGGGGCATGTATTATCTTTATGAATTCTTCTCCCTGTGGGTATCGTAGAGTACAAACTCCCCCAATAGGTGAGGCTTGCTCAAGAAACAGCAGGAGGGTTTAAAACCAGCTGTCTTTATGGACTAATAATTGTACCCCTGGGATTCAATGCATAGGTTAGAATATTCTGAGTAAAAAATCCAAAGTTTTAAAAGATCCAGGTTGGTTTCACAATGCCAGATCAGTATTTATCATTTAACAAGGCAAAAGTTCACTTCTATAACAGGCCCACGTGTCAGAGGTCGCAACTGATTCAGGAAAATGTTTGGATTAAATTTTCCGGAATTATGCCAGGCCCAGAAAGAAAGGGATGATTAGAATACAACGGAGAAATGTTGCAGAGTTAAACTGGACACAACTGTTGTCACCTTGCAAGAATTAGTCTTCAGTAATAGTCAGCTCGGCTGCTATTGAGCACCTATCAGTTCATTCTTACGGATCCAGATAAAATGGGTGGGATATTACGGCCTTGCTTGGGCAAAACTGGAAATCCCCGCCCAAGCTCAATGGCAATTTCTACTGTCGGATCCTCACCCACACCGCTTGCACAGTAGGCAAGCCAATGTGTTATTGAATGAGGATTGGAGTTACGAAGGGTGCTGGCACCATTCAATAAGGGAAGAATCCAAACGTTTTACATACATCATTGACCGCAACAAAGGATACCATTATGATGGTCTTGGGGGATTGTCAATTGATCTCCCTGTGGGTCTCGTAAAGTACAAACTCCCCCAGTGGGTGAGTGGAGGTTTTCTCAATAGAGAAGAAGAAGCAGCAGCATGGTTTAAAACCAGCTGGCTAGACTCAGGACGGCAGTCTAAGGACTTTGGAACTTGACCTGAACACAGTAGCCAATGTGCGGCACTGTAGACACATTGTAAATAAAGGGTGAAGGAGATGAAAGCCCGAGTAAGACGTATTCTTTTTCTTTCCCACTGAAAATCTTGACTGTTGAGATAATTAATCCTCCAGTAAGAAAAATACCTCTCTTTGGTAAACTTGAAGCCTACAGTGCAAGCACAGAAGACTGGGCCCATTACGCAGAGCACGTGTGTTAATTTTTTTTGAGACAGCAACATTGATGGGAACAAGAAGCAAAACGTAATCCTGTTGATGGCATTCAGCGCCCCTAACTTCAATGTAATAAAAAGCCTGATGTACACGGGTGCCCTGACTCAAAAATCTTTAACGAATTGATGGAGTTGGTTCAAAGTTATCATGACCCAAAACCTTCCATGAGCAATACCACTTTCACATGGCAGGGTGAAGCACCGGGGAATCTTTCACATCATTTCTGAGCAGGCTATGAACGCTGGCAGAGGACTGTGAATTCAGGCCACCCATGAATGAGGTGTTCTGAGATCGACTCGTCTGTGGAATTAACAATGCGACAGTCAAAAAGAAGTTGCTGGCAGCACCCAAATTGGACCGAAAGCAGCCATTGAGATATCATTAGAGATTGCAGAGTAAGGAGCTTAGGGAGCACAGGGGACATCAGACAGCAGTGTCATCCCACCGAGAGGAGGGGCATTATGCAATGCCCATCCCGCAACTGAGACGATGGTATGGGTAAAATATCACAGAATCCCTTACAGCAGTGGAGCCAAAAATCACATCAGTCGTCAGTCAATTAAGGCCAGCCTTCAGATTCCGAGGGCATATATTCCAGAAGGTTTAGATACCAAACATTGGACGATTACAGATGCTGCACCAGACCACAACCGAAGCCAAAATATAAGGATGGTCAAAATATGTGCTATTTTGTAAAGAGGCTGAGGCCAGTACTGGACCATATCTTACAGGCATGCCCACTCCCAGGAACTCGGAAAATGCAGTTGAATCACATCTCCACAAGTGTCGCCCCCACAATGGTGGAGTTGTTCGTAAATGGCCACCCATTAAAAATGGAAGTGGATACAATGGCTGTGGTTGAGAAGCAGATTTACTATCACTCCAGGCTGGCATTCAGCATCTGAACTTAGAAAACACAAAGACCAGGCTGGCCATCTACAAAGAGGACCTATTACAGATAAAGGCGACCGTGGCAACCCTGTTGATTTATAGGCAGCAGTCAGTTCGACTGCCACTCATCATTGTATGATGACCTAGACTTGGGGAGACATTGACTCCAATACATCAGACTGAACTGGCTGGAGATCTTCAGGCTGGGCACTAGGGGAATGCACAAAGTCACCAATAAGTACCCCAAAGTTTCCCAGGAAGGGCTTGTGAAAATAAAGGGAGCTAAACCTAAGATCTACATCAAACCCTATGTTACACTTTGATATTTTGCAGTGACACCAGTTCCATGCTCCCTCATGGCAAAAAGAAAGTCAGAACTAGGATGCCTGGAAAAGCTGGGGATGATAAGATCCAAACAATTCTCAGAGTGGGCCATTCCTGCTGTTAAGCCGGATAAGTTGGTTCGACTTTGTGGAGACTTTAAGCTCACTGCCAATAAGTTTCTAAACTTGACTCCATGCTCCAGATGGAAGTCCTGTATATCAGGTTAACTGGGGACCAAATATTTTCTAAGTTGGTCACGAGCCACGCGTATCTCCAACTTGAAGTATATACTACACGCAAAGGCCTATACAAGAACACTCACCTACCCTTCATCTGCTTGCACCATTTTTCAATGGGTAATGGATTACAAACTCTCAGAGTTACCTCAGGTAGCAGTGTACCTCATGATGTCTTCCGTCCAAGGAATTTAGGAACACGAGCACCTATCGAACCTGGTGATCCTCTGAGATCGGGGTACGCCTAAATAGGAAAAATGTATCTTCCAAGTAACTGCTGTGATCTATTTGGGCTATCAAATGGATGGCAAAGGCCTTCATCCAGTGGAGGGCAAGGTAATGATAAGGTCATTAAGGTGGCACCAACTCCAAGGAACCCCACGGAATTGAAATCCATTTGGGATTAATGAATTATTATGGGAAGTTTATTCCAAAATTGTCTTCTTTTTTCCTACTATGGAAACATGGGAGGTGGTCTCAGGGGTGTACCAAAACTGGAAGCTATCAACAACTCTAAACAGGAAATTTTGTCCTCAAATTTATTGGCTCACTTTAACCCGAAAAAGAACCTTATTCTGACACGCGATGCTTCCACTTAACGAGTTGGTATAGTACTGGCACATCGCTGGAAAAATGGAATAGAGAAGCCGATTGTGTACATATCCAGAATCCCCTTGGATACTGAGCGGAGTATTCCCAGATCGAGAAAGAGGGATTAGCAATTGTCTTTGGTGTTAAAAAACTCCATCAATACATCTAGACACTTCATCATTGTAACCCTTCATAAGCCCTTGCTGGGACTTCTTAAATAAGACAGGGCAAAACCCCCAGTTGTTTCCATCCTTGGACCTTGTTACCAGCGGCTTATGAATACCTTTTAGAGCACCACCAAGGAACCCACATAGCTAATGCCAAGGCACTGAGTCATCTGCCATTGCCCATAAGCCCAGTTTCCTTACTAGCTGTGAAAGAGGTTGTGATGACCTCTCGTTTCACCATCGCAGTGAGTGAGGGCAGAAGGGAGGTCACAACATAAGAACATAAGAAATAGGAGCAGGAGTAGGCCATCTATCCCTTCGAGCCTGCCCCGCCATTCAATAAGATCATGGCTGATCTGAAAGTTTTTCAGTTTCACTTACCCGCCAGCTCCCCAGAACCCTTAATTCCCTTATTGATCAGAAATCTATCTACCTGTGACTTAAACATATTCAACGAGGTAGCCTCCAAGGTTGGGGTTCACAGTGGAGGGTGTCATGTTTAATCATGATATAAATTTTTAAGCTTATTTATCGTCTAAGGCTCAAGGCACAGATCACCCAAAGGATTGGATAAATACGTTGTGGGTTTATTTACAAGACTAGACATATGAGAAGAGCTATACATAGCAATAAAGCTTGAAAACATCAGAACTCACTACCAATAGAAAATAGAATATCGATATGATAATTACTTCGGGCAGCAAGTTGGAGGATTGGTAGAGAAACGCTGTTTGAAATAACATTCGATAATGCTGTATCATGTATAATTTACTGAGTTTGTTACCCGTTAGGTATCCATTGTGCATGAGCGTTGCTTGTATGATTGTACTCAGCTTGATTCATGAGATTTCAGTCTGCCTGAATTTTAAGAGTGTTCTGTCAAAACTGATTACTGAATGGAATACTGTATAAAATGTTTGATTAAGCCTTTGAGAGGAGCCGTGTTTAATATGAAAGAAAGAAGAAATCATTTGGATTTGTACAGCACCTTTTACAACCTGAGGATATCTCACAACATTTCAGAACCTGTCCAGGAGCAGTCTGGAGTTCATTGTATCAGCTGTGTTTCAATGCCACTACATAGCTCAAACTGTCGAGAAACTCTTCAACTGTGGAGAAACTGTGGGTGGCACGCTGGCACAGTGGTTAACACTGCTGCCTCACAGCGCCAGGGACCCGGGTTCGATTCCCGGGGGCACGGTGGCACATTGGTTAGCACTGCTGCCTCACAGCACCAGATACTCAGGTTCAGTTCCAGCCTTGGGTGACCGTGTGGAGTTGCACATTCTCCCTGTGTCAGCATGGATTTCCTCCCACACTCGAAAGATGTGCTGGTTCGATGGATTAGCCATGCTAAATTACTCCTTCCTGTTCGGGAGATTAGCAGGATAAATACATGAGGTTACAGGGATAGGACCTGGGTGGAACTTTGTTGGTGCAGGTTGATGGAATGAATGGCCTCCTTCTGCACTGTACAGATTCCATGAACATTGATGTTTTGTCCATCCTTCACACTATTAACTCAGACTCACATTTCATCAGGGTGGATTTTATCCTAAACTCAGGAGGAAGAGCACCTTCGAGATCTGCTGGCCAACTAATGAGCATCTGCTCTTGAATCCAGCAATGCCATGTGGGGACAATGACCACTGCTGGGATTATAGGTAGGCCTGACAAAAAGGAGTCAGGATTTCAGATGAGTCCAGGGTATTGCACAGATCAAGCTGGCACGTCCCGGGGGAGAGGTGAGAGGCTAGATCTGTGTGGCCAGCAGGGGGATTAAATTGGGAAGCCTAGCCTTTTTTGTGGGACGAGAGAGTTTGGATGCTACTCCCGTGGTCCCAGGGGACCAACAAATGGAGGTTTCCCTCTTTTCCCACACAAACCCATGCGGCTAAGGCTTCTGGCCTTCCTACATGGCACCATCTAACACTGCCATGTGTCAAATAGTGGTGGGTCAGGATGAGGCTCTCAATGGCCATTAATTGGTCCCAATAAGACCAAAGGCTGAAGGCCAATGGTGACATCAACCACCACAAAAGGGATACCACGAGAGGATCATAGTTTGAGGATAGTCAGATCTTTTGATATTATAGAACTGAGGAGAAATTTCTTCACTCAGAGACTGGTGAATCTGTCAAATTCACTACTGCGGGAAATAGTTGACTGTAGAAAACGTTGTGTAATTTCAAGAAGAAATTAGATACAGCTCTTGGGGCAAAAAGAATCAAGTGAAATGGGGGAAAGCGAGACCAGGATATTGAATTTGATGATCAACCATGATCAGTATGAATGAGCCAGCAGGCTGAAAGGGCTGAGTAGTCCCCTCCTACTTCTAGTTTCTAAAACTTGAGACAGATAATGGACGGGTGGGTAAGCAATGGGCAGGCTTTGAGTTTAAGTTTACAAATACCGCACTGCCTTCAAACTCACTGATGAGGGAATGTAAATTCAAGCCCTTCAACTGTGTTAGCTTTATTTGAGTAATTCTGAAAAATATATATATGCAGTTTGATTTTGAAAAAGCTGAAAAAGGCACAATTACAAATGACAGAATGCTGTATTATAGAATCATAGAATCCTACAGTGCAGAAAGAGGCCCTTCGGCCCATCGAGTCTGCACTGACCAAAATCCCACCCAGGCCTGACCCCCATATCCTTACATACTTTACCCACTAATCCCTCTAACCTAAGCATTCTAGTACACTCAGGGACAATTTTAGCATGGCCAATCAACCTAACCAGCACATCTTTGGACTATGGGGGCAAACCAGAGCACCCGGAGGAAACCCACACAGACACGAGGAGAATGTGCAAACTCCACTCAGACAGTGACCCGAGCCGGGAATCGAACCCAGGTCCCTGGAGCTGTGAAGCAGCAGTGCTAACCACTGTGCCGCATTATCTTCTTATGATCTTTGAATTACATCATTTATTTATTCATATAATAAAACTACAGTTATTTAGAAAAAAACATATATTCCTTCACGGTCTATTCATAATGAAATGATTTATTATTCACAGACAGCTGCAGTCAGTTATCAATGATAATTCCATTATTTATCTGTTTAATGGAATATGTTTAAACTGAATAAAACTCAAAGCATTCAAAATTAGCAGATATCTTTTAACAATAGACATAAACATATTGGGAAGAGGGATGGTGAAAGAAGATTTGGATTTTTTTTCAGGATTTAGTCATTTGGTTACTGTTGCTGTTCATTGTGGTCAACATTTAATTCTAATTTGTTTAGATGCTGTTCTCGTTCAATATAACGCCTTGTACAATAAGTGTACTTACCAAGAAAGCACACTTGCTGCTATAATTATATTTCTGAAGTTATTCTGCTGTTATCTTAAGAAAAAGCCGTTTCACTGAAGATGAGACACTATTTAATAAATGACTTCTGTATCCCAAAAGTTGAAATAGAAAACAGACAAATACTTTAAACTTTCTGCCGTTGCTACCGTGGTTTTATGAGAACAAACTAATCTCTTTTTCTATATCTTAACTTTGCTAACAATAAGCAAAAGTACCTGTTTGCTTATATCATTTTTCACCTGGGAAGCCTGTATGAGGCAGTTTTTTAACCTCTAACAACTGGAGTGTAAAATCAATCTTCAGGATTCTTTCAATGTTATAAGACATAAAGCAAAACCAAAATGCATTTCAGCTGTTCGGTAACGTGAGCAATCAACAATTAATATAAAACACATTGTGATAGAGATGATGGTTTGTATAACAAATATCAGTAAATTATATTCCATTTCCAATTTGAAAGTTTATTTCGTTGTGTCACGAGTAGGATTACATTAACTCTGCAATGAAGTTACTATGAAAATCCCCTAGTCACCACACACCAGCGCCTGTTCAGGCACACTCAGGAAGAATTTAGCACAGCCAATGCACCTAACTAACACGTCTTTCAGAATGTGGGAGGAAACCAGAGCACCCAGAAGAAACCCATACAGGCATAGGGAGAACGCGTAAACTCCACAGAGGCAGTCACCCAAGGCTGGAATTGAACCCGGAGCCCTGACGCTGTGAGGCAGCAGTGCTATCTACTGTACCACTGTTCTCATCTCATATCTTGCAACATCAACCATCAAAACTCATACTGTATGATAAGGGTCAATACCTTGTTTCCAGAGAAGAAGTTGAAGTGGAGACTCATTACAAAAAGCTTGAAGGAGAAAGGGATTTCCACCTTACCTTTTTTGGAGGTTTTTTTTGTTCAAACTGAAAGTGTAAAACAGGAAGTAGGCCCCAGTGACCCCTGGGAAGGAATTTTTTTCCCCCTTTGAAAGGGGCTTGCCTTAGAGGGTTTGACCTCATTGTTTCCAGAAGACAAGTTGGAGTGGAGACTCATTACAAAAATCTTAAAGGAGAAAGGGATTTTTAACCTTACTTTTTTTTTGGAGGTTGTTTTTTTTTCAGACTGGGAGTGTAAAACAGGAAGTAGCCCCCAGTGAGCCCTGGGAAGGTTTTTTTCTCCCCCAATAAATTTGACTGGAGAGGATACCAGACCCTGCTAAATCCCTCTGACACGAGGGTCAATTTAGCATAGCCAATCAGCCTAACCAAGTTAGGTTAGTTATGAAACAAGTTAGTTATGAAACAAGTTAGAATCATTTTCTTCCCTGGGTAGCCTAATAACTTCTGATGAGAAAAATGATCATGACAAAACTATATAGAAGAGTAACAGCAGTTGCAAAATGAAGCTTCACAAAAAGTTTGGACCTCTTTAGAAATAAAAACATTTCTCTGGAAAGCAAGAATGGGACTGCTAAAACACTTTGTCATTTCGTGGATGTGAAAGGTGGAATATTATCAAGGCAATGAAAAATAAATTTAAAAGTTTGTTTCTTTATTTATTCATCACATTACCACTGCAATGAAATTACAGTGAAATTCCCCAAGTCACCGCAGTGCGGCGGCTGTTTGGCTCAGTGCACCTCACCAGAACGTCTTTCAGTTGGAGGTAACAGAGATGTTTCTGACAGGAGGAATCATTGGACAACTGATGAAGGAGTTTTCAGGAAAGCAGGCACGCAAGTAAAACTTATATTTACAATCACCAAGAGACAACTACAATTTCTTGTGCATGTACTTAGGAAAGAGAAATTAGAACATCTGTTAGATGTAAAATGGAAGGTAGCAGAATTAAAGGGAGACAACGGAAACAATAGAGCCACGGCTTAAGAAGCAAAACAGGTACAACATTTGAAAGCAACACCAATGCAGAAACCATAGACAATTACAGCTCAGAAACAGGACTTTTGGCCCTTCTTGTCTGTGTCGAACCATTTTTCTGCCTAGTCCCCCTGACCTACACTTGGACCATATCCCTCCACACCCCACTCATCCATGAACCCGTCCAAGATTTTCTTAAAAGTGACCCCGCATCTACCACTTTTTCCAGCAGCTCATTCCACACTCCCACCACTCTCTACGTGAAGAAGCCCCCACTAATATTCCCTTCAAACTTTTCTCCTTTCACCCTCTGGTTTTTTTCTCCCCTAGCCTCAGTGGAAAAAGCCTGCTTGCATTCACTCTATCTACACCCATCAAAATCTTATACACCTCTTTCAAATCTCCCCTCATTCTTCGACACTCCAGGGAATAAAGTCCTAACCTATTCAATCTCTCTCTGTAACCCAGCTTCTCAAGTCCCGGCAACATCCTTGTGAACCTTCTCTGCACTCTTTCAACCTTATTTACATCCTTCCTGTAATTCGGTGACCAAAACTGTACACAATACTCTAAATTCAGCCTCACCAATGCCTTATATAACCTTACCAAAGCACTCCAACTTTTATACTCGATACTCCGATTTATAAAGGCCAATGAACCAAAAGCACTCTTTACAACCCTATCCACCTGTGATGTCACTTTTAGGGAATTCTGTACCTGTATTCCCAGATCCCTCTGTTCAACTGCACTCTTCAGAATCTTAGCATTTACCCTGTATGTTCTACTTTGGTTTGTCCTTCCAAAGTGCAATACCTCACACTTGTCTGCGTAAAATTCCATTTCTCCATTTTTCAGCCCATTTTTCTAGTTAGTCCAAATCCCTCTGCAAACTTTGAAAACCTTCCTCACTGTCCACTACACCTCCAATCTTTGTATCATCAGCAAATTTGCTAATTCAATTTACCACATTATCATCCAGATCATCGGTATAGATGACAAACAACAATGGACCCAACACCAATCTCTGCAGCACTCCACTAGCCACAGGCCTCCACTCAGAGAAGCAATCCTCCACAACCACTCTCTGGCTTCTTCCATTGAAGAAGTGTCCAATCCAATTTACAACCTCCCCATCTATACCTAGCGACTGAACCTTCCTAACTAACCTCCCATGAGGGGCCTTGTCAAAGGCCTTGCTGAAATCCAGGTAGACAACATCCACCACCTTCCCTTCATCCAATTTGCTGGTAACCTCCTCGAAAAACTCTAACAGATTGGTCAAACATGACCTACCACGCACAAAGTCATGTTGACCCTCCCTAATAACTCCTTGTCTATCCAAATATTTGTAGATCCCATCCTTTATCACACCTTCCAATAACTTGCCAACCACCAACATCAAGCTTACTGGCCTGTAATTTCCTGGATTTCTTTTGGAACCTTTTTTAAACAACGGAACAACATGAGCCACCCTCCAATCATACGGCACCTCCCCCGTGAATACTGACATTTTAAATATGACTGCCAGGGCCCCTGCAAGTTCAACACTAGCCTCCCTCAATGTCCATGGGAATACCCTATCCGGTCCTGGGGATTTATCCACTCTGATTTGCGTCAAGCCAGCCAGCACCTCCTCCCCTTTAATCTGTAAAGGTTCCATGACCTCCCTACCTGTTTGCCCGATTTCCGTAGACGCCATGCCAGTTTCCTCAGTAAATTCGGATGCAAAAAAACCCATTTAGTATCTCCCCTCTCTCTTTTGGTTCCATGCATAGTCGACCACTCTGGTCTTCAAGAGGACCAATTTTATCCCTCACTATCCTTTTGCTCCTTACATACCTATCGAAGCTCTTTGGATTTTCCTTCACTCTGTCTGCCAAAGCAATCTCGTGTTTGCTTTTAGCCCTCCTGATTTCCCTCTTAAGCAGCTTCTTGCATTTTTTATACTCCGAGCATCTGATCTGTTCCTTGCTGCCTGTACATTTCATACAACTCTCTCTTCCTCTCAATCAGTGTTACAATCTCCCTCGAGAACAAAGGTTTCGTATCCCAATTTACTTTGCCTTTAATCCTGACAGGAACATACAAATTCTGCACTCTCAAAATTTCTCCTTTGAAGGCCTCCCACTTTCCATTTACATCGTTACCAGAGAACAGCCTGTGCCAATCCACACTTCGCAGATCCCTTCTCATTTCATCAAATTTGGCCTTTTTCCAGTTCAGAACTTCAACTCGAGGACCAGATCCATCCTTATCCATGATCAGATTGAAACTGAAGGCATTATGATCAATGGATCCAAAGTGTTCCCTCACACTCACATCCATCACCTGCCCCAACTCATTTCCCAATAGGAGATCCAATATCACATCCTCTCTAGTTGGCACCTCTATATGCTGATGTAGAAAATTCTCTTGAACACATTTAACAAACTGTACCCCGTCTAAACCTTTAACGGTATGTCAGTCTCAATCTATATGTGGAAAATTAAAATCCCCTACCATCGCAACTTTCTGTTTCTTGTAGTTGTCTGCTACCTCTCTGCTGATTTGCTCCTCCAATTCTCGCTGACTATTGGGTGGTCTATAATACAATCCCATTAATGTGGTCAGACCTTTCCTGTTTCTCAGCTCCACCCATAGGGCCTCTGTAGACAAGCTCCCTAATCTATCCTGCCTGAGTGCCGCTGTAACATTTTCCCTGACCAACAATGCCACCACCCGACCTTTTATCCCTCCAACTCTATCACGCCTGAAACATTGGAACCCCAGAACATTGAGCTGCCAGTCCTGCCCCTCCTGTAGCCAAGTTTCATTCATGGTGAAAATGTCATAATTCCACCTGTCAATCCACACTTTCAGCTCATCTGCCTTCCCCACAATACTCCTGGCATTGAAATAGACACACCTCAAAAAGATTATTTCCACCACACTCAACCCTTCCATTTGTGATGTTGCTTGAACTAACCTGTCTTTTTACCCCCGCTCCAGTATCTGCTCTGGCACTCTGGTTCCCATCCCCCTGCAAATCTAGTTTAAATGCTCCCCAATAACACTAGCAAACCTCCCTGCAAGTATACTGGTCCCCTTGTAGTTGAGGTGTAACCCACCTCTCTTGTACAGGTCCCACCTGCCCCAGAAGAGGTCCCAATGATCCAAGAATCGGAAACCCTGCCCCCTGCACCAATTCCTCAGCCACATGTTCATCCACCCAAGCATCCTATTCTTACCCTCACTGGCACGTGGTACAGGTAGCAATCCTGAGATTACAATCCTCGGGATCCTACTATTTAACTTCCTTCCAAGCTCTCTATACTCTCTTTAGGACCTCCTCACTTTCCCTACCTACATCATTGGTGCTGATGTGGACCATGACATCTGGCTGATCACCTTCCCACTTTAGAACGCTGTGCTCGCGATCAGAGACATCCCTGACCTTGGCACCCGGGAGGCAACAAACCACGCGGGAGTCTCTATCCCGACCACAGAACCTCCTGTCCGTGCCTCTGACCATCGAGTCCCCTATCACTACCGCTCTCCTCTTCTCCCTCCCACCCTTTCACACTGCAGAACCAGACTCAGTATCAGAGTTCCGACTGTCACAGCTTATCCCAGGTAAAGCCCGGGGTTACAGGAAGATGGCTTGGGTGGGACTGTGGTTGGTGCAGACTCGATGAGCTGAATAGCCTCCTTATGCACTGTAGGGTTTCTATTTCTCTCAATATCACTGTTATTTAGCATCGAGGTGTAATTCTATTTAATAATCCCATGAATATTATTTTAGGACAAGTGGATTAAATGTAATTGTTATTGTGCTGGTCACTGTTTCAATCAAATGTTCTCTTGTTGCATAAATTTGAATATATTGACTTTTCATCTACAGGTAATATTATTGAAGATCTTTGATTTAATATACAGCGGTGACGTGCAACTTTAGGAATTTGACAGAAATCAGCAACTGGAACATAAATATAGAATATCCTCTTTCCAGTCGGAGGGTCAGAGAGCTGGAAAAGCTGCCTGCACCTCCAACCCCATCATTAGACTCGCGCATTTCCTGCGACGTGTCCATCAGCAATGTTTGACCTTTCCAAGGGCTTCAGAGGACTTTGAAGGTCTTTAAGTTAAAACAAAAATCTTTTTTCTCATTCCTGGGGTCCATCATTGTACATGACCAGAACATGCTTCTAAATTCATGTTAGTTTGCTGCCTTCTCCACAATCTCTCTGCTGTGAAGGCATTAGCCCTGTCCCCGGATTTTTGCTGTGGACCTTCGTCAGAAATGGAAGAGGAGGAGGGATTGGGAAAGAGGAAGAGAAGGAGGAAGGGAGGAGGCATCTGGGGCCTCTTTGTGCTGAACAGGTTGCCAACAACAGTCACTCACACTCCAGTCCCTGTAAAAGGATACAAGCAATTTAGTGCAGACACTGGAATCGGAAACCAAAAGAGAAAATGCTGTAGCAGGTCTGGCAGCATTAGTAAGGAAAGAAAAGAGCTGCTGTTTGATCCCTATGGGGCCATAAGAACATAAATAGGAGCAGGATTAGGCCATCTAGCCCTTCGAGCCTGCCCCGCCATTCAGTAAGATCATGGCTGATCTGAAGTGGATCAGTTCCACTTTCCCGCTTTCTCCCCATAACCCTTAATTCCCCTGTCTATCAGAAACCTACCTACCCGTGACTTAAATATATTTAGCGAGGTAGCCTCCACCACTTCAATGGGCAGAGAATTCTAGAGATTTACCACCCTTTGAATGAAGAAGTTCCCCCTCAACTCAGATCTAAACTCCACCCTCCCCCCCACCCCGCCATTATCTTGAGGCTGTGCCCTCTAGTCCTGCTGTCCTTTCTCAGCGGGAAGTTCCTCCTCAACTCCGATCTAAACTGCCCCCCCCGCCCTGCCTTATTTTGAGGATCTTCTGGACTCAAAACTTCAGATCTTTTCTCTCCTTACAGATGCTGCTCCACCTGCTGAGATTTTCAAGCATTTTCTCTTCTGGTTTCAGCAGGAGACTGTTTGTTTTCGGAAACAGTTTCTTTCTGAAACTCCTTTCGGAACTTCACACCAGAGTGGAAATATCTGAGAAGTCCGAAGGTGACCTTCAATAAAGTGATGACAATTCCTTGCTTCGGGTGATATTTACTGGATTTCTGTGTCACGGATCTATAAGAGGTCATTGCCAAAAAGGGAGTTTATTTGTGTACTTTAGAATAAATGTGTTTTGTTTTTGAGATGTTGTTCTGTGTGACTCTTTTATCTTCAGTGCTTAAGCTTTTCTTCTTTCTTTTTAAAAAATCTTTTGATTTTTAAAATTCCAGCGGCGTTCCTGGAGTTCTCTGCTTTTAAGGTCAGCAGCTTATCCACCTCATTTTCACAATAAAAAAGAAGATGATGATGAATGAGGCAGTCCTCACGATGAGGTATGACTTGCTCAGCAGCGATATCAACCGTGATCATAACAAAATGCAAAACTGAACTGATTACCCATGTGCATTCCCTCAATGCCCGTCCTGCAGGTGCATTTACCTGGCCCAATATCAGTTGCCGGTTGTGGGGGGGGGTTTTTGGCTTTCAATGGGGAGGATGCAGATGGCCTTGATATATGACCTTGAGCACTTCTGGGACTTGCAGAGCTGGCATCAGACAATACCATCTCGGTGACCTCACACGGGACCTAAAAAAGTGACAGTGACAGAGACTGTTGTCTTCCATGTAGAGGATGGCAGATTCAAACCATACAGAGCGAACGCCACACCCTGAGGTGCTGCCTCAGCAATCTAAGTCATCTACGTGTTGCAACTGTACAAAACGCTGGTGCGGCCGCACTTGGAGTATTGCGTACAGTTCTGGTCGCCGCATTATATGAAGAATGTGGAGGCATTGGAAAGGATGCAGAGGAGGTTTACCAGGATCTTGTCTGGTATGGTGGGAAGGTCTTGTGAGGAAAGGCTGAGGGATTTGAGGTTATTTTCGTTAGAGAGAAGAAGGTTAAGAGGTGACCTAATTGAGGCATACAAGATGATCAGAGGCTTAGATAGGCTGGATAGTGAGAGCCTTTTTCCTCGGATGGTGATGACTAACACAAGGGGACGTAGCTTTAAATTAAGGGGTGGTAATTATAGGACGGATGTCAGAGGTAGGCTCTTTACTCAGAGGGTAGTAAGGGCGTGGAATGCCCTACCTGCAGCAATTGTGGACTCGCCAACTTTAAGGGCGTTCAAATAGTCAGTGGATAGACATATGGATAACATTGGAATAGTTTTGGTTAGAGGGTCATTAGATTGGTTCCACTGGTTGGTACAACATCGAGGGCCGAAGGGCCTGTACTGTGCTGTAATGTTCTATACATGAGCACAAATTGCACAGTCTTGTGACAGCTGACAAGCCGACTTGAACACAGCAGCCAGGGTGAAACCAGTCTGAAGCTTCATGGCACCAAGCTGGACTTCCACGACAACAAGCATTGATCTCACGACTGAAGTGTGAGCTTCCCTCACTCAAGACTTTGGGTGACTTTAGTCTGTTCTGCAATGGAAGTTGTGCCATTGGCCATGAGGTGTTGATCCGTAACCGGGTCTGCAGCTGTTCTCTTGGAGATGGACACCATTTTCGTGTTTGAAAGGTTGAGGACGAAACTCTGCACAAAGTCCTGTGCCAAATTGCAGTCATATTCTTCCATATGTCCTGCCAATGTGAAAGATCTGTCCATGTATTTCTGTGTATATAACCATTAGTGTTATCTGAAATGTTGCTCAGTCTTTTTCTAAATCCATTGTGGAAGAATTGGCCTACAATCCCAAACTGGTAAGACAGTAATTGAATTAGCTTTTTCCTGAGTCTCCCTGGTTCTTGCTCTTTGCTTGTTGTCTCACAACATGTGGATCCTGCCTGTATACTACCCTGGAAAGTGCAAGTGCCAGTACGTGGGCTGCAGACTGTGAGTGCCAGATTAAGTGACAATGTTTCTTTCTCAGATGTTAGTTATCGTGCTTCCCCTTTAGCCTTTGGCTGCACTCGCTGGTTCTTGGGGTACGTGAAAGCCTATAAAAATGGAAGGGGAGGGTCGAGGTGAACGAATGGGAGTGGGATGGGAATTGTGAGCAAAGCAATGGCTGCACGGTGCGAGGTAATAGGATGAGGGGAAATGAAATTTGGGAAGGCCATAAGGCATATTCTCATCCTGAGTATTCTCAATGGTGTCGGATGCAACAGTCTCCACCACTGCCAGTGCAATAATGAAGGGTACATCTCTCCCAAGGTGATCTGAAGATGCAGATCTATCCTCGGTTGGTTGTCCGCTGCTCCTTCCTGTTACCTGTGACCTTGTCCTGAAAGAAAGAGGAAAGAGCGTAGGTGAATCATAGAAACCCGACAGCATCGAAAGAGGCCATTCAGCCCATCAAGTCTGCACCAACAACAATCCCACCTTGGCCTTATCCCCATAATGAATATAGTTACCCTACTAATCCCTCTAACCTGTGCATCCTTGGACACTAAGTGGATTTTGAAATAGCCAATGCACCTAACCTGCACATCTTTGGAGGAAGCCAGAGCACCCGGAGGAAACCCATGCAGACACGGGGAGAACATGCAAACTCCACACAGACAGTGACCCAAGCCGGGAATCGAACCAAGATCCCTAGAGCTGTGAGGCAGTAGTGTTAACCATCGTGCCACCCCACATGTGTTGCACCATGTTCATTAATAGCTGGAAGTATATGGAAGATGCAATGTATGGGTGCGAAGCTTGCAGTATTGCTAAGATTGTCAGATGTGGTGAAGCATTTGGACGTTCGGTGTGAGTCTGGATTGCTCATAGCTGAGTCATGGATCTGTGATGTGTTGAGCAGCGTGAGAGTTTGGTGATTTGTGAGGTGTAGTTGGCAGGTGCATTCACTGAACTTGACCACCTGTGTCAGGTCCCTGAAGCATTGCAGCCAAGTTCTTGCCATCAGACTCTCACTTCCATTTACAGCGTATACCTTTCCAAAAATCTTGGCCCACTCTGGGAACACGAGATCTCCACTCCTTTTGACGCAGGCTTCCAACTCCATGTCAGAGAAACGAGGAGCCCGTGCTCTATGGCTTGTACCCCCACTGATAGTCTTCCTTCCTTCAATTCATCTAACACATCATTCCACCAGTTGCTGCTGCTTGAATACGTCCCTTCTGTAAGAGGAGCAGGCTGTCTTTAAGAAGTGGAGTCAAGTTATAAGTCATGCTAAGCACGCACACACAGCTGGGTGTCCTGCAGCGTGTACATCAAGTCAGTAGCACATTTCACACTGGGCTGCGTGCCACACTCATTGAGATGAGAAAGCAGAATGAAGTTTGCTCGCTGCCTGCAACACATTGGCCAGGTGTGAAGTCACATCCCAATCTCTGTGCCTGGTAACACATCGCATGGAATTTTTAGCCCATTATCTTTAGATTATCTTGGGGCAACAAGGTGGCATAGTGATTAGCACAGTGCCAGGGAGCTGGGTTCAATTCTGGCCTTGGGTGACTGTCTGTGTGGAGTCTGCACATTCTCCCTTGTGTGGGCTTCCTCCAGGTGCTTCGGTTTCCTCCCACAGTCTAAATACATGTAGATCAGGTTGATTGACCATGCTAAATTTTCCTTAGTGTTACGGAGATCAGCAGGGTAAAGATGTGTGTTGCGGGAATAGGGCCTGGGTGGGATTGTTGTCAGTACAAGTTCGAAGGGCCAAGTGACCTCTTGCTGCAATGTAAGGATTCTATGATTATCACATTGCTGTTTGTTGGATCTTGCTATGTGCAAACTGGCTGCTGCACTTGCTATATTACAACATTAACCAAAGTTCAATAACATTTCACTGGTTGTAAAATTTTTTGAGGTGCCCTGGGGTCATGACAGGTGCTATATGAATGCATGCCTTTCATTTTTCAGAGAAAAGCCTCTGAATGTGGCCTACATTCTTGTCCGGTAATATATCAGTTCATCTGTAAAGAGAGTAGGTAGAACAACACGGGTAATGAAGGGTGTCTTATTATCAGATGTCAACAGGGAAGCACATTGCTTGAACGTATTATTTATTCTCTGCATGATGAGATGCCTATTATCTTGTATTCACTTTCTGGAGTTCAAAGGCCATCTGTCTCAGGAAAATCTGCTCCGTCTGTGAGTGTTTACACCACAGTAACTCTCCTAAGTGGGGTTCTCAGGGCAGTACAATATTCTTCCAGATATTTTCACCAATCCTATCTCTGGTTTTGTGGCTAACTCAACCACAAAATATTTATTGGGAATATTGCCAATAAATAAAGCTATACGGGTGCAGTTGGTTTATTGTATGGCTGGTCTGAAGATATAATATCATTCCCAGGATTTCATATGCCACATATGCACTGCTGTGCCAAATAGTCAGAAGGAATGAATAGCAGCAAGCATCAAATATGAAGTGGAACTCTCCATTTCTTCAGAGACAGCACGGTGGCACAGTGTTTAGCACTGCTGCCTCACAGCACCAGGAACCAGGGTTTGATTCCTGGCTTGGGTCACTGTCTGTGTGGAGTTTGCACATTCTCCCTGTGTCTGCGTGGGTTTCCTCCAGGTGTTCTGGTTTCCTCCCACATTTTGAAAGACATGCTGGTTAGGTGCATTGGCCATGCTAAATTCTCCCTCAGTGTACCCGAACAGGTACCAGAGAGTGGTGACTAGGGGATCTTCACAGTGACTTAATTGCAGTGTTATTGTTAGTCTACTTGTGACACTAATAAATAAATTCTTTAATAAAAACTTCAGATGCCTGCATTTATTCAGCCTCATGTGGATCTTTTACAAATATACTTTTACAATGGCAACTAGGTTCGTTTTCCTGTGTGCAGATCAATACTTTTTGCAGAACATTTGCCTATTCATTTAAAACTTTTTTTTAGATATTTAATTCATGAAACGAGATGCTTACATCATCACACAGGCCCAATCTACAGCCTTCTTTAATTATTACGGTTATCTGACATTTTTAGCAGGTACAGTGTACGGGGACGTCTCAAAGAGGGAATAATCAGCTACCTCGAGAGAGAGACAAACTAATTAGAGTTAGGAGAGCTTTATAGGATGGAAGCTACTTCTGAAAAACTTATCTGGCTTCTCTGAGGTGATAATCGGCTCAGCGCGTTAAGGGAAATCTGAGTGGATGTTATGTACTTAGGCCTGAGCACAGCTGTTTACAGAGCGCCACACGAGAGATTGATCCAGAAGTTTGGAAGACATGGCATTTTGCCAGCAGAGGATGGACACTCCGCCACATGGAGAGACTGCCAGTTTTACTCTGCAGCTATGGCCTTCACAAACGATTCCCATATCGCCCCCCCCTTCCGCTCCCCCTGACCCCCTAGCTGTGGTCTGCCTCATTAACCCTGGTGAACGAGACCTGACTTACCTTCTTTCAAGGGCTTTTGTATTTTCTTGAGCCGAGCTTCAAAATTAATACCAAGACACTGGTAAGCCTAAACAACAGCTGGTTTATTATATACAACTGTACATAGCTACCCATGACTAATTGTCTTACTGCTGAAGCCATGAACATTCTTCCTCTTGACTCTTCGGTCCCTTACATCATCACTATGGATGGTGCTATTTACACTTCGAACCAGGCTTGTCCAAACTTTTCAAATGGATCGCCACTTTGATGAGCAAATTTGAGAAAGATAAGGAACCCCATTAATGGTTCCCCATTGGCATGAGGTATTGTCAATGGGAATTCCCATTGATGGTCACTTGACCAGAGAATCCTGCCACAAACAATGCACCACCTCCCGCTGGTGGGAAACTCGTATCCGGGAGGCAGGAAAATCTCGACCCATGTCATCCTCTCTCACGTCATCATTATGGGGTGTGCTATTTACACAGTCCCACACATTATCCCTTAAAATCCATTATACTACCAGGGCCTCTGCCATATTGGCAGGTTTGGGCCTCGTGTAATCCCAGAAATGCTCCCTGCTCCCCAACTGCACTTCTCGGATTGGAGAGTTGATGACCATCCAGTTAGTCTGAAGTGACCTTGTCCTTAAAGGGACAGAAGTCCTGCTGTAGACCATTAACTGCCTAAGGAACATAAAATGCCGCTGGGTCTTCCATAACTGGTTGAGGTGGCATTGTTCTGACTCTTCGATGAGTGGGCGAAACTGCTGCTGCCCAATAAAGCGCCAGTCCGTGTGTTTCAATATTTTCCCTCTAAATGAATAGAAATTATTTCAATCAGAGGCAAAACATGGGTCCATTGGTTCTGCCTCACAATGAGGAAAATGTTTGGGAGGGGTTCCTTAGGAGTCCATGCTGGAAGAACGGATGCTGTAGTGCACTCAAGTGAGTTGGAAAATGAGGATCGAAATGGTGCTTTCTTCATTTCCTATTGAGTTTACTGAGAGAAGCAGGGTTGCAAATGCTAGGGAATAACCAGGCCAAGTGTTCATTGGGAATTGGGCTGATACATTGCAGATGTTTAGTATGCAGTAAAACGAAAGTGATGAGTTGAGGGAAATAAACACTAAGGAAAATATAAAAATGGCCAGTAGCGCAGTGCAGATCACGCACAGGTGCAGGGCCGAGAATCACATGGGTAATAGCAATAAAGAAAGGAAATAAGATCTTGGAGCGTAGACAGGGAACCCGAGTCAGGGATAAAATAATGAGCTTGTCTTGTGTTTTTAGAATTCTGATCACTGTGCTATAATGCTTACTTTATTGTTTTTGAGGGGGTCCACAGGAGGTTGATTAAAACAATGCAGGCTATGGAGTGAGTGAACCCCAAGGAGATGTTAAACATGCTAAGAATGTTTATCAGGAGAAAAGGAGGCTCAGCAACTTTCAATGCTAAGAATTTAGAAATTATAGACTGAGCTTTAATAATTCATTTGGTACAATCATCAACTCCAGGAACAAGAAAGATTTTAGATTCAGGCCCCAGAAGTACACAATCTGTGCTGAGGCAGCACTATTTGAAAAAAAGCAGTGGAGTTATCCAGATGTCACGGCCAATATTTGCCCTTCCACCAATGCCTATTTAATGGCTGTTTTTGGGAACTTGCTGTGCACAAGTTGGTTGTCATATTCCCTATGTTACAGCAGTGGTTATAGTTCATAACTTCTTTGGTTGTAATGCACTGGTGACTGTCAGTTAACTGCCAAACAATTTTTTTGACGATTTAAACCAGGCAGTGAGTGACTAACACTGATTTTGAAACGGGCACAGTGGGCTGAATTTTACGAGGTTTTTTCAAAGCGAGCGTGAGAATGGAAGAGTTGCAAATCAGATTTTTTTGCATGAGTTTTCACACCCAAGTTTATGCATTCAGACTTTGAAAATATGAGCTAGATAATTTCTCGTCGCTGGAGGCAGGGGACAGGCCCTAATTCGCCAGCAGCTCAGATTGGAGCCACAAACTGTGCCATGCATTTAAAAACCGGAAAAAGAAACAGCAATGGGTCAAGTTAGTTGCGAGGCATTTGGGTCACTCTCTGGTGAGAATGATACATCTGCTGATTTATGTCGGGTGGAGGAGGGAATGTCTGGGGCCTCAGGCACATGGGAACCTGCTGGAGGCGAGGATCCAGCTGGCCCCAGGCTACATGCTGGGCCTCTGAGATCACTTCTCCCTCAGCTGCCGGAGATGCAGCAACAGAGCCGGGGAATGCAGGAGGGGCTGACGGTCCCAAAGCTTTCAGGCGGACCAGCCAATGCCTGTCTTGCATGGTTTCCAGGCCAACACTGCAAGGGTGGCATCTGAGGTGGAAAGCACGGGCAGGGGATCCTCACCATGAGGGGCAGGCTCCAAGTGATGGCCAAGTCACACAGCAGGCCATAGCGGAGGGACTGAGCAGGCTTCTCGAGATTCTGCGGCCCATGGCTGAGAGACTCAAGAAGGTGCGGGAGTCTCAGGGGGACAGCACTGAGACCCAGTGGGCGACAGCAACAGCCTTTGAGAATGTGGCCCGGTCACAGGTGGTCATGGCTGAGGGCCTGCAGAGCGTGGCCCAGTCTCCGAGGGCATTTGTCGCTGCCATTGACAGGTGGCCACTGCCTCAGCAGGCCTTCGCAGAGGGTCCGACCACAGGACGCAAATAGTCCTTCAAGAATTGCAGGGCCTGGTGACACCGGAGCTGCCTGAGGGCAAGTGCAGTGGGGCTCACCGGGGGGGGGGAAATGAAGGAGCTGCTTGAGGGTCAGGGGCTGGAAGTATGCAGGGTGCAGGGGATGGGAGGATCTGGGGGAAATTTGGGGGAAGATGCAAGACGGGGTTCAGCACTCACCCTTGCTGCCCAAAAGAGGTCATTGACTTTTTTCCAGCAATAATTTGCGGTTCAGGGGCCAATGCCATGGTACTGAGCGAGGCAGCGACTTCCTCCCAGGCTGCATTTTAATCAGCCTCCTCCCCCACATCCCCCGCCCTCGGTCGATATCCTCCTGGGGGGCAGAGGGTGTCCCGCCTCACCTCTGCTGCACCCAATACCCTCCCCATGTCACCCTCGGTGAATCAAGGGGCTGGTTGTGCACACATTTTGTGCATGGATGCCTGCCTGTCTGCCCATTCTTGAGTATTTAATGGAGCTGCCCCTTGTTCGGGCAGAACAGCTCCGCTCAGTTTGACAGAACATTCCAGCAAGTTCCATGCAGTTCGCTCGTCAGCATTGAGGGGACGGCAAGTGAGCGCTTGGGGAGTGGGGTGGTGGGGGGAAGTGGATGCAGATAGCAATCAGAGGTGAAATTATTCCATATAATATTGACATGAAAAGCAGGTCTGAGATGTATTTTATAAGGCCTCTATCTACATAGCAGTAAAGTTGATGTTTTCACAATACAATTCCATCCCAAACATTTTGGCCGCGATTCTCCCAAAATCATTCATTTGAAAACAGGAATAACTCCCAGCAGATTTTTTCAGTGTGATTTTCAGATTGAATCTCCGATACTTTGTGAATCACTGAGTGTCCGAGAGAGATTTGGTCTGAAAGGCAGAAGGCGAAGCCTGTTCCTGCCTGAGAAGTCAGCAGCATTGCGCTGAGTGGGCCATTACGCATGCGCCAATCTGTCAGAATGGAGATCGGCACATGCATAACGGCCCCGCATTGCCAACCTCCCGATCGATGACTGGCCCCGCAAACCCCCGGTGCTTGTCTGTCAACCCCCCTCCCCACCCATTGAATGCTGGTCTCTGGACTTCCCCTGATCTCCAACCCAGATCTCACCGACCCCACCCCCCCCCCCCCACAACCTGGCCAGTCCCCACCCCCCAACCCCATCCTCCTTGACAATCCCAAACCCTACCGACAGTCCCGACACCAAGCCCCCGGCACCTCCCCCATCCCCCTCCCCACACCCTCCCAGCTGGATGGCCAGCTCTGATCGCTGTCCTCCCTCCTCCTGCTACTGATACTGAGTGGCAAGTGGCAGCAGGTTCCCCCCCCCCCCCGCCCAAGATCACCCCCAAAGTGCCCATCACCTCTTACCCCACTTTTTGGGGAGTCCAAGGTGCCACTTGGGCACTGCCAGTTTGCCCCTTGGACATTGACAGGTTGGCACTGCCCAAGGGACACCCCCCTTAATGCCCGACCTCCTGGTCGGGTCTCAATGGGCTCTGTTCCCTCCAGCAAGGTTGGCCGTTTGTTCCTCGTTTGTGGGCAGCAATTGTAAATCCCACTGAAGAGTGAACCACTCCTGGTGACAAGAGGGGTGGGGGGGGTGCGATGTGGGGGGGAAATGCTAGCATGTCCTGAAACCTCAGTCCTGGGCTCACACACGATATGGAAATGAAGGTTTCCATCTTGTAATCAGCTCCACGTCAGTTTCCAGCGTGGATCTGAATGTGTCAGAAATCTTCGGCTGGGACATGTGCCAGAGGCCGTGATGCCCAGTGCGAAGCCCACAAAACAGCCTCCTCTGATATCTCCTAGCCTGCTACTGACCCCCCACCTCCTTGTTTTCTGTGTAGCCCAGAAATGATCTTTCATCAAACAATTTTAGGCATCCTTAGCTGGTTAACATCTGTAGCTAATCTAATTTCACTCTACAATATGATTGATTTGCCTGTGTAAATACATATAAATTAAACAATGAATAATAATGTGGAATATAATTTTACACTCAGAAGCAACTAAGAGCAAAACAATCCATTCTACTTATCCAATGATTCAAGTTAATTACTGAAAGTAAAATCAATTAAGCCGATTTTAATTTTAAACTACTTTCCATGGAAACTTCTTTGAAAAATACAGTGACCTTCTAGGAAGTGAGTTGGCTGGTTGTGTGCAGTAAATGTATAATATGAGCTTATCTATAAAGAATTTCACTTTGTTTTGTCAAATTAAATGCCGAAAACTGTGCTCTGATAAAAAATGCATTTATTCCTGCTTTTAGTGGTCAGGCAAGGGAGAGTTTTATTGGTGCCTTTTGCCCCTCTGATAGCTGCCAACACAAAAGCATTGAACTCGCATTGTG
This sequence comes from Carcharhinus amblyrhynchos, assembly GCF_965287045.1. Lineage (NCBI taxonomy): Eukaryota > Metazoa > Chordata > Chondrichthyes > Carcharhiniformes > Carcharhinidae > Carcharhinus > Carcharhinus amblyrhynchos. The sequence goes on from NC_137331.1 coordinate 4,386,723, forward strand.
GGCAATAGATACAAGTCCTCAACACATTTGGCTGAAATTACTGTCGTCACCGTTTCATCAATAGAGAACAAAACATCAGATGAGCATGTTAAGGAGCCACATCTATTATCCCACAGTGTAATTTCAAGAGCTGAACAGAATCTCATTTATCACAGTACTGGTAATCCATTTTAGTTAATGACATGATTTGAAAAGTAGCTCCAAATATATTATAAACATCCTTCCAAAACACCATTGTACTGTTCAATTAGAAATATTTTCTGCACAGTTTTGCTTAATGGGATAGTTCCATCCATGGTGAATATCTTGTAAATCAGTGTCCTTTCTCATAAAAATATTAAAAGATGGCAAAGTGACCAATGCCTGGCCCATCCTTAAATTAGTCACTTCTAATTATAGATAGGGTCATAGAGGTTTACAGCGTAGAAACAGACCCTTCGGCCCAACTTGCCCATGCCAACCTCTTTTTTAAAACCCCGAAGCTAATCCCAATTGCCAGCATTTGGCCCATCTCCCTCTATACCTATCATACCCGTGTAACTATCCAAATGCTTTTTAAAAGACAAAATTGTACCCGCCTCTACTACTACCTCTGGCAGCTTGTTCCAGAGACACACCATCCTCTGTGGAAAAAATTGCCCCTCTGGATGTTTTTGTAGCTCTCTCCTCTTACCTTAAACCTGTGCCCTCTCGTTTTAGACTTCCCTACCTTTGGGAAAAGATATTGACTATCTAGCTGATCTCTGCCCCTCATTATTTTACAGACCTCTATAAGATCACTCCTCAACCTCCTACGCTCCAGAGAAAAAAGTCCCAGCCTCTCCAGCCTTTCCTTATAACTCAATCCATCAAGTCCTGGTAGCATCCTAATAAATCTTTTCTGCACTCTTTCTAGTTTAATAATATCCTTTCTATAATAGGGTGACCAGAATTGCACACAGTATTCCAATGCGGCTTTAGCAATGACTTGTACAACTTCAACAAGACATTCTAACTCCTGTATACAATGTCCTGACCAATGAAACCAAACATGCCGGATGCCTTCTTCACCACTCTGTGCACCTGTGACTCCACTTTCAAGGAGCTATGAACATGTATCCCTAGACCTTATTGTTCTGTAACTTTTCCCAACACCCTACCATTAACTGAGTAAGTCCTGCCCTGTTCAATCTACCAAAATGCATCACCTCGCATTTGTCTAAATTAAATTCCATTTGCCATTTGTCAGCCCACTGGCCCAATTGATCAAGGTCCCATTGCATTGGAGATAACGTTCTTCACTCTCCACTATGCCACCAATTTTAGTGTCATCTGCAAACTTACTAACCATGCCTCCTATGCTCTCATCCAAATCATTCATATAAATGACAAATAACAGTGGACCCAGCACTGATCCCTGAGGCACACCGCTGGTCACAGGCCTCCAGTTTCAAAACAGTTCTCTAAAACCATCCTCTGGCTTCTGTCAAGAAGCCACTTTTGTATCCATTTAAATACCTCACCCTGGATCCCATGAGATTTAACCTTATCCAACAACCGACCATTTGGTACCTTGTCAAAGGCCTTGCTAAATTTCATGTAGACAACATCAACTGCACTGCCCTCATCCACCTTTTTGGCCATCCCTTCAAAAAACTCAATCAAATTTGTGAAACATGATTTTCTACTCACTAAACCATGCTGACTGTCCCCAATCAGCCCTTGTGTCTCTAAATGCCTGTAGGTCATGTCTCTCGTACCTTCCAACAATTTACCCACCACAGATGTGAGGTTCACTGACCTGTCGTTCCCAAGCTTTCCCCTGCAGCCCTTTTCATCAAAGGCACAATATTTGCCACTCTCCAATCTTTAGGCACCTCACTCGTGACTACTATTTTGCATGGAAACTCCTTTGAAAAATACAGTGACCTTCGAGGAATTGAGTTGTCTGGCTATGTGCAGTAAATGTACAATATTAGTTTATCTATGAAGGATTTTACTTTGTTTTATCAAATTAAATGCTGAAAACCGTGTTCCAATAAAAAATGTATTTATTCTCGCTTTTAGTGGTCAGGCAAGGTAAAGTTTTATTGGCACCTTTTGTTGGCACCTATATTTGGGTGAAGAATATTTTATGGGGAAAGAAAAAGAGTCAGAAATCATGCTCCACGTTGGAATGAATGACAGAGATAAGAATGGTACTTGGGGATCAAGTGTTATGGGAGAAGGGGAAAGGTAATAATCTCTACATTACTAATTGCCAGGTTAGTAAGTATAGGAGCAGTAAGATAGAACAGGTTAACATGTACTTGGAAAAGTAATGCTGAAGAAAGGGCTTCAGATTGCTGAGGCATTGGAACTAGTTCTGAACTAGAGGGAGTGACACAATGTGGTGAGCTCCACCTTCATAGTCCGAGCCCCAACATTCTCATGAGGAAGTTAACTCATATGAGGGAAGGTGTAAACTAATTTGGCAGAGGAAGGGGCACCTGAATAAAGCATTAGAGAGAAATACACAGAGGACTGGACACAGAAAATAAAAGGATAAAGAGTACATCAGAAATAATGAGGAATAAGTGGGGAAGAGAAAACCAGACAAAGATGGGATTTGAGTTAATGTGCAGAGATGCACGATAGGTGGGAAATGAAGTTGGTGAATTGCAGCTACCGGTAACCATATAAAATTATGATGTTGTGTTCATAGAGACTTAGGTCAAACAAGGGGATAGCAGGGGAGAATCAGAATTTCACAATCCCCCCTTGGTCGGTTTGTCAGCAATTGTCAGTAAAATTCTCTGTGCGACATTCCCACTGCCTTCACACCAGCTCTCAAGTCGTCTGCAATTTCACTGAGGGGGTTGGGTGAGGCCTGGCTCACACTTCTTCACAACTTTCCGACTGGTGGGAGGAATTCAGGGAAGAGCGGCAGAGAGGTGAACTTGCAGTGATGGCAGGATGTCAAAAACAAAACTCTATTTTATTAACATTAAGGAAGATTGGGGAAGTTGTTAGGGAAGGTGATGGAATGGTACTGTTTTCACTGGACTAGTAATTCAGAGACTTGGGTAAAGCTCTGGAGATCCAGGTTCTAATCTCACTTTGGCAGATGGTAAACTTTGAGCTCAATAAAAATCTGGAATTAACAGTCCAATGACAATGAAACTATTGTCAAATGTTTCAAATGGTTTTGACACTTCTTACTCTGAAATAGGCCCTAATGTCTTTCCAAGACAGTATGGTAGTTTGAATCTTGGAATCAAGTTCGGTGACCCTTGGCAACCATCTTAGAGGTCCATCATTGTTCATTTTAAAAGAAAGTTGGTTTGGGAAGATTTCAAACAGATATGTTTTAAAATTTAGGAATAATTGATGTCAAATGTGGTTAAACGCCCACCTGGTTTACTAATGCCCTTTGGAAAAGGAAATCTGCAATTTCCCTATCACAAAACCACGTTGACTGTGCTGAGGGTGTTATGATTTTCTACATACCCAACTATTCTTTGCTTCATATGGATTTGAGCATTTTCCTTATGACAGATGCTAGGGTAACTGGCTTATATTTTCTTGCTTTCTGGCTCCCGCTTGTCTTGAATAAAGGAATAAAGGCAATTGTACAAGCATAGAAGACAGACTGGGCTCGGAGTCCATTTGGCACTGGCTCAGTCTTATATAAGATGAAGAAACGGACAAAGTAAAAGACAGCAGATGTGAGTCCAGACAGCATTGGTGAGATGAACCAAGAAGCCACAGTCTTGAGTAGCTCCAGCAGCTTGACACCATGGGCAACTGTAGCCAGCAAAGAGAAACCAATGGTAGCACCCACAATGCAGTGGGTACCAGATATAGGGAGCTTAAAAAATGAAGCCAAGAACTGCCAGACAGCAGAACCAAACATGGAACTGATTGACCCTGTCATAAGCACTTGTTGACTCGAGTTGAAAGTCTCCACATTTTGCAAACTACTGGGATCTTTCCAAATCTAGGTAATTTTGGAAGATCACAATCACTGCATCTGCAGCCACTTCTTTTATTTCTCTAGGAAGCAATCCATCAGTTCTGGGCAACTTGCCAGCTTTTAGTTCAAATAGTTTTACTCGTACCTTTTCCCTAGTGATTGCAATTGTTTTTGAGTTCTTGCATCTTCTTCATCTCTTGATTTTTAAGTATGTTTGGACTTTTTTTGTGTCTTCCACATTGAAGGTTTATGCACACCTTTTCACTGCTTCTGCCACTTCTTTGTTTCCCATTATTAATTCACTAGGGTGAAGGACAGAGTCAAGAGAGAACTGCGATCCATGTAATCTTTCCCTTACTTTTCTTATTCAGTGTGATCTTTAAGGACTGTGTGTTTTTTTAACCCAAGGAGTGTGCACAATCAATTTAAAGAACAGGAGCATGATTTGGTGTTGAAATGATGAGGAATATTTGTTCATGTACTCACCCATGCGCTCTGTCACACATGTACACATACATATGAGAAAGACACAGTTCAAGAAAATAGTGCACCTTAATAATTTGTACAGAAAATGAGAGTTCATATCTTTGGTTTGTTATGAGAAAAATAGTTTGGCTGTGCCTGGCAAAGCTAGCTTTTTAACTCTGAAAGAGTATTTTAGGTGGTTTCAATAATTGTAGTAATATCGTGGACTATTATAGGATTGCTTCAAACAAATGGATGTTCAGAAGGTCATGGATTTAGTTACTTGCAATTGTTTCTTTCCAGGAAATAAAGGGGAGAATTTTTCCATCCCGCCTGCCATGCATGTCAGAGTGGGCAGGGGATAGACCGTGCAATGATCCATTGACCTCGGGTGGGATTTTTCAGTTGTGGGACAAGCACAAATGGAAAATCCCACCCATAATTTCTTTACAAGTGAAATTGGATTAGGATTCAGGCTGGGAGAATTTTTAAATGTAACAGTCTCCAGGTTTAAAAAGGCCTGCATCGGCTGCCTTTCCTGTTGTTGATGCCCTGTAGCTGGTGTTGTGTAGACTGACTCTTTGAATGAAAGGGACAGCCCAAAACATGGCTGCCTTTCCATATGAGCTGGCTTCGAAATATGGTGTTGGCCTTACTTTTTTTTTATTCAATCGTGGATCATGGGCATTGCTGGCTGGCCAGCATTTATTGCCCATCCCTGGTTGCCTGAGGGCAGCTGAGAACCAACCACATTGCTGTGGCCCTGGAGTCACATGTAGGTCAGACCAGATAAGGACAGCAGATTTCCTTCCCTAAAGGACATTAGTTAACCAGATGATGGGTTTTTCTGACAATTAGCAATGGTTTCATGGTCATCAGTCGATTCTTAATTCCAGATTGTTTCTTTGAATTCAAATTGTGTCATTTGCTGTGGTGGATTCGAACCCAGGCCATCGCTTCCCACTACTTTCAATAGCTACAACTGAGTCTATTGTTTCCAGCCATGCACCCCTGGGAACTTGAGATCATTACTGTTTTTGTTTCTAAAGAAACCCATTCAAGCCAAAAATTAGGTTCTGGATGATTACAGGGGATTGGTTTTGACACTTCTTACTCCGAAATAGGCCCTAATGTCTTTTCAAGACAGTGTGGTAGTTTGAATCTTGGAATCAAGTTTGGTGACCCTTGGCAACCCTCTCAGACGTCCATCATTATTCATTTTAAAAGAAAGTTGGTTTGGGAAGATTTCAAACAGATATGTTTTAAAATTTAGGTATAATTTAAGTCTTTACTGGGCATTGGAAAAACCTTACCCTCTAAGGGTTAATGCTCATTTTAGCTCCTCTTTACCTTTTCAAATATGTTCAGAAACTCTCACACTACATTTTGACATTTATACTCCTCCTACTTCTTCTGATCTTATGATTTTATGAATGTCCAAAATATAGAGATTAAGATTAAACAGAAAGAAAAGGTTTATGATAAATGTTAGGCTCATAATTCAGTGGTCTTATAAGAAAACCCAAAATGTATTGGAAGAACTTGAAGACAAAAACCAGATGGAGGAGAGGATGAATGAAATAGATTAGTGAGCAACATATAAGGTGACCAATGGAAGATAATTTTGCGGAAGCAGAGGGAATTATTGAGGTATTAAATGAATACTTTGCATTTTTCTTCACCGATGACAAGGGTTTTGCCATTGTCACAGTGAGGGAAGGGCTAGTGGACTAATTGGGTAAGATAAAAGTAAATAAAGAGGTGCTATCCCATCTAGATGAGCTGCACGCTAAGTTGATAAGGGAAATAAGTCTGGAAATTACATGGATTTGTGGAAAAAATCTTCCTTAGAGCTGGGAGTGCTTCCACGTGGCAGGTGGATTGAAACTGTTGTGTTCATGTTCAAACACGTGGAAAAGAATAAACCTGGCAAGTATACCTGGGGTGGCACGGTGGCACAATGGTTAGCACTGCTGCCTCACAGCACTGGGGACCCAGGTTCAATTCCCAGTTTAGGTCACTGTGTGTGTAGAGTTTGCACATTCTCCCCATGTCTGCATGGGTTTCCCCTGAGTACTCTGGTTTCGTCCCACAGTCCAAAGATGTGCAAGTTCGATGGATTAGCCATGCTAAATTGCCCCTTCATGTCAAGGGTCTAGCTAGGTAAATGGGGTTTGGACCTGGATGGGATCATGGTCAGTGCAGACTCGATGGGCTGAGTGGCCTCTGTCTGCAGTGTAGGATTCTATGATACGTTGTTAATGTAAATGGTGATTGACTAACCTGATCGAATTCCTTGATAAAGTAACAGAGGAAGTTGAAGAAAGTGGTGCATTTGATGTTGTGTACGTGGTTTTTCAAAGGCATTTGGCAAAATACCACATAGTACATTTGTTAGCAAAATTGAAGCCCATAAGATTAACAGGGCAGAGGTGGAATGGAGACATGAATGACTAGTGGACAGAACACACAGATTTCTTGAACTGGATGGCAGTACGCAGTTATGTCCTCCATGGGTTAGTGTTGGGAGTACTGCTATTTCTGCTATTTGTTAATGATCTCGATTTCCGCATTCAAGATGTCATTTCAAAACTTCCAGATGTCATGAAATTCAGGAATGCAGGAAACAGGTGGAAGGACAGTAACAGTGTTCAGCAGGGCTTGTGAAATTCACAGACACATATAATACAATGCGTAAAATAATTTGGTAGGCAGAATGAGGAGAGTCAACACAAAATAAATGCTAAGATTTTAAAAGGGGTACAGGAAGAGGGCTGGTGATGTGTATATACAAGGTGACAGGTCAAGTTGAGAACACTGTTGTACTGGCATTTGGGATTTTTGCTTTTATAAAAAATGAAACCATATTTTATAAACACTGGTTCGGCCTCAGTTGAAATATTGTGTCCAAATCTCAGCACGATATTCTTGGAAGTAAAGTTTTAGGAAGGAATTCCAGTGGCTGAAATTTTCCAGGCACTGGAATTCCTTCCAGTGGGATTTTCTGGTCTCACTGATAGTGACCCCGCCGACATCACCATTGGCAGAGGGTGCAGGACATGCAACCCACAGAGATATCAGCGGGATCAGAAGATTACGTTGACTGCCAGTTGCAGACTGCCTCCGCCTTTGGAAAGGAGGCCATGGGATGGCTGGAAAAGACCAGATTTTAGACAGTATGCAACTAGGAACAGGAATGGTAGCATAGCAGTTACGTTACTGGAACAGTAATCCAGAGGCTTGGAGTCATGATCCAGAGGAAGGTGTTCAGATGTCACCACGAGAGCAACATCATCATGTGTACACTTTCCGAAGGCAGATCCTTAACTCATAAGATGGAATTCACTGTGTTTGAGACCAAGTGCCAAGGCAGGGAGGGGAACATGGAATGTTTTCCTCTGCGGCAGCTAGCGGGAAAGAAGGGCAAATCTTCCAGCTCCAACCTCATTAATCATGCAGCCAACTGTTTCACGCCATATCCAGTGCCATTATGTCCGGGTGGCATATCGATAAAGGCACCCAAAATCACTGACCCACTCTTGAAGAAAGAAGGTGAAAATGAAGATGGATCTTTGGGAGCAATCTGAGGCTGGGGATCTGGACCTCCTGAGAACAAAGATAAAACATTCTGAGATTGGAAGGTGGACCCTCTCCAGGTCACAGAATAGGAAGGCCCACCTGCAGATACATCCTTGCTCCATTGATTTGGTGGTTCAGGGTCCAGGGTTGCAGATATCCTCCATTCTGAACTCTGGGCACTGTCCCAGCCATTGTTTAGATGTGTACTGACATCTACACATTTTTCTGACCACTGGTAAATCCTGCTGCAAATTTACACCAGTGTGAAATTAATTTCTGGTCATCCTGCCAAGTTCTCAAGCTGTATCTGCCACTGAACACACCTACGGGGACTTGGGAGTATCTCTCTGTCCAATGCCAGGTTTATTTTCCAATAACTCCTTTCAATTTTCAAGCCATCCTGCATTGATATTCTCTTCCTTCCTCTTTATCTTTGAAATATTTTCTCCATCATGTCTTTTGCCATTCTGTTTCCTCTTAAGATATACTCTACCCAGACTCTCTGTCTGTTCCTAGTTATATTCAACAGATTTCATTACTCCTTCAATCTCCAGAGTATTTGTTATTGTTTCTGTCCAGCTGATCCTTCCTGTTCATCTCCCAGTCCACATTTCAAAGCTAATTAGCAAGTTGGTCCCCTGATTCTGTAAGGTCGCACATTCATACAAAACAACACCCAGATCAAATTCTTTCCAAGTCACGATACGAATTTTTAATCAGCTTTCTGATTATCAAGTTTCTCCTTTCTAAATACAGCCTTTTCCATTTCAACTCTTGTTCTTATAGCTTTGCATCTTCCGTCTACATAATCCTTCTTAAATACATGAATTCTTGAACCTGTTCTATTTCATTACCTTCTATGAATATAGACTATTGAATAAGAATGCATGAATATTTATTGGTGATTTTGAGACATGCATCACTTTGACTTTGCCAGTGCTCACTTTTATCCCAATGTTCAAGCGTTCAGCTACTAGGGTATCTTGTCCATCTTGTAATCTTCCATCTGCGCCGTGCTACAAGTGTTTGGTCATCTGCAAATCTAACTGGTATTACCATTTGCTCCCCAAACTTCAAACCAGGTTCTGTGTCTATAAATGCTTCTCTGATCATTGCTTCCACGTAGACATTGAAGAGAACTGGTAATAAACAATACCCCTGTCGAACTCTATCGTCTATCTCTCCAATCTATTCTGATATCTTTCGGCACTGTCAAGTGTTTGATCCAGTCAACCTGAAAGGATGCTTCGCCAAAATCTACAAAGCAAACAAATAGGCCTTGATTGCATCAGAGATGTGGAAACTCCAAATCACATCCAAAATAGTGTGAGGAACCAGGATCTGGAAGTCACACTCCCATTTTCCATAGATCCTATTTTAAGTGGAGGAGGAGTGGGGGAGGAGGGTGGGCGGTTGTGGTGACACACACACGGGGAAATCCTAAACTCAGCAGTTATCTTCTGAACTCAGTGCTCAGATCAGCAGATCTCATTTTCAGTGGAATAAGAACCTTAACTTGAATGTCTGATTTGTACATTTTTAGGAGTGCATGCAAATATTTCTATCGGAGAAATAACGTCTGTTAAAATAATGTCTGTGAAAAGTAGGGAGGTCTTGCTGCAGCTGTATAGGGCATTGGTGAGGCCGCAGCTGGAGTACTGTGTGCATTTTTGGGCGCCGCACCTGCGCAAAGATATTTTGGCCTTGGAGGGAGTGCAGAGGAGGTTTACTAGGCTGATACCGGAGTTGAGGGGGTTGAGCTATGAGGAGAGGCTGAATAAACTGGGCTTGTACTCGTTAGAGTTGAGAAGAATGAGGGGAGATCTCATTGAAACGTATAAGATGATGAATGGGATGGATAGGATAGAGGTGGAAAGACTCTTCCCGCTCAAAAAAGACAATAGGACTAGGGGGCACAGCCTCAAGATAAAAGGGGGGCGGTTTAGAACGGAGTTGAGGAGGAACTTCTTCACTCAAAGGGTGGTGAATCTCTGGAATTCTCTGCCCGTTGAAGTGGTGGAGGCTGCCTCGCTAAATATTTTTAAGACGCGGGTTGATGGGTTTTTGATAAGAGAGGGGATTAAGGGTTATGGAGAGAGGGCGGGAATGTGGAACTGAGCAGCGACAGATCAGCCATGATCTTATTGAATGGCGGGGCAGGCTCGAAGGGCTAGATGGCCTACTCCTGCTCCTATTTCTTATGTTCTTATGTTCTTATTAACTGTCAAGGTGTCAAAGGGCAGTCTTCTGCCCTTTAAAGTTTTGATGGGGGGAGTGGAGGAGAAGGCCTCCTATCAGTTGAAAAAAATGTGCTTGCAGTTTCAATAGTTGTCAGAATCCTGAAGGCTTTCATTATAGCATTATTCCTTCTTGACTGCTTCCACAACCTGCCATTATGACTGTGGTACAGTGAGGGGTGGGGGCAATGGCTGTAAGTTCATAGTTTAATTGATAGGTCCGTGACATTATTCTTTGATGTAGGCTTATGAATTTAGATGTTTGTTTTTACAAGAGATTAAGTACTTGATGGGATGTAAATCTACTGAATGGGCTTTTATGAACAAGAGTTTGTTCAGAGAGTGAAGTTTGTAATGGATATCTATAACTTTATTGCATCTCAATATGACCCCTGAGTTCTACCGATTGTGGATAAGTGTTGAGTTGTCATAGAGGGTGCAAGGGCAAAACAGTTGACATGGACCACTGAGGTTGGGTAAGAGACATGGATTTGTATGAGTTGATGTAGATGAGGTATAGTGAGTGGATGGGGGTGTGAGATTGAATGAGATTGAAGGAGGGCAGGAGGGGCCAATATAAACAATACAACTGGAGCAAAGTCCCAGATAATGAGGGTGGGTAATTTAGCCTTTGCACGCAGTATAGAATGCATAGAATCACATGGTGAAGAAGGTGGCCATTCAGCCAATTGAGCCTGCACTGACTCTCCAACAGAGCTTCTAATACAGGTCCATCTGTCTGCCCTATTCTCATAACCCGACACATTTACCACAGCTGATCCTCATAACCTACACATCTTGGAACACTAAGGGGAAATTTAGCATGGTCATTGCACCTAACAAGTACATCTTTGGGCTGTGGGAGGTAACCAGAGCACCCAGAGGAAACTCACGCAGATGCAAGGAGGACGTACAAACTCCGCACAGACCGTCACCCAAGGCTGGAATCGAACCCGAGTCTCTGGCACTGTGAGGCAGCAGCGCTAACCGCCATGCTACCATGCCGCCCCTGTGCAGTCTCTGTGCAGCCTTCCAATCTGTGCCTGGCACACACCCACCACTGGAATGAAGATCCTTCCACTCAGAGCAGTTTTTCCTGAAGTGGGTGCAGGAAGTGTCCTGAGTTAGTGCACACATCTCAAGGGTGGAGATGCACGTCATATTTCCCGTGCAAATTCTATGCACAACTTGGTAAACGTGGATGCTTTTCATCAACTCAGTGGGTATTTCATCTATTGCAGCCACCTTTCCAGTTTTTATTCCCATTTATTGCTGCTGCTATCTCACTCTCTTGTATTTCTGGTCCAATTAAATCAATGTCAACATTAATCGATAAGGTTTTTAAGAGGAAGAAAGGATCAAGAAACCACTGGCTACTGCTGCAATGCTGCAAAGTTAGAAAAAAGCGGTGAAGAAGGCACACGAGAACATAGATACTTGAAATGCAAGTCAGGAAGAGAAACAGAAAAAGGTGTGAAAACCTTGGTTAGAAGAGTAATATGATGGACTTGGGGAACCTGATCGGCTATTCAGGGTAAACCTTTTTTATGCAAAAGCAAAGGAGATTAGTAACGTTCATTACAGAGGACTGAAAACAGCACCAATAGAATAAAAGTGTTTTATCAGCAAACGCTGCTAAAATAGGAAAAAGGTGGAAGGAGCATTTTGAAGAACTGTATGCAAAAAATGAAGAAAGAATGAAATGATTGAGCTCGATGAAGAGGATAACGTTGATTTTGGCAGCAGGAGAGGAGTTTAACAAATAAATGAGGAATAAAATGTTCGTCTCACTAACCGTGCCCATGTAACTAGGAATCTTGTAAAAACTTATCTGCTTCACTAAGTTCTTTTCAGGCAAGAAATCTGTTATCCGTACCTGGTCTGGCAAATATGTTGCTCCAGGCCACAGCAATAACCCTGAACTGACCCCTGAAATGATCTAGCAATTAAGACAGGAACAGTTAAGTACAACTTGGGATGAGTCCTGCCAGCATCCTATGGATGAACGAATGAAAAAAACAAAATGATAGCAAGGATGAAACATTTTGTTTACATGGAATGATTGGAAAAACTGGGGCTCTTATCCTTAGAGCTGAGAAGCCTAAGGGAAATATTGATAGATCTTTGCAAAACGTTAAAGGTCTTTGATAAAATAAATGAGGAAAATATGTTCCCAGAGGCAGAATGGTCAGTAAGTGGAACACACATGTTTAAAGTAATTATAGAAGAATGGAATCCTACAGTGCAGAAGGAGGCCATTTGGCCCATCGAGTCTGCACCGACCACAATCCCACCCAGGTCCTATCCTCATAATCCCATTTATTTACCCTAGCTCGTCCCCCTGGCACTAAGGGACAGTTTAGCACGGCCAATCCACCTAACCCGCGCACCTCTGTGCTGGGAGGAAACTAGAACACTGGAGGAAACCGATGCAGATGCGGAGAGAATGTGCAAACTCCACACAGACAGCGACCCAAACTGGGAATCGGACCCAGGCCCCTGACGCTGTGAGGCAGCAATGCTAACCACTGTGCCACCGTGCAGTCCACTGCCACCATGCTGCCCACGGTTGATAAAAAAATTGATTAAAGAAAAACCAGAGGCAACATAAGAATTTTTTACATAGTGAGTTATTGTGATCTGGAACGCACTGTAAGAATGAATGTTAGAAACAGATTCAATAATAACTTTCAAAAGGGAATTGGATAGATACTTGTCGAGGAAAAGAGTGTCAAGGGTGTAGCAAAAGATCAAGGGAGTGGAATTAACTGAACTCAAACTGGACTGATTGTCAGTATAGATGAGAATGTTTGCAGTACTCAAGTCACTTCTATTTTTATAATATTGATTGCATGTTGCATTAAAACACGATTCTTCATCCTTGAATCCCTCCGTAGTGGTATAGCATGAAAATTCTGCCTTGTTTCTAATTCCTGAATGATTACAAGCTGAGCAATGTTAGCACAATGCTTAATAGCATTATCCCGTAAGATCGTGACAGTAACACTAATTAATGGTAGCAGTGTTAATAATATGTACCGAGAGGATTAAACAAGTCTCTTTTTGTGAGAACACCGAGTAAAGTCTAACTTCAAATCAAGCAGGCAAATCTTGAAACACAGATATATAAATCTGTTGGAATTTCATATGCTGCAGTTCATTCAATAACAGAGCTATAACATTTCAAGCCCTGTTTATTAATTTCTAAATTTATGTGCAATCTATTTCAAAAAAGTATTATGATCAGATCTATCATGCGCTGCAGAGTGAAATATGATGATGAGTCGATAAGTGGTTCAAACCTGAGCTGGGATCCTCCTCAAGAAAAACTAAGTGCCTAATGGGTGGAAAAATGGGAGAGTTCCCGGCCCATTTTTTTGGGTGTACTTAGTGGAACAAATCTGTACCACTCTTGCCCCACAGAGTGCTTCAGAGAGATTCATGCAGCGGGGAGGTGGGGGGGTGGAGGGTGTAGTACGGTAAAGGTGGGCCCTCATCCTGTTGGAGAAGCCGGAATCGGTGTTCAGAGCAGGTCATTGCACATGCACCTATCTGTCAGCAGGGAGATTGGCGCATGTGCACTGCACCCTCACCCACCACCAACACCCCACCGCACCCCCACCAACCCCCCCCCCCCGCCCATTGCTGATCTCGGATTTCTTTTGCAGGCCTCCTCCCTCCATCCCCCATCCCCACCATCCCCGCCCCCCCCCCATCCCCCATCCACACCACCCACCCCATCCCCCATCCGCGCCCCCCCCCCCCCCCCCCCCCAAATCCTGGCCCTGCCCCAGGCCACCAGGAAGCCCATGGTGGACTGGAAGATTACACCAGCGAGAAACATCAATCCTACCTTTTCAGAGATCTGAGCCTAAAATATCAGAATCAAAGCATAATCTCGACAACCACATCAAAAACCTCAATTTATTACTCATTAATTAAGTTTATATTTATTGTATTCCTTTCAGTTCCTACTTGTCAATTAGGGCAAGAAGAACATAAATCGCTTTTGATCTTTCGGGGTTGAACAGACAGATTAGGTAAGAGTAATAAACAGCGCACATGGTGCCTTCACCTTGTTTCCAACTCATAGCACAAGTTTTAAATAAATAAACCAATGGGTCTCCTGCCCTCAGCCTTCCTGGAAAGGGGGAGGGGAGGCCCAGACCTTGTCAAACAGGCCCTTGTGGATACTGACTGAGTGCAATCCTGCCTTCAGGGTCAAGGTCAAGGGTTGGGAGCCAAGCGCACAAAGTGACCCGTCCCTTTCCTTCCTCTGCCCTGATCCCCAAGCAGCACTGAAAGCATGAGGTCCAATCGGTGCCAGCACTTCCTCTCCCAGCATGCAAGGCTTGGGAGAGGCTTCCTAATGAAAAGAGAGAATGAGAGAAAGAATGAGTGAGAGAGAGAGAGAGTGAGACTGTAAACAGCTAGCGTGAGCACTTCTTACACCCATTTACTTATGGATTCTTTTGAGACTGATGTTGGGTGTGCTGGGTAGGTGAATTTCAGTTGTCTGTAAGCCTCTTAAAAATATTACCCATGTATGAGTCAAACCCTTAAGTTGTTGCACCCCAAAAAATTAGAGTCAATATGTCTTTTACCTGAGTATATGTGGCACGTGATGACTATATAATTAATGAAGGCACCAGAACTGCGTATTTTTAGACATTATTTGTTAGATAACTATGACAAGCTAATTGGCTAACACCACAAGCTCATATGCAGTATTTGCGTCCTCATCCTCACTCATGGTTGGTGTCAGGAATTATTCATTTCTGGATACTTGATCACATGCTTTATTTTTAAATTGTACTTTTTTTTATTTGTAATAATCGTGAAAAGTCAAAAGTTTATTGATTGATATGGGGTTTGCAAATTATTTTGCCCATGGCCAACTCTGTTTAATTCAAGTAGAGATGATAAAGCCTAAAGCTTGCAAACTCAAGCACCCACTCACTGTACATTCCACCTGATAATAACAGCAGAGAAAGGCCACCAAGAGAGGGAAAAATAAGTTAAAGTAGAAATAATCTATTTATGTTAATACCCTTTATATAACCAGTATTACTTGCAGGTTTATGGAATAAATTAAACTTCTTCTCCTGATGTGAAATCTGGAACTTTAGTATGACTACTACACCTGATGCTTTGACTCAGAAATTTAGGCCTACCTATTTTGGGGTGTTTTATCTGCACAGTCTTAATATATCATGTTTTCATGGGGAGGCAATGGCCTGGTGGTATTATCGCTAGACTGTTAATTCAGACACTCAGCTAATGTCCTTGGAACTCAGGTTCAAATCCCACAATGGCTGTTGGTGGAAATTGAATTCAGTAAAATATATCTGGAATTAAGAATCTACTGCTGACTGTGAAACCATTGTCAATTGTTGAAAAAAATCCATCTGGTCCACTAATGTCCTTTAGGGAAGGAAAGCTACTGTCCTTACCCAGTCTGGCCTGTACGTGACTCTAGAACCACAGCATTGGACTCCAGAACCACACCCTCTGGACAAGGACAACTGGGGATGGGCAATAAATACTGTAAGAAGCCTGACAACACCAGTTTTAAGTCCAACCGATTTATTTGCTAGTAAACTCTCAAGCTTTCGAGGCTTCCCTCTTCGTCAGGTGAATGGAGAGTTCTGGCCTCAGACACAGCATACAAAGCATGGACAGTTTACAGATTACTGATTAGAATGTGAATCTTTACACCTAACCTGCTGTCCAAGTCTTAAAGTGGCCGACAATGTGTGTGGAAGGAGCACTGATCACAGGTAAAAGAGATGTGTATTGTCTCCAGACAGCACAGTAAGTGAGATTTTGCAAACCCAGGCAAGTCACGGGGGTTACAGATAGTGCGACATGAACCCAAGATCCCTGTTGAAACTGTCCTCGTGTGTGTGGAACTTGGCCTCAACAGAGATCCTCACCAGTCCAATTTACGTTAAGGAAAAAAAACTACCCAAGTCCCTTTGTAAACTACTTCCGGTTTCTGGAATAAAATTTTAAAAAAACTAGCAAAGTTAATTTTAAAAATCGCTTTAACTTACCCACAAGCTCTCCTCTTACAAATCACTGCCTCTCTTCAGTTCTCCCAAGGAATAATGACTTTAACCTGGTGTTGTCAGACTTCTTACTGTGTTTACCCCAGTCCAACGCCGGCATCTCCACATCATGACAATAAATACTGGCCAGGAAGCGATGCCCATGTCCCATGAATTAACTTAAAAATGACAATTTATGAAAGAGTTCCAGATTTTGGGTCATGGACTTCAGCCTAACATAAATGCCACTGCTCTCAAAGACTGTTCAAATTTCCTGGTAAATGTTTGGGTTAGATTGCCTGAAGCAGGATCTGGTAGGCTGGAGAATAGATGATTGGGCTTTGGTGGGGGAGCTAGTAGGAGGATAATTGACATTGGGAGTGGTGTTGGGGATAAGTTAGGGAGATTGCAAACCTTGGGAGTGCTGTTTGGAGGTCAGAAGTGCTGCTGGAGATTTGAAAGGGAGATTGGAGAACTTGGGAGTACCACTGGCACATTTCTATCAATTTTTATATTGATTGAAGTTCCTTCATGTTTACACCATGTCACAGAGATACAATCTATTCCAGTCCAAGCTGCTTGCCCTGAAAGAGCAATGAAAAATTTGAAAATATATTTATTTCATATTCAAATATGGTAGCCATGACTTTATTGAGTTTCCCAATTATTTCCCCATTGTGTCAAGTCTCTACATGCCATTCAATTATTTCTGACACTGTTGGGGAATTTTCAAGAGACTAAGTATTAACCTGGCTTTTATATGAGGGATTTCCCTTCTTAATTACAGCTCAGCTAATACAAAGACTCGTGGAGACAAGTATTTCTTTATTTTCCAAGATTAGTTCAAAATACAAAGGAAAGAGTTTAGGGGCAGTTCCCAATCACTCTGAAATTATACCACGTTTAGAACTACAATTCCTCAATTTTCAAAAGCCATTTGCCCGTTCTTTGATCACCACTGCCAGATATGAGCCAATGATTAGTATTGATGATTTACGTTGACCGATAACATTTACCCCCTGACAACATGGGACTGGGTAAGTTTGCAGACTTTGAAAGTCTTCCTCACAGACACCTGACATTCTTCCCAAACCTCCTTATCTGGTGTAGTGTATGTCCTATTCATTAAACTGACTGAAACCTCTGGCATTGCCCTAAGCTAGTGAATATTCTATTCATTAGGGCTATTTAGAGACACTGATAAGAATTGCTCTCCCCTTCGCTCAGTAGCTGCACTGTTCCAAGAACTGTGGTTCTCTTTATTTGATTATGTCCCATCATGCCTTAAGGTATTGTGTCATTAGCCAAGGTATGTGTCTTAATATGGAATATAATATGCTTTCAAAAACACATGTCTAAATTATCTAACAATGGTTATATGTGAATCAATGCAAACAGTACCTTGTAAACTATGCCCCAGGCATTTTGCGACTTTTCTACACTCTATTAGCTCTGATCTAATCTACCCTGATCTGTTAATCTTTTAATCCAAAGTTATTCTTGACTGCTTTTTACAGACACCGATAATTGCGTGCAGCATTCTCCAAGTGCTCTGACAATACAGCTTTGGATGCTATAAAAGAAAGGCTGGGACTGACTGATGTTACACCTTGCACGCCCTGATTTTGAAACCTACTTTTAATCCTACATTTGTTGAGAAGCCAGTCTGTCAAACAGCAATAGACGAGCCAGCTCCAGGTATTCAAACTGTTAAATCTCACTCTCAAATCCTGGTGATAGACTTAAGATATGATGTAAATTAGCTCTATGCGTTTGCGACAATAACCAAGCTAGATTTAGCATTATAAACAATAAAAGTTGACCCGTGGATGCCAGTGTTCTCAAACAATTAGCAGGAGAGGAGGAACTTGAGAGAATACATTTCTCCCACTACATTCTCCCTTGTTCTTCTTCCTTTCCCACAGATTAAATTCATAAAATGGGAAATTCAGATTTAATCTGGTCCATCACAATGTGCGCGTTAATTCAGACTCAAACTATTAAAATATTCAAATCATGAGATCCTTTTACAATTTTTCAATTCTGAATTTGATATTGAAGGTGCAACATTAAAAATAACTCAGTGAAAGCAATTGCATTGATATCTTTCCTTAATACTGTGAAGAAAGATTATCTTTACTATAATATTGCACCTGGTTTGATAAGATACAACCAAGGATACGCTATCAGTGGCAGATTATATAAATGAACTTCAATCAAATGAGTAGCTGATCACACGTCGAGGAAAATGCAGTATTTGACCCTGAGGTCAAAGATGTTGTACATCAGACCTCTGCACACTTAACTCATTGGCTATATGGCACTGCTCAGCAGCAATGAGAGAGACTCAGGAGAATATGTTATCAAAGCTGAGGTAATTACCTCCAGCTGTCCTTATAAAAGTATAATAAATTGAATTAATCACTGAATATGTAAATTTTAGCATATTACAGCTGTACTGCAGAAGATACTGGCTTATTTTCAACATGACAAGAAAGCACACAAACAGAATGGCTGCATGAATTTGATGAATACCAGTGATTGTATATATATATGTAATGAAAGAGGCTAAAAATAGGCTGCTGTATAAAGTTTTTCTAAATACTGCATTAAATTTCAATAATTGCTTTCTGAGCTTTCATCACACAGACACTGACTATGACCAACCCCCTGTGAGGGGGATGGAATATACAAGTAGGGAGGTCTTACTGCAACTGTACAGGGCACTGGTGAGGCCCCAGCTGGAGTACTGCATGCAGTTTTGGTCGCCGCACTTGCGCAAGGGTATTTTGGCCTTAGCAGGAGTACAGAGGAGATTCACTAGGCTTATACCAGAGATGAGGGGGTTGGTCTATGAAGAGAGACTAAAAAGACTGGGTCTGTACTCGTTGGAGTTTAGAAGGATAAGGGGGGATCTTATAGAGACGTATAAGATAATGAAGGGGATGGATAGGGTCGAGGTAGAGAGATTCTTCCCGCTTAGAAAGGATAGCAGGACTAGAGGGCACAGCCTCAAAATAAGGTGGGGGGGGGCAGTTTAGATCAGAGTTGAGGAGGAACTTCTTCACTCAAAGGGTGGTGAATCTCTGGAATTCTCTGCCCGTTGAAGTGGTGGAGGCTGCCTCGCTGAATATATTTAAGTCACGGGTAGGTAGGTTTCTGATAGACAGGGGAATTAAGGGTTATGGGGAGAAAGCGGGAAAGTGGAACTGATCCACTTCAGATCAGCCATGATCTTATTGAATGGCGGGGCAGGCTCGAAGGGCTAGATGGCCTACTCCTGCTCCTATTTCTTATGCTCTTATGTTCTGTTCTCATTCTCAAGTTTTAACTTGTTCTTCCAAACAGGCAGGAAGGCCTAGTCTCTACAACTAGAAGAAATTTCCGATATACTGTTTTAGTTTAGATATACATTTATGTTAAAGTCCAATGCACATATTGAAATGCAATTGAATCATACTCTGATTGCTGAAAGCTGTGGTAAAAGGAGAAAATGCTGGAAAAATCTGACAACAACTTCAAATTATATGGTGCGTTTGTGAAGTGAAAACATCTTAAGGCATACGGTCAGCTACTTAAAGTGATATTAGGACAGTAGCCAAAGATTTCGTGAAAAAGGGAGGTTTTAAGGAGCGACTTCAAGGGGGAGTTGTGGAAAAATTCAGGAAGACTTAGAGCCTTTAGATGGCTGGCAATGATGGATCAATAGAAATTCAGCGTGTGGAAGAGGCTGGAATTGGAGAGCACAGAAACCTCAGAGAGTTTTAAGGTTAGAGATTGTGGCATGGAGACCTGGAGCAATTTGACAAATCCAAGCAGACACGGGGAGACCATGCAAATTCAGTACCGATGGTCACCCAATTCCACAACTGAACCCGGGTCCCTGGTGCTGTGAGGCAGCAGTGCTAACCACTGTGCCACTGTGCCATTCCAAGTCACCAAGCCACTAAGTCACATTTCCTTACATAAAATTGGTGTGAAACACACTATGCATTCCAATAACAGTGCTCCAGTGCTGTATCAAGTTAGTGTTCGGGTGAAATATGATGATACAGTTTGTTATTTAACATTGGTAGTTATGGAAGGGAAGAAGATCTCTCTGATGGCAAGAAATTGGTTTAAGAAGATGGGTTTAAATTGGTCAAGTTACTTAGTCTGGGTATCAATATTTCTGATATTGGGGAAGTGCTAAGAGTGCAAAGTGGTGCAAAACAGATATGCTCGGCAATGTTAGGGGTAAGTTTTTCCACTTAGAGGGTGGTGAGTGAATGGAATCGGCTGCCGTCAGTGGTGGTGGAGGCGAACTCGCTGGGGTCTTTTAAAAGACTTCTGGATGAGTACATGGGATTTAATGGGATTAAATAGAAATGGGGTTATAGATAGGTCTATGGATTGGTAGGTGTTGATGTGATCGGCGCAGCTCGTGGGCCGAATGGCCTGTTTGTGCTGTAGTGTTCTACGTTCTATGTTCTGTTTCGGGTGCTCCAGCTTCTGAAGAGGTAAGTTCAGAGCTACCAACGGCTCTCGAACTCAGGTCGGTGATGCTGGGGGGAGGGAGGCGGGTTAGATTATTCTCTGGTGGAGTGAGAGAGAGGGAGCAGGAGGCGGGTCAGATGTATCTCTGGTGGGGGGTGGTGGGGCAGAAGGGAGGACAGGTTGTTCTCTGGTGGATGGAGGGGAGGGAGGCCAGATCGTCCTCTGGTTGGGTGGGGGGGGGGGGTGGGGGGGGGGGGAGCGGAAGGAGACCTTGGAGTTGGGGAAGGGATGGGGTAGGGCAGGAAGTGGGAGACCTCTGCTACTCTGCGGATAATCGGTGGGGAGAAGGGGGGGACCTCTGCCACTCTGCTGGCGATCGGTGGTGGGAGGAGGGGGACAGAGAGTCACGATCGGTCTGGGTAGCAAGAGAGGGTCGGCGGATCAGGGGGACAGTTATATTATGGGGTGGGGCAACGTCTGTGGTGGTCATTGCTCCCGTTTTTCACTCCCGGGCCACTTTATCCACATTTTATGGCCCGAGAATGATGTAACAGTAGCGCGTTTTTCAAATTTTTTCTTACTGTGTGTGCGCAGTTCAAAGCTCTGATTGTCTCAAGCATGATAAACCCTTCTCACAGCGCAATTCAGACCCACAATTTTTTTCAGGCTAAGTGTGTATTGGGACGCTTGGGAACAGATTTCCAAGTCGGATCTGAATTGCGCCCTGATTCAGCATTTAGAATAAAAATAGTAAAATCAGGCCCTAAGTTTTGCCCTAACTACTGTGCCAAAATTCCACAATGTTTTCCTGTTCTGAATGAAAGTCATTGAGCTGAATGTTTGAGAAAGAGGTATTTACACGATCAGTGAACTGATGGAACATTAGAATGAATTCATCCACACTTGGTGAAATGTTTGAAGTCATGTTTATCAGAAATGAAACAGGTCCACCTTGTTACTGTGAAGAGGGGATTTGACATGGCATATCTGAGTGTTCCCCAACAGGACACATACCTCATTTATCACCAAAGTGAAGTATCTGCATTTGCATTCCATAAAGTAATTCTGAAGAAATATCTACATCAGTTTCATAAAATAATTCTGTATTTTCTAACACAGCTTCCAAAATGAAGACATTTTTCCCATTTTCCCTTTTTCACTGAATGGAAGAGTCAACATAATTGAGATTAATTGTTTTTGTCCAGATTGCCTTGCCCAAGCATCTCTGACAATACGTTTATCGTTTTGTTCTAAAACAACTAATTATTGTCAACCGCTGTCAACTGAAGCTTGAGATAAAACTTCCTCAGAATATCCAGAGATCGCTCATGGGGAGACGATGGCCTAATGGTATCAGAAACCAGAAACTCAGTTAATGTTCTGGGGACGTGGGTTCAAATCGTGGACATGGGTGGAATTTGAATTCAATAAAAGAAAAAATCTGGACTTAAGGATCTACTGATGGCTGTGAAATTGATTGCTGGGAAAAGCCCATCCGGTTCACCAATGTCCCATAGGGAAGGAAATCCGTCATCCTTATCGGGTCTGGCCTACATGTGACTCCAGAGCCAACAGTAATGGGCAACTCGGGATGAGCAATAAATGTTGGCCAGCCAGCCACGCCCATGTCTCACGAATGAATAAAAAAGAAAGTTCAGAGATGCCAGTTCCATAAAATCTAGTTTTACTGTCATTGCCATCACGTTTACAGGTTAGTCAGAAGCAATCTGCTGATCATTTGTCCCATAATGCAGCTTCACACATCTGAAAACATTTCCAGAATTCGACTTTTTTGAATACTTCGAAAGAGATGCTTCAAGTTACTTCACTGGCCAAAATCTCCCAGGCCCTGCAAGAAAGCCATCCAAGAAGTTTGTGTTCCCTCAAAGTTTGTTTTATCGTGTGGAGTGCCAAACTGCTTCCGGCAAATCTGAGTGCGATGTGATCTGAATCTGAAATCATTTCATAAATGTGTATAATCAGGATTAAGATAAGCACGGGTAAAATAGTGTGAAATTTAATCAACTCCTATTCCCTTCTACACATGGATTTCTTCTAAAGAATACATCAATTTTTTTTTATTCAACATAATGGAAAGAGGACCGTCAGTGCAATTAGAGAATCATCTGCAATGAGTATTCTTCCTGCCTCAGCCAATTGTTTCTCGATACTTATTCGACCCCCTCCTATTTCTCACCTCCATGCTGTTCATTGCCGATATCACTCAAAAGCATGTCAGATTCCATATGTACAGCGATGGCAACCAGCTATGCCTCATTACTGCCTCCCTCAAACTATCCACTTTCTCTGACTGGTCATGCTGCTAGTCTGACACCCGGTACAGAACGAGCAGAAATGTCCTCCACCTAACCTTCAGGAAGGTCCATGGGCAGGGTTTTCCCAGGCTGTTGGAGGCCAGATCGGGGCTGGGAAGGCTGGGAAAGTCCCAGAACTTGACAATGGGTCTCTTTCGGCATTCCCTGTGACAGCGTTGAAGACATTCCTTTTCGTATGGAATGTAGGAGTTGCTGATGAGCTGTTTTAGATCTGAATCCTGGAATTTGCAGCCAAGGAATATTTCTGGAGCTGGCACTAATTTGCTAGGATCACCAAGGAAAAGCTTATTCAGTGACACTGACAGGCTACGAAGGATTTGGTTAGTTACAATGAGGAGATCCAACCATTGCCATTGAAATGCTCCTATTCTAAGGATGTCACTCAGAAAATGCTTTTGCTGTTTGATTGTCGACTTGTTAAATATTTTATTTGTCTAGAACTTCACTCAACTTCAACGACATTTACCTGCTGCCAGTCATCACCGCATCATGGGAACACCTTATGTATCTCCAATTTTCACTTCAGTTGAGGATCAAATGCAGAGACCAGACCACTGAAACTGCAGGAGCAGCAGGAGAAGCAACACCAATAGCTTCTCCTCATTCATACGCTCCTACATCAGGCAGAGGGGACGGACAACAAGATTCAGCTGGAAGGAGCAGAGACCTCCCAACATCAGGTCTATCGACACAGCATCAGTTCTTTCAGCAGGTTTGAGCACTAATATCTCAGGATGCTCTCACGATAAGTCCTACTGACATCTGCGGCCACCTGGAACAAACCGTTCTTCCTAGTATAAGAGGTGAGCACACATTGACAATGACCAAACTGCCACTGGAGAGCAACTCAGTCCTCCTCTGGTCCCTGCCTCTCATCAAATTACTCTCGTCTGCAAGGAGACAAAGCAGAGAAGTGTGAGAAGGCCCATGAAGGCTTGCGTGGAGAGGAGGGAAAGACATCCATTGTGGTGGTTGTGGGTGTGAACGAGCAACAGAGTGAAGGTGAGAATAGGTTTGACCTTTGACTGTCCAGATGGAGATCTCAGGAGGTATCTGCAGGAACGGCATTGAGTAGAGTTGCAAGGTGCAGGGGAATGCTGGCAAAATCACCCTTTCACACTCTTCTGACGCCTTGGATCCTTTTAGTGCACTATCGCCAGACTGGAGGTTCAACACTTATAATGCAGACTTTCCTCTGCCACTTCCATGCATACCTTCCAGAAGAGAGGTTGTTCTCTTCTTCCTATCCTTTACTAATGTACATTTTTGAAGACTCTTTCAGCATTCCTATTACTGCCATTGATTTACCATTCAGCTCCCAGCTATTTGTTTTTATACGCCTTGTCCGATGCCAACAAAAGTACAGTGGTTCCTTTACTTCACATTTGTTCTACATACTTTTATTTCAATTGACTTCAACAGTTTTAAATCACGTAACGTAAGCTTTTCTTTCGGCAGTTCATACAGTTTAATTTCTTTCTCCCTTGAAAGCTCTCTTTCCTTATTTCTTTCTTCCCTTGTTAATTTATCTCTTGGGATTTCAAGTTCAAGCTTTCAAATTTTCCTATCTTTTTCTATCTCAAGCTATTTAATCTGAAAATGAATTCCAGCTGATTCAAGCTGTGTTAGATGTGTATCAGTTTTTACTTCTTCTAATTCCAAGTACTTTTCTATTACCTCAACAATGGGGTAATATTTTACCATTTTCATTCTAAGTGCTGAATCTGGGCGCAATTTCAGATCTGACTTGGAAATCTGCTTTCAGGCACCCCCAAACGCACTAAGAACTAAAAACAAAGAACAACGCAGCACAGGAAACAGGCTCTTCTACCCTACAAGCCCACGCCGCCCATTTTAACACTCAGTGAGTGCCTCACTCCAATCCTTCTTCTACTTATGACTTTTGTTTACATCCAGTGGACTCCACAATAGAGGGGTGCAAATTTAAGTAATTATATATGTGCCAGATTAAGGGAGATCCAATTTAGGGACAATTTATTGACACCAATCAACCTAAAAGCTGGGGTGTGGGAGGAAACCGGAGCACCCGGAGAAAACCCATGCAGGCACGGGGAGAATGTGCAAACTCCCACAGACATTGACCCAAGGCGGAGATCTGACCCGGGTCCCTGTAACTGCACAGCAGACAGTGATAGTCACTGAGCTGATGTGTTGCCCGTCGGTTGGTCCAGTTTAAGCGTACACTAGCTGACGTGAAGCACTAGGCAACTCTCGAAGCAACATCCAAGAGCAGCCCTCGCACGACCCACCGCGTGTATGTCCCTGAAAAAGACTTAGCCTGAAAAAGTAATCGCGAGCCCGAATTGCGCTGTGGGCGGGGCTTAGCTTGCCCCAAACGATCAGAGCTCTGAACTGCGCGTGCGCTGTTCGAAAAATATTTGAAAAAGCGTGCCTGTGCCAGGTTACTCGCCAGCTGCAAAAACTGGAGAAAGTTGCCCAAGAGCAATGGCCCCCATAGACCGCCTCACCCCTACAACATAGCTTTCCCCCTTATCCAACCATCCCTCCGCGACCCAGACCGATCGTGACCCCCTGCCCCCTTCCCCCTCACCAATCATCCGCACAGTGGCAGCAGACCCCCTGCTGCCCCCAACGCCCCCCCCACCCCCATCCGAGATACATATGACCTCTTCCACCAGCGAGCAGTTGGGCCTGCCCCCCACTTCCACCAGAGATACACCTTACCTGCTTCCCTCCCCTCTCCCCCAGAGGTACACCTGACCCACCTCTCCCTCCCTCACCGCTCCCCCCCCCCCCAAACCCCCACCAGAGAATGGAGTGGTCCAACCCCTCCCCCACCCACACCCCCTCCCAGACAACAACCGGGCCTCCCTCCCCAACACCAGAGAGCGATCTGGCCTCCCTCCTCCCTCCCCAACACCAACCACCCCCTCCCCCAGAGAATGATCCGGCCTCCCTCCCTTCCCCCCACCCCCCCCAGAGGAAATCTGACCCACCTCCTCCTCCTCCCCCCCTCCCCACCAGAAAATGATCTGGCCCGCCTCCCCCCTCCACCACTGATCTGAGTCAGAGAGCCCTTGGAAGGTTTGAACCCCCTTCTTCGGCAGCTGGAGAGCCCAGAACAGGTTTTTATTTAGCGTGCCCATTTCAGCCCGATTCTGGATTGGTGAACGTGGTGATAAAGATGGGCTAGCTGTTCATTTGTTCAATTTAAACGTACGCAAATGCATCTAAATCACTGTTGCGCCCATTTCGAGTGCGAATCGGATCGTGGCCCTTCCCGGGTCTCGGTAAAGTGGGCATCTACGTGGACGCGGACGCGGATCACGTTAATGGCCTCATGTCCAATATTATACATTTTTTGCCCCCGAAAACGGGCATGACGCAGTGGTAAAATCGGGTCCGATGTCTGCTTTCTCAGCCTCTGATTTTAACTCTGACTTGAACTTTTCTCGGTTATTTCTTGTAATCACTCTTCCCTCTCCAGAAAAGTCATAGCAACTGACAAACCCATTCTGTTTTCAATAAGTATGGTAAAATTCACAATGAAAATTTTATCAGCCTTAACCTCAGCAAATTATAGCACCTGGGGGGGCAATCTTACCCCCGTGTCCCACCGGTTGATGAGCTGGTAAGACCCCGAGACAGGTGAAAAATCTGGTTTGTGCCTGAATGGAGATGGTGCCCGAGGGGAGGCGTGTGGGGGCGGGGAGGGGGACAGTACGCACTCTGCAAATGGGCATTGACTGAAGGGGTGGTGAACATCTGGCCCATGCAGGGTGGAGGGGTGCAATTGGCCATAGAGGCCAGCAATACTATTGGGAAAGACAGCGACAGATCTCTCTGTTCTGTGCTGTTGCAAAGAACAGAGAGATCTGTGCACGAGCAATTAAGTCCTCCATTGTCATCTGCCGGCTTTCCGGTGTCCTTGGGGCCCTGTCCCTCCCCCTGCTTGTGAGAAACAGATCTTTTGCACAGTGTGGCATAAGATTGAACTTGTGGCGTCGCCAAAAGAATGGATCTGAAACTCCCCTGCTTGCACTCTCATTCAGGACTTAGGTTGTTCTTTGGTAAGATCGCTTTCCTTATATTTATCTGTGGTTTTGAAATCTCAACAATAGTCCCATTTTATGTTATGATCTGCTGAGGGACCAGTAACATTTTATTACTGAGGACATGGTTTCAAGTCTTCACTCTCAGCAAATAGACAAATTTGAAATCCCATGCACTTCCTAAGCGAATAAACCCACAACATTCCAGCATTTTCAAATAAATTACAACTATACAAAGCTGAAAAAATAAAACAATTTACATTATCTATTTTATAACATTCAAAATTGACATGAAGTACGTGTGAATTCACAGGCAAACTGCGGTGAAACACATTGCACTGCACCATAAATGGCAAATGCGACCAAGACAGAACCCATGCATTTCTCAGCAACTCACCCAGATGTAAGTGTCCACTATCCATTTCACAGTCTCATTAAACTCTGTCTCCCTCATGATGGATCCCAGGTCTTCGCTTTAGAAGATCTGGCCTCTGAATTCCCTCTAAAAGTCAATCCAACTTGAACTAGTTCAATGTCTGCTCCTCTCTTGATTGTTTAATCACTTCTCCAGAGAATAAATTTCACTAGCCTCCTGAGTCTGCCTTCCAGTACTAGCACATGGGCACAACTCCAGCACAATACCATTGCTCCAAAGTGCTTATTTTTATTCATTCTTGGGACATGGGTGCCACTGGCTGGCCATCATTTATTGCCCATCCCGAGTTGCCTTGAGAAGGGCATACCTTTGCCCCGAGAGCCACCCATGTGCTCTCTATGGCCGGAATTTTACCGGCACGCCGGGCCCAGAATCTGGGCAGGCGAGGCTCACGGAACAGAATTCTCCGTTGGCCTCAGGCAGGATTTTATGAGTGTCGCCTGAGTGAGGTCATAAACTACTGGCCAATATGTCCCAGATGGATGAGCCCTTTGACTGAAAGGACCAAACTCGAAGGGAGCGTACATAGCCCATCAACCTGTCATGCTTCACAAATGCACCATAATTCTTGGGCGTTCCAGGAAATGGAGTCCTCAGCCTCTGCCCAGGACAAACTGAGTTCACATTTCCTATCACAGAACTCCACACTCAGTATACAGCAGCAATGGTAAAGGTTAGGAATAAGTACACAGCCTCTCAGTTAACGTGGCATATATGTAGTTTTATCTCCAAATAAAGAACCAACATTATTATTTCATCAATCCCTGTCACATGACTGGTGCATTGGCATTAAATCAAAGGATGTAATATCATCCTCTTCCTGAGATGTGGACAGCTGTTTGTCACTTACTGCAGCTGTCTACTCTTGATCTTGACTTCTGTGAGAAAGAAGAGGGCAATGTATGTTCCACCATGTTGTTCAGACACCCCCCCAACATGTGGAGCTTCATGTCATCAGTGAGTGAGCGAGCGCAATGCCTTGTATTTGCCAGTGGCTTTCTTGTGTCTGTCCATTTGGTTGTCCAATCACGCTCTCCCATCTCTACTTTGGTCTCAACATTTGCAATGGAACAGCCTCCATGCTGTCCTCTGTGTTCAAGAGACTCTTTGGCATCTGGATGGTGAGGTAAGGGATGGTGCCACCGATCTTGATACTTTCTTTGGCACTCTAGCACAGACATCATTAGTCAAAGGTGAGTTAAAGTGTGGATAAGGCATCCAAGTCCCTGTGGAAATGGCCGGCCTCGATGGTGACCATGGACACCGCACGCTTCCTCTCCATGGCCCAGAGGGCCCACAGCCTCAGCACAGTTACCAAGCATTGGAGGTAGCCACTGCCGAGGCTGCAAGTGGAAAGAACAAGTCCGATCCTTTATTTCTGAGTTGGGGCTTGGCCGTCTCTGTCAGGACCATGTGGGCAGCAATCACCCCTGGGAATGTTCGTTCATTGAACCTCAGGAAACCAAAGCCCCACCCCTGGGAATCCACGGAGAGGCTGCCACGGTGTGTGGCCATTCTGATGCTGCCAAAATCCCAGTGGCATGGCAAAATAGCTCCATTAAATAACAATAAGGCTCTTTAATATATGCTGAGAATGTGGAAGACGCAATCTTAGTGCAAGTTTCTGGAAACATTCTGTGAATTTTCTTGGTTAGAGTTACGAGTACATATGTAAATCAAAAGAAATGCAGGGTTAAAACAAAGGCAGAATATTGATCGTTCGAGGCCTGAAGTTCTCTTGAAGTTGGAGCAGCGGACTCTACTCGTAATATTGATTCATGCACTGCCTGACCATGGAGTATTAACTACTGTCATTTGATATGAAGTGCACAATATTTTTTTTTACTGGTACTTTTACCCCTTCTTATTAAATATACATCCCTGCCAAATCCGCGCTGAATTCATCTTGCCATTTCATTGAAATCCTCATTTTTCTTTGTCGACTGACACTTGATCATTTTACAAGCTGTAAAGGTGCTGGTGGCCCCTCTCGGACATCATCAAATAATGTCACAAGGAAACATGATTTCTCACCTACGCTCGCTCGCCTCATTTTAAAGTAATTTGAAACTGTAGCTATGAAGACAACCTCATTTTTCTTCCCTGGCACTGGTACAAAAACTTCTATGTCATAGAGAATTTTTTTTTTCATAATAAGAACGAGCATTTTAAATAATTTTCAAACATCAGAGGGTATTAAATGCAAATATAATTTTGCAGTCGTTTTCCAACAATAGATTGTTCTTTATATTTAGCCGTCTCAAGTTCTGTGCTTAACTACCACGTATCCTGTTTACATGCTAAGTATTTGTGCTTATCATTTTCAAATCCTGCGCCCATGAAATAGAATGTGCAAAATGTTTTTTTAATTAATATTCATATTTAATATAAAAACATAATTGCATCTAAAAATTACAAGGTGTCCAAATAATTTAACCATACTTTTTCTCTTATCGCCCTGCACGTCTTATCTCCCCTTGGTGTAATATTGCATTTCTCCATGACTTACAACCTGTAGTAGCAATGCAATAAATTTGATTTAATTTAGCTTCCATTTTGATGTTATTTTAATTCCCTCGATGCTACATTTACTGCGTGTTTTTCTTTATAGCCAAGAATATTCCTTTATTGAAATGGAAAGTTCTGGTCTCTCACCATTTCCCATGAGATGGGAGCACTGTGAACCTTAAGGTTGGAAGCCAGAGAAGATACATTTACTTCCACGTATAATCAGCTGAAATATTTTGGTGTTGCACCAGACTTAAAACCTCCAACAGAGCTGCTCCAATTGTACTTTGATTAAATCTTTACGCCCAACTTGTTTACAGATTGCATGCAATTTTGACTAATTTATTCTCATATTCAAATCCCCTATTCATAATTTCCTGAACCATTGCATTTTGTTTTAAAATATAGAAACATAGAAAAACTGCAGCACAAACAGGCCCTTCAGCCCACAAGTTGTGCCAATCATATCACTACCTACTAGGCTTACCTATAACCCTCAATCCTATTAAGTCCTATGTACTCATCCAGAAGTCTCTTCTAGTTTTAATCTTGTTTTATTATACAGATACATAATACTTTGTCATAATAACGTTTGCAGGGGTTTGAAACAGGCGATACTGGATTGCTTGCCTGTGTGATTTTCCTTTGCTTCTATTGATTGTTCAGTCTGATACTGCTCGAATTACTCTTCTGGCTAAATTGAAAGCTCTACCCAGTGTTTCTGAGAGAATTTGACCAAAAATATATTTAGAATTTGCCTTCGGAAAAAAAGGTGGTTCATTTGATGAAACGAACCTTGATTTCTTGGTTAGAATAAAGTCAGAAACAATACAGCACAGGGCAAGGCCATTCAGCTCATTGAGACTGTGACAAGCAATTCAATTAGACCTGCTTCACAACTTATAAGTTTAAAGTTTATTTATTTGTGGCATTAGTAGGCTTACATAAACACTGCAATGAAATTACTGTGAAAATCCTCGAGTCGCCTCACTCCAGTGCCTGTTTGGGTACACTGAGGGAGAATTTAGCATGGCCACTGCACCGACCCAGCGTGTCTTCTGGACTGTGGGAGGAAACCGGAGTACCTGGGTGAAACCCATGCAGATACGGGGTGAACGTGCAGACTCTGTACAGACAGTGAGCCAAGCTGGGAATCGAACCTGGGGGAGTCCCTGGCTCTGTGAGGCAGCATTGCTCACCACTTCCCACTGTGCCATCCACGTCACTGCCATTTTCTTTCTTTTAGACACTTGTGTCATTCCTTATTGAGAGTCAAGACTAACATTGGCCGTGATTCTTCCACTGCAACACACACATTTTCTGTTGGGTTACGGTCAGAGACGCGACTCTCCGGCCTTGAACAGGGACTTGCACGTGTGCTGGGAGTGCATGTGCATCTCCCAGAGCCAGCGAACAGACACAGGGCAGACCACACTGGACAGCAGCGATCCACCATTTGCAGAGTGCACAGTTTCCGCCCCTTCCCCTTAGGCTCCGCCCCGTGACACTGCCCAGTGCCCGGTGGGCAGTGCCAGGCTCCGACCAGCCTCAATGGGCCTCCAGTCCTACAATGACGCTACTGAGTGAGGACCTCCACTGGTGAGGCTGTTCGGTCAAGTTAGCCTGGAAACTCCATCCCGGGCTCATTAATAATATTTAAATTCAGATTTAAATATTATAATCACCCTCGCGCCCTCATGCCGGCTTCACCAGTGCCGGTAGAATGCCGAGAGGTGAGAAACTGGGTGTGAAGACAGTTTTCCGCCTCTCTCGTGATGTTACTAGCTCACCAAGCCGACAGGACGAGTCGGGTAAGACCGACCCCTTAATGTTTTTGAACCTCCCTATAAAATCTCCTGTTCGTCTCTGTTCCAAGAAGAATGATTTCAGATCCTCCAGCCTGGCCACGTAATTGTAAACCCTCACCCTAGAATCATGCTCGTACGTCCCTACTTTACACTCTCGACAGCCTTCATGTTGCTGCGGCTGTATAGGGCATTGGTGAGGCCGCAGCTGGAGTACTGTGTGCAGTTTTGGGCGCCGCACTTACGCAAGGATACTTTGGCCTTGGAGGGAGTGCAGAGGAGGTTTACTAGACTGATGCCGGAGTTAAGGGGGTTGAGCTATGAGGAGAGGCTGAATAAATTAGGCTTGTACTCGTTAGAGTTTAGAAGAATGAGGGGAGATCTCATTGAGACATATAAGATGATGAATGGGATGGATAGGATAGAGGTGGAGAGGCTCCTCCCGCTCAGAAAGGACAGTAGGACTAGGGGGCACAGCCTCAAGATAAAGGGGAGGCGGTTTAGAACGGAGTTGAGGAGGAACTTCTTCACTCAAAGGGTGGTGAATCTCTGGAATTCTCTGCCCGTTGAAGTGGTGGAGGCTGCCTCGCTAAATATTTTTAAGACGCGGGTTGATGGGTTTTTGATGAGAGAGGGGATTAAGGGTTATGGGGAGAGGGCGGGAAAGTGGAACTGAGCCACGACAGATCAGCCATGATCTTATTGAATGGCGGGGCAGGCTCGAAGGGCTGGATGGCCTACTCCTGCTCCTATTTCTTATGTTCTTATGTTCTTCCTAAAATGTCATGCCAAACATTGGGTATCATACCTCACCAAGTGCTTTACATAGGAGTCGCTTAACTTCCGAGCCTTTGTACTTTTCAGGCTGACAGAAGTGCTCGTAATGCAGGTGTTATTATGTTCTTATCATGTTCTTATGTTCTTAAAATGATTTGTATTTCAAAGGGCCCCAGTTGGGGTCAACGGAGGCAAGACTCGAGAAGGCTTGTGTGTGCATTTATGACTCCCTATACCAGTGGAAATCCAATCACTCTCCCAAATACCAGAGCCTTCTGGTTGAGCCTGGTCTTATCAGTTATAAGATCGATGTAGGTGGCAGCCTTGGCAAACATGGGAGCAGTCGTATCAGATGGGCATTTGTGGCTAGCAAATTGTCAATGCTCTGTGCATTTCACCAGCAGGAAGAAGGCAGAGTAAAATTCATTCAGGGTTGTCGTGATCTTGACAGTGACCGGCAGTGCATGTAACCTGCCCATTAGACATGAAGTAAAAACAGAAAAGGCTGGAAAAGCTCAGCAGGTATGGGGAGAGGGATGGATTTAACGTTTTGAGTCAACATGACTCTTCTTCAGAGCTAAAGAGAGGGAGAAATGCGATGGATTTTATACAGTCAGAGAGCAAGCTGGAGCAAAATAGACAGGGATAGTTGGCAGATCAGGAAAGGTATGACAAAAATATCATAGACACAAGACCAAGGGACTGTTAATGGTAGTGTTAAAGACTAAAGAATGTGTTAGTAGTGGTATCAAGGTACGATAGAAAAAAAACCTTGTTCCAGGAGGCCGCAGATGTTGGCAACAGCCTGATATGAAAGTCTGATTTTTCTCTCAGCCATGCTAAGAAAGCTCATCCTCCCTTCCCATAGATCCTGTGTTCTGGTATCTCTGTGTCCATCCTCTCTGTACAGCGAAGTGGCTAGTAGCTGAAGCAGTGGCGGCTCCTGGGTCTTGCTGCTACTTCTGAAGGTATTGCTGCTCCTCTTCACAGGTCGAAGGTAGAATGGCATAAGCTGCTCTTACTCTGCATCGAAGCCAATTTCAGATGAAGGTCAGTAAAATTCAAGAAATTCGCTAAACGTTGGATCTCGCCAGAAACTGCTCTGTGAGCAAAAACCTGCCACTTCCGCAAAGAAGCGTCTGTGCGCTTCCACTCTTCACAGTCTAGTTTGTCAGTGGTGAATTCCAGCTATGGCCTCACGTTGTTGACCCTGGTGAGTTTCAACCAACTCAGGAAAGGCCTGCATGAGCTCTTAATGTCAGTATATGAGGCAAGAGATAGAATGGATTGGCTCTTCACATAATTCACCTACAGACATGCCTCTCCACTGGGGTTTTCAAACTCATTCTAGTTAAAAAAAACACAAATGGATTCATATAATTCTCCAAAGCAGCAGCTTAACATGGATGGAATTGTTATCGGACAACAAATTTTATGAAATTGGGCACACAAAATGGAAGCAGAGTAAAGTTACACTCAGAGCCTCGCCACTAAAAATTACAAAGTAATAGACACCCATCAGTAGGCAAGAGCATGCTTTTAGAATGCAAATGAGGGCTAGCACATAAGGGAAGCTGGACAGGATAACACCTACAGGAACTAAATCTCCACCCCATCAAAATCAGCACTTTTAAAACAGTCAAACAACCCATGGAGACACCTAAAATTAGCAAAGTTAAGGAAACATTCCTGGCCCCTCAAAACCTCTTTTGAGATCAATGACACACCTATGGTTCAAACCCCAGAGACTCTAGACTATTAAATAACCAAACAGACCAAACAATTAACACACACCTAAAACAATTTCCTCAACACTCGGAAACATCGAGACGGGACGGCTAAGGTCGAATACTGTAAATAAAGTATTAGCATTTGAATCGCACACTGCACTGAAGTTCTGGTATAAATATAGCCTGCTGCGAGGGACGGGCAGAGCGCTTTCGGGACAGTCCGATTGTCTGTCCTGACTGCGCTTCTCCGTCAACGTAAAAGAAAATAAAGCTGTGCCGTTATTGAACTTCACCCTGAGTCCGTCGTGGTCGTTTCGCCCACTCGCGCGAACAGAATCAATACCTTAATAACTGGAGGCATAGTGCAGAATTTGAACTGGCAAGGGGACACGAGTCTGGCTGCAAGTGTGAGTTAAAAAATAGTCCGCAAAATCGGATTTGATTTGATTTGATTTATTATTGTCACATGTATTAACATACAGTGAAAAGTATTGTTTCCTGCATGCCGTGCAGACAAAACATAGGGAAGGAAAGGAGAGAGTGCAGCTTCTTCCCTGCTGCTGTCAGACTTTTGAATGGACTTACCTTGCACTAACTTGATCTTTCTCTACACCCCAGCTCTGACTGTAACACTTCATTCTGCATTCTCTCCTTTCTTTCTCTATGAACGATGTGTTTTGTCTGTATCGCGCGCAAGAAACAAGGCTTTTCACTGTATGTTCATCCATGTGACAATAATAAATCAAATCAAATCAAGTTTTGGGGAATTTTTTACAGCTGAACTCATGTCCCCTCAAATTCCATGCCTCTGCCTCTGGTTATAAAGCCATTGATGTTATTAATTGCTTTGTTAATCTGCCCTGCTATCTTCAGTGATTTAAGCACAAACACTCCCAGCACTGGGAGTCATTCCAAAATGAAACAGAGAGCGTGCAATGCCAATATATTCCCGTAAAGGTGAAGAATGGGACCGAGAAATCCAGAGAACCCTGGATATCCAAGGAAATACAGGTTTCGATGAAGGAAAATAGGAAGGCTTATGGTACAAGGGGCTGACCTTGACAGTGGACGCCCAGAGGGGTATAGAAAGAGCAGGGGGAGGCAGGGACACTTAGAAAATAAATTAGGAGGGCAAAGAGGTGGCTTGAAAAACACTGATGAGAAAAATAAAGAGAAATCCCAAGGTGCTTTATAATATCAGGGTAAGAGGGTAACCAGGAAAAAAGAGTAGGACCTATTAGGGGCTAAAGTTGCTGACTGTGCCTAGAGCTAAAAGACATAGGTGGGGTATTAAGTGAATATTTTGCATCTGTATTTGCCCTGAAGGAGAATGATGTATAGAAAGCAGGGCTGTGATATAATTGACAGATTAGCACTGAGATCTAACTGTTTCAACGGGTTTAAAGGTGTATAAAATCCCAGGGCCAGATGAGATATATCCTCGGCTGCTGTGTGAGGCAAGAGAGGAGATTGCAAAGGCTCTGATATTAATTTTCAAATCCTCTCAGGCCATAGGAGAAGCCGGGGGACGAAAGGGCAGCTAAAGGGATGCGAAGTAGAAGAAGCGAAGTAGGGAAAGTAGATAATTACAGATCAGTGTGTGTAACATCACTAGCAGGGAAATTATTGGAAAAAGTTCTGAGGGACAGAATTAATCTCCACCTGGCGTGGCAAGGATTAATTAAGGGTAGTCAGCATGGCTTTGCAAGTCGGAGATCACGTCTAACAAATTTGATTGAATTTTTTGAGAAAGTGACTCGGTATGTAGTTGAGGGCAATGCAGTTGATGTAGCCTACATGGACTTCAGTAGGCTTTTGACAGGATATCACATAAGACACTGGTCAAGAAGGTAGCACCCCTGGGACCCAGGACAATTTGGCAAATTGGAGCCAAAATTGGCTGAACGACAGGAGCAGAGGGTGACGGTGAAAGGTTTTTTTTGAGAGTGGTAGCCCTGTGTGCAATAGTGTACTGCAGGGATGGGTGCTGGGTCCCTTGTTGCTTGTAGTGTACATTAACGATCTAGACATGAATGTGGGAGGTAAGACCAATAAGTTTGCAGATGGTACAAAAATTGGTGGTGTGGTAAATACTGAGGAGGAAAGCCTGAGATTACACGGCGATATAGATGGATGATCTGATGGGAGGGACAGTAGCAAATGGAATTTAACCATGAAAAATATGAAGTGATGCATTTTAGGACTAAGAAGGCAAGAGGATATACAATGAATGGTGTAACATGAGGAAGTACAAAAGACCAGAGAGATCTTGGGATGGGTGTCCAAAGATCCCTGAAAGAACAGGACAGATAGATAAGGTGATTAAGAATGCATTTGAGCTACTTGCCTTTACTAGCTAAGATATAGAGTATGGAGCAGGGAGGTGGATTAAATGCTTGTCAAGCCACAGCTGAGTACTGTGTGCAGTTCTGATCGCCACATTGTAGGAAGCATGTGAATGCACTAGAAAGAGTGCAGTGGAGATTGACCAGGGTGTTACCTGGACTGGGGTGCTTCAGCTATGAAGAGAAGCTGGTCGGGCTGGCGTTGTTATCCTTAGAGTAGAGAAGGCTGAGGGGTGACCCGATTGAGGTTTATAAAATTATAAAAGACATAGGTAGGGTAGATAGAGAGAAACTTTTCTCCTTCGTAGAGGGGTCAGTAATCAGGGGGGTGTAGATTTAAGGTAAGGAACAGAGAGGGTTTGAGAAATGTTTTTTTTTCACAAAGAGGATGTTGGGAATCTGGAACTCATTGCTTGAAAGGGTGGCACAAGCAGGAACCCTCACAATATTTAAGAAGCTTTTTGATAAGCATTTGAATTACGTAAAATGTTAGAATCCGTCATTAAGGAGGAAATTGCGAGGCATCTTGAAGGGAATTGCTTGATAGGGCAGACGCAACACGGTTTCATTAAAGGGAAGTCGTGTCTGACAAATTTACTGGAGTTCTATGAGGATGTGTCTAGGGCGGTGGATAGAGGAGAGCCGGTGGATGTGGTCTTTCTGGATTTTCAGAAGGCGTTTGACAAGGTACCTCACAAGAGGTTATTGCAGAAGGTCAGGGGACATGGAGTTGGGGGTAGGGTGTTAGCGTGGATAGAGGATTGGTTGTCAAATAGGAGGCAGAGAGTGGGGGTCAATGGGTGCTATTCGGATTGGCGGTTGGTGACTAGTGGGGTGCCCCAGGGGTCGGTGCTGGGGCCTCAGCTATTTACCATTTATATAGATGATCTGGAGGAGGGAACCGAGTGCAGGGTGTCGAAATTTGCTGATGACACCAAGATTGGGGGAAAGGCAAATTGTGCGGAGGGTGTGGAGAGTCTGCAGAAGGATCTAGATAGGCTGGGCGAATGGGCCAGGAAATGGCAAATGGAATTTAATGTTGGTAAGTGTGAGGTGGTCCACTTTGGTAGGAAGAATGGTAGGAAGGACTATTACTTACGTGGCGAAAAACTGCAGCAGGCGACGGTGCAGAGGGACCTCGGGGTCCTTGTGCATGAGTCGCAAAAACCCAGCTTGCAGGTGCAGCAGGTGGTCAGGAAGGCGAATGGGATGCTGGCCTTCATAGCGAGGGGGATTGAATATAAAAGTAGGGAGGTCTTGCTGCAGCTGTATAGGGCATTGGTGAGGCCGCAGCTGGAGTACTGTGTGCAGTTTTGGGCGCCGCACCTGCGCAAGGATATTTTGGCCCTGGAGGGAGTGCAGAGGAGGTTTACTAGGCTGATACCGGAGTTGAGGGGATTGAGCTGTGAGGAGAGGCTGAATAAACTAGGCTTGTACTCGTTAGAGTTTAGAAGAATGAGGGGAGATCTCATTGAGACGTATAAGATGATGAATGGGATGGATAGGATAGAGGTGGAGAGACTCTTCCCGCTCAAAAAAGACAGTAGGACTAGGGGGCACAGCCTCAAGATAAAGGGGAGGCGGTTTAGAACGGAGTTGAGGAGGAACTTCTTCACTCAAAGGGTGGTGAATCTCTGGAATTCTCTGCCCGTTGAAGTGGTGGAGGCTGCCTCGCTAAATATTTTTAAGAAGCGGGTTGATGGGTTCTTGATAAGAGAGGGGATTAAGGGTTATGGGGAGAGGGCGGGAAAGTGGAACTGAGCCACAACAGATCAGCCATGATCTTATTGAATGGCGGGGCAGGCTCGAAGGGCTAGATGGCCTACTCCTGCTCCTATTTCTTATTTCTTATGTAATGTACAAAACATGGGACAGTGTTCGAAAATGGGATTAAAATGGATAGGTCCTTAGAACACAGAACATAGAACATTACAGCGCAGTACAGGCCCTTTGGCCCTCGACGTTGCGCCGACCAGTGGAACCAATCTAATGACCCGCTAACCTAAACTATTGCAATATTATCCATATACCGATCCACTGACCATTTGAACGCCCTTAAAGTTGGCGAGTCCACAACTGCTGCAGGGAGGGCATTCCACGCCCTTACTACCCTCTGAGGCAAGAACCTGCCCCTGACATCCGTCCTATAATTACCGCCCCTCAATTTAAAGCTATGTCTCCTTGTGTTAGCCATGACCATCCGAGGAAAAAGGCTCTCACTGTCAACCCTATCTAACCCTCTGATCATCTTGTATGCCTCAATTAAGTCACCTCTTAACCTTCTTTTCTCTAATGAAAATAACCTTAAGTCCCTCAGCCTTTCCTGAAAAGACATTCCCACCATACCAGGCAACATCCTGGTAAACCTCCTCTGCACCCTTTCCAAAGCCTCCACATCTTTCTTATAACGCGGCGACCAGAACTGTACGCAATACTGCACGTGCGGCCGCATCAGAGTTTTGTACAGTTGCAACATGACCTCACGGCTCCAAAATTCAATCCCCCTACCGATAAAAGCTAACACACCGTATGCCTTCTGAACAACCTTATCAACCTGGGTGCCAACTTTCAGGGATCTGTGCACATGTACCCCGAGATCTCTGTGCTAACACGTGCAATGGGCCAAAAAGCTTAGGGTGAAATCTTACCTAAGAATGGCAGAGTTTCAGTTCCGGGGCAAAAATTTGAGTCTTTCTTGTTTCGGGTCTGATCATAGGCCTCTTTCGTTTCAGGGAAAAGGGTGTGGAGGTCAACAGGTGGCCTCAACCTCAACTGTGGAACCTGAGAGTGCACATAGAGCTGGTTTTGAATGTTTGGCAATAGATTCATCCACAGAGACTGCACCATGCCGGTTCATGCCATCAAGCTTGGGAGAACTACCATGCTCACCCAGCGCCTTATCCCTGTGGACGGTGAGAATGGTAGTGCTATGTCCCTCCCACCATCCAGCCAGCCGCACTAAGAAAGACATTCCCTCAGCCGCGATATGGACAGGAATCCAGGAAAGAGGACGAGGGAAGCATTCCCTGCATACCAGCCTTCACAACCCTTGTAAAGCAAGGGCACCCTGACATGATATGGCCGCACTATGGCACAGGGGTTAGCACTGCTGCCTCTAACGCCAGGGACCAGGGTTCAATTCCGGCCTCCGGTGATTGGCTGTGTGGAGTTTGCACATTCTCCCCGTGTCTGCGTGGGCCTCCTCCGGGTGCTCCAGTTTCTTCCCTCCAAAGATGTATGGGTTCAGTTGATTGGCTTTGCTAAATTGCCTTTAGTGTCGGGGGATGAGCGGGGTAAACATGTGGGGTTATTCTGCGCTGTTGCGATTATACGATTCTATGAAGGGCAAAGACAGCCCGCAATGATCCCTCACGACCCCTCGCCCCAGCTCCGTGTTGAGCCTATTCATGTTCCCTGCATCCTCTCCGGTTCCCCTGAGGAGAGTACACTCTGGAGGGTTCTGGCTGCCAAAGGGCTGAGCTCCGAAATCACCAGCAGCGGTGAAGGCACACGTGCCACACAGAGACGGAGCTGAATATCCACTGAGGGGGGGGATGTTCCAGAGGGATTGGTGACATGCTAATGTATTAAAATAAGCTCTCTGTGAACCTGTTAGAAATCTAAATCTGTCAAATGTTCTTCCTCTTCCTTTATTTAGCTTTCTGTACCTGAATTGAAGTTGAATCCATCTGCTCGACCCTTTTGGTCTTCTATCCTACTGAGCCTTGTCAGTTCATGCTTCCAGTGACTTACAGAAGAAGAGAAAATGAGATTTGAAGGGTTTAATTGAATATCCAACAACATGGGGTGCCCTGCTCCAGCATATCTGGGCCATTAAATGCAATGAATCTATTTACAGATATTATTTTACCTTTCTAATATAAGAGTGAATTATATTGATCATGACCTTTTTTTTGAAAAAGATACTGAATATCACTGACTGAAGACCTGGGAACATGCATTAAGTCATCTAACACCCCAGCTAACCGTAACATTGACAGAATCATATTCCCTGTCTACATCAATGGGAACAAAGTAGAAAGGGTTGAGAGCTTCAAGTTTTTAGGTGTCCAGATCGCCAACAACCTGTCCTGGTTCCCCCATGCCGACATATAGTTAAGAAAGCCCCACCAACACCTCTATTTTCTCAGAAGACTAAAGAAATTTGACAAGTCGGCTCGGACTCTCACCAACTTTTATAGATGCATCACAGAAAGCATTCTTTCTGGTTGTATCACAGCTTGGTATGGCTCCTGCTCTGTCTAAGACTGCAAAAAACTACAAAAGGTCATGAATGTAATCCAATCCATCACGCAAACCAGCCTCCCAGCAATTGACTCTGTTTACACTTCCCACTGCCTTAGGGGAGACCTGATAGAAGTCTACAAGATTATGAGAGGCACGGACAGAGTGGATAGTCAGAAGCTTTTTCCCAGGGTGGAAGAGTCAATTACTAGGGGGCACAAGTTTAAGGTGCGAGGGACAAGGTTTAAAAGAGATGTACGAGGCAGATATTTTACACAGAGACTGATGGATACCTGGAATTTGTTGCCAGGGGAGATAGTGGAAATGGATACGGTAGTGATTTTTAAGGGGTATCTTGACAAGTACATGAATGAGATGGGAATAGAGGGATATGGTCCCTGGAAGGGTAGGGGGTTTTACTTAAGTCGGGCAGCATGGTTGGTGCAGGCTTGGAGGGCCGAAGGGCCTGTTCCTGTGCTGTAGTTTTCTTTGTTCTTTGTTCTAAAAGCAGCCAGCATAATTAAGGACCCCACGCACCCTCGACATTCTCTCTTCCACCTTCTTCCATCGGGAAAAAGGTACAAAAGTCTGAAGTCACGCACCAACCGATTCAAGAACCGCTTCTTCCCTGCTGCCGTCAGACTTCTGAATGAACCTACCTTGCGTTAAGTTGATCTTTCTCGACACCCCAGCGACGACTGTGATACGACATTCTGCACTCTTTCATTTCCTTCTCTATGAACAGTATGCTTTGTGTGTCTAGCGCGCCAGAAACAATGCTTTTCACTGTGTGCCAATACGCATGACAACAATAAATCAAATCCAACTAAATCAAACCCTGATCTGCGTTCACAGGGGAACTAAAGACTACGGGTGAGATTTTACAGCCTCGCTTGCCCTGAATCCTAAAATCCTGCCTGTGGTCAACGGATCTTTCTATGATCCACCCTTCACCTGCCTCAATCCCTGTCGCAGGCAGGATGGTAAAATTCCAGCCAGAGTGTAGAGTTACCAAATCTCCACTTGGACAGTCGTCCGATAGTTTTGGCTTTGTGCAGTACTTCTATTTCCCCACTAGATGTCTTCATCATAAATACTCATTCAAACACAAGTCATTAAATACAACCTTTTCAGTGATTTTTGATTTGATTTATTATTGTCTCATGTATTGATATACAGAGAAAAGCATTGTTGCTTGCATGCTACACAGATAAAGCATACTGTACATAGAGAAGGAGCAGAGAAGATGCAGAATGCAGTGTTACAGTCATAGCTCGGGTGGAGAGAAAGATCAACTTAATGCGAGATAGATCCATTCAAAAGTCTGACAGCAGCAGGGAAGAAGCTGTCCTTGAGTCGCTTGGCACTTGACCTCAGACTTCTGTATCTTTTTCCCGATGGAAGAGGCTGGAAGGCAGTATGTCTGGGGTACGTGAGGCCATGATTATGCTGGCTGCTTTTCCAAGGCAGAAGGAAGTGTAGACAGAGTCAATGGATGGGAGGTTGGTTTGCGTGATGGATTGAAGTATGTTAATGACCCTTTGTAGTTTCTTTTGGTTTTGGTCAGAGTAGGAGCCATACCAACTTGTGATACATCCAGAACAGATGCTTTCTCTGGTGCATCTGTTAAGGTGGGTGAGAGTCGTAGCTGACGTGCCAGGTTTCCTTCGTCTTCTGAGAAAGTAGAGGTGTTGGAGGGCTTTCTGAACTATCACATCAGTGTGGAGGGACTAGGACAGGTTGTTGGTCATTTGGACACCTAGAAGCTTGAAGTGAAGTTGGAGGCACACAGGAAGTACGGGCCTCACTTTCACAAGGGATTAAAGCAGACGTGGCGCAGGAGAGGCATTCTCCCAGGGTTAAGTTGAGCAAGTTGGAGCTTGACTCTTATTACTGGGAGAATTTGCTGGAAGGAGGTAAGGTGGGGCTGAGGAAGGAAGGCAGGTTGTGGGTGTCTCAGGGAAGATCAAGGCTGATTCAGGGAAGCTCAAGAGGATTGAGTGAATGTTGAGCAAAATGCCAGGGTTTGATCCATTTGTGCATCGGCGCAAAGTTTTGGCTGAAGTCCTGATGCTCAGTGGAAGACAAACCTTTGGTTGGCTTCTGCCTTCTGTCCAATTTCTGGAAGCAATATGTGTCACGACCACTCAATGCTTCTGGCAAGTCTGCCAAATATTCCCCTGCGTGTCTGTGCATCTCCAATAGATTTCTCATGACAGAGAGCATCATCAGCCTGGGCTCAGCATGGAGCAGGCCTCCAGCAATGCTCTGGGTCTTCAGCTGTCCCTGTGTGTCTGTAAAGTGCTCACCACGAATGCGTACCCTACGAGGTTTGAAATGGGCCTGGGGCCTCCATATAGTCACTCCCTGTGCAGCAACTGGTGATGAATAAAACCACTCCACCATTACGAAAGCCAATAGTTGTCTTGGATGGTAGCAGAATAATGATAGTAATGTCTGGGGTTTTATTATTCATCTTTTCCACAAGTCGGAGATTCGATTGGGTTGGAGGG
This sequence comes from Carcharhinus amblyrhynchos, assembly GCF_965287045.1. Taxonomy (NCBI): domain Eukaryota; kingdom Metazoa; phylum Chordata; class Chondrichthyes; order Carcharhiniformes; family Carcharhinidae; genus Carcharhinus; species Carcharhinus amblyrhynchos. The sequence continues at coordinate 4,430,193 of NC_137331.1, forward strand.
TGGGAGTGGGGTGAGGGGGACCTCGCATTGCTATAGAACCAGCCCAGACTTTTCCTCCTATCAAAGGGCACAGAGGAAAATGCAGCTGGTCATGTGATCAGATGATGCTCAGCATTCTGGTTTGCAGCTTCTTCAGAGGAGGATAATCCACTGTCTATGTGGAGTTTGCACATTGTCCCCATGTCTGAATGGGTTTCCTGTGCATGCTGCAGTTTCCTCCCACCGTCCAGAGATGTATGGGTTAAGTTGATTGGCCACGCTAAATTGACCCTAGTGTCAGGGGGATTAACAGGGTAAACGTGTGAGGTTATGGGAATAGGACCTTGGTGGGATTGTGGTCGGTGCAGACTTGATGGGCCGAATGGCCTCCTTCTGCACTGCAGGAAATCTATGATCCATTCAAATGAGTACATCCTCTGAGAACTGTATTAAACATTTATCATGGGAATTTTAAAAGCAACAACAACTTGCATTAATAATGGGTGGAATCCTCCCACCCCACCATGGCATGGCTTGCTGCTTCAAAATTAGCCACTGTTTTATGTCTAATGCCTGGGAGCCTATTTTCCCTGGGTTCGAGAAACCTGACAGAAAAGGCTGGACCTTCAAGTAATTGCAATTCAGAGCACTACTTGAGAAGCAGAGAAACAAGAGTAGGTCTCACTGTTCTCCCCTTCCCCGAAGCTAACTTGTTTTCCTATCTATGTTCCACCAAGTCTCCCAGAATATTGGCTCTCCCATTGCCACGATTGGAATATAGAATCCCTAGCTGGTCATGACCAATGAATTCAAGACTATCCCCCCACCCACTGCTGTCCTCTGTATCCTTTCCCCTGTTCTTCCAGGCTCTCCGTGACATTGTCTCCATTCAACATCTCCCCCTCTCTCCTTTCTGCTTTCCCAATGTGACATCGGACTATCGTCATTCTTGCCAGCTAGCCAACTTCTCAATTTGTAAAAAAATTGATTTGACAAAAGGTCATCCAGACTCAAAATGTCAGAGCTTTTCTCTCCTTCAAAATGCTGCCAGACCTGCTGAGATTTTCCAGCATTTTCTCTTTTGGTTTCAGATTCCAGCATCCACAGTAATTTGCTTCTATCCAGTGTTTAACTCACTGCCATTTCTCTTCCAGGAATGCCAACCCTGAAGAAGTATTGCTCATCTCTCCAACAGTATTTCAGTATGTCTCTCCTCCACCACCCACCTCCCCCACTCTCTATCTTCATTGCTTTCCATTTCTCTCTTAGTGTTGGACAAGATATTTACCAAGACTCGCTTCCGCAGTCACATTTCCTTCCTCAGTGACTGCCTTCATCTCAAAGAATCATAGAACCCTACAGTGCAGAAAGAGACCCTTCGGTCCATCGAGTCTGTACCGAACACAATCCCGCCCAAGCCCTACCCCCATATCCCTACATATTATACCCACTAATCCCTCTAACCTACGCATCCCTAGACACTAAGGGACAATTTCTTAGCATGGCCAATCAACCTAACCCACACATCTTTGGACTGTGGGAGGAAACCGGAGCATCCGGAAGAAACTCACGCAGACACGAGGAGAATGTGCAAACTCCACAGAGACAGTGACCGGAGCTGGGAATCGAACCCAGGACCCTGGAGCTATAAAGCAGCAGTGCTAACCATTGTGCTACCGTGCCGCCCGATCTCCAATTTACCCCACTTGGATTTCAACTCAAATACCATCCTGCGTGTAATCTCCAGGATTATAGGTACCTCCAGGATATACAACATTCGTGGAATAGCTTTGACAAAGGGAGATCTGGAATCAAAACATCAGCTCTCTTCTCTCCTTACAGATGCTGCCAGACCTGTTGAGACGTTCTCCTTTTAACTTCTCAGCTTGCCTGACCACCAGCAGAAAAGTAGAGTCAAAGCTTTTAAACCGCGCCCGACCACCAAATTCCAGGTTCCCCAAATGCTGCTCCTCCCCCGTCATGCCCCCTTCTCTCCCACCCCCGCACCCTGCCCTGTCCCCTACTCCCACCTCACTTCCCCAATGGGGCCTCAGTTGTATATCTATTCTGCACATTTTCCTTCAAAACTATCTGGATCTTTCAATGATTTTTATCGTGTACAGCCAGCATGCATTAACTCTGGGGAAAAAAATGCATTTGTTCTAATGTATTTTGCTATTAATCAAATTCAAAATGATATTATCCAAAGACTGTAGATTACTCTTAAAATACCTCACTTACACCACCGTATGGGAGGACAGGATGTTTATATTAACAGAATATGCAGCATTCCGATGTAAATACAGGAATTCTTGTTTTGCACAGTAATTTACTACCCATCTTTCTGTATTGGCAGGGAAATGAGAAATCCTGCTATTATATGGGAATCCATGCTGGTATTTTCAATGTTCAAATTTCTAAAAGACCAAAGAGAATATTTACAAGTCAGCTATCGGGGGAACTCATAAAATGGCTGAAGGTCTTCAGGACTCATTTCTTATCCCCTAATTCAACAAGGTGACGGATGTAGTCACAACTCGATTCTGAAAAGCTGCAGACAGGGCTGTGTAAGGCTGTCTGATCTAGTTTTGAAGGAAAGAATCAGGCAAGGACAAAGAAATGAAACAAAAGGAAGAAGCAGAGAGAGAGAGAGCTGTTTGAATGTGCACTAAAGTGAAGTTAAGTAAAACTTTTAATAAAACCTTTCTTTCTGGTTGGATAAAATGCAAATTGCTGCTTAGGCATCCAACACACTCCTTTCTCTACTTATTGATTTTTCCTCAAGAAACAAATCCCTAATCAGTTGAATCACTCCTATTCTTTCCTTTGGTTCGTTCTCACATGTTTGAGAATAAAATATGCAGGGAAGTAACCAAGGGAATCGAGGGGAACGATCCGACTGCGCTGAGTATATGCAGAAAGTGTGTGCTGAGAATTATATTTGATTAATTAGGTGTGTGTAATTCTTCTCAAATGTTTCAACTCACTGTTGGGTTTTCTGCAGTTGTAGCCAGTGCCTTTTGATCATTAGAAGAGAATTCATCCACCAGAACGCTTCCACTTATTCATCTGGATAATTAACCCCATAATTTCACATTCTACCTCATGGGCTCAGCTCAGTCTTTCTTGTTGAACCCCACAGCACTTGGAACAGAACATGGATTAGATGACATCCTCCATGAGGCCAACTACAATATTACGAGTGCACGGTGGCACAGTGGTCAGCACTGCTGCCTCACGGCGACTGGAACTCAGGTTCAATTCTGGCCTCGGGTGACTGTCTGGGTGGAGTTTGCACTTTCTCCCCATGTCTGTGTGGGTTTCCTTCCGCACTCCAAAGATGTGAGGGTTTGATTGCTTGGCCATGCCAAATTGCCCGAGTGTCAGGGGTTAGCAGGGTAAGTGTATGGGATTACGGGAATGTGGTTTGGGTGGGATTGTAGTTGGTACAGATTTGATGGGCCAAATCACCTCCTTAAGGATTCTGAATAATATAATAGCTAATTGATAATATATTTATGATATGTTAAACATAAAGAAAGAGGTGGTGACTTCTTTTCCCCCATGAATGGCCTGTTTTTATCAGATTAATCTTTATTTTTTCTACAGCAGCAGTGAGATAATGTCCAGACTCGAAATTGAAAAGAAGCTAGAAAGATTCAGAACTCTTTCCATTTTCAACCCAAATTTGGACAGATTGTTCCTTTGCTCTAGTCATCCTGCAATGCACCTTTAAGATGCTCCTAAACCCTGTCCTATTATCTCCTCGTGTAGCTCAGTGTCAAATAGAATGTATACTGCTTAATGTGAAGCACTGAGGACATTTCTCTACATGAAAGGTAATATATAAACGCTCACTGCCTGCTATTCCTGTGGTAAATTTGGTAATTTTGCCTCATTCAATTTGTCTTTTTGTTTAGGTTTGCAGAATTAATTATTTTAACTTTCTTCAGTATTTACTTTGCAAGGTAGCAGACTGAAGTAGCACGTAAAGTTTGAAGTTTATTTATTTGTGACGTAACGGAGAACGGAGTTGAGGAGGAACTTCTTCACTCAAAGGGTGGTGAATCTCTGGAATTCTCTGCCCGTTGAAGTGGTGGAGGCTGCCTCGCTCAATATTTTTAAGACGCGGGTTGATGGGTTTTTGATAAGAGAGGGGATTAAGGGTTATGGGGAGAGGGCGGGAATGTGGAACTGAGCCACGACAGATCAGCCATGATCTTATTGAATGGCGGGGCAGGCTCGAAGGGCTAGATGGCCTACTCCTGCTCCTATTTCTTATGTTCTTATGTTCTTATGTAAGTAGGCTGACATTAACAGTGCAGTGAAATTATTTTGAAAGTCCCCTAGAGGCCACACTGCGGCACCTGTTTGGGTACATTGAGGGGGAATTTAGCGTGGCCAATCAGCACGTCTTTCGGACCGTGGCAGGAAACCGGAGCACTTGGAGGAAACCCACGTAGGCATGGGGTGGGCATGCTGACTCTGCATAGAGAGAGTGACCCAAGTCGGGAATCAAACCCATGTCCCTGACTGTATGAGGCAGCAGTGCTAACACTGTGCCACCATGCTGCCCTGTACAATGTCACACATAATAACAAGTAATCATTCCTGCCTTATATTTCCAAAAGGGAACACGATTCAGACAGTTAATTCTTGTTTCTTTGACCTGAGGTGTAAGAACCAGGAGTTATTGATTGAGTAGTTCTGGGAACATTTTGTTTCTTCCACTATTCTATCTGCTGGCTGTCTGATATCCTTTGGCATTCACACTTACAGGGCAGAATCTTGTCAAATCCCTGGAAATGGGAAATGTGGTGGGTGGGAAGCTATCTGTCAGAGGGATGCATTCTGATAAAGGGGCTAGATATCCATTTCTCTGCAGGAGGAAATCACACAGGACACCAGAGAACAGGCAAAGAAGAGTCGAGGGTCACTGAAGGAACGACAAGGCTGATGGAGTGAGGGCTGAGGGTAATGGCAGGAAGTGCGAATGTGACTAAGGGAGGATGCAGACATAGTTGTGACAACAAAAGGAGTTCTCTGGAGTGAAGCTAAAGGAGGGACTAGTCCACACTCTGGGTGGAGGCCAGAGTGAGGCCCAGTGCTCAGTATTAGGCTCCCCATTGTCCAAAATTACTCCGGACAAGAGGGTTGGAAAGACTGTGCTGACTAAAACTTTGCATGCCTTTTGTTTCAGTTCACCATAGGCAGTAAAGATTCAGTAAGTACCCTCAGTCCTGCGGCTAGCTTTGACGCAACTGCTGAGGAACTGACAGAGGGTAGCTCAGGGCTGAGCACGGCAACAGTCAGGATTCCAACAAAGGGGTGCCGGCAGGAACTCAGGCAGCTCAGGACTTTTGCAAGCAGAGGACTTTGTGACATGGAGCATTGGTGCATAACTGAATACATTGCAGGCAATGTAACTACTTGTGATTGTCAGAGAGACAATGTCAGTGATGGGTGAGGATGTCACAGGTTTCCATCACTCACCTCGCCTATATCAGCTCCTTCAGGAAGACTCAAACCCTTGTGGATTGATTTGATTTGATTTATTGTCGTCACATCTATTAACATACAGTGAAAAGTATTGTTTCTTACGTGCTATACAGTCAAAACATGCCATACAGGAGGAAAGGAGAGGGTGCAGAACGTAGTGTTACAGTCATAGCTCGGGTGTAGAGAAAGATCAACTTAATGCGGTCGATTCAAAAGTCTGATGGCAGCAGGGAAGAAGCTGTTTTTGCGTCAGTTAGTACGTGACCTCAAATTTTTGTATCTTTTTCCTGATGGGAAAAGGTGGCAGAGAGAATGTCCGGGGTCCATGGAGTCCTGGATGATGCTGTCTGCTTTTGCGAGGCAGAACAAAGTGTAGACAGAGTCAATGATGGGTGGCTGGTTTGCATGTTGGGCTGGGCTTTATCCACGATCCTTTGTAGTTTCTTGTGGTCTTGGTCAAAGTAGGAGCCGTACCAAGCTGTGATACATCCGGAAAGGTTGTTTTCCATGATGCATCTGTAAAAGTTGGTGAGAGTTGGGATATTTACAGGTGCCACTATTTCCGAGGCCACATAAGAATAAGCCCACCTCATCCAATATTGATCCTGCCACACCCTTATACGCAGCCATCAGTTTGTTCAACTATTAGCAATGACCAGTCAACACACATGAATAAAGTGATCCAAGCCAAATGTTTATACAAGACTTAGTAATATCCTCAGAATAATAAGACACCCTTATTATATTTTTTCAGTTCGTTATTATATCTTACTCTACCCGATATTAGCATAAAACCATAAGACGTTCGAGCAAATTAGGCCACTCGGCCCATCGAGTCTGCTCTGCCATTCAATCATAGCTGATTTTTTTTCTCATCCCCATTCTCCTGCCTTTTCCCCATAACCCCCGACCCTCTTATTAATCAAGAACCTATCTGTCTCTGTCTTAAAGACACTCAATGACCTGGTCTCCACAGCCTTCTGCGGCAAAGAGTTCTCCAGATTCACCACTCTCTGGCTAAAGAAATTCTTCCTCATTGCTATTTTAAAGGATCATCGCTTTAGCCTGAGGCTGTGGCCTCTGGTTCTAGTTTTTCCTACCAATGGAAACATCCTCTCCACGTCCGCTCTATGCAGACCTCGCAGTATCCTCTAAGTTTCACTAAGATCCCCCCTCATTCTTCTAAACTCCAACACGTACAGACCCAGAATCCTCAACATTCCTCATATGACGTCTTCATTTTAGGGATCATTCTTGTGAACCTCCTCTGGATCCTTTCCAAGGCCAGTACATCCTTCCTCAGATACAGGGCCCAAAACTGCTCATCATTCTCCAAATGGGGTCTGACCAGAGCCTTGTACAGCCTCAGAAGTACATCCTTGATCTTGTACTCTAGTCTTCTTGACATGATCGCCAACATTGCATTTGCCTTCCAAACTGTGACTGAACCTGCACATTACACATGGTGCGACCCCGATATCCATGTCTGAGATGGAGGCAGCCAGCTGAATCTTATATCACATGACCTTGGCTGTCATACTCCACTCCTCCGAAGCTTACAGGGGGTCTCCTGCACAGGTGAAGGTGCACTGTCGCCAGTCTTGCCAGTGGAAGGAAAGGAGGAGTAGTAACACAGCCCTGGAGCACACTGAGAGAATGCTGCTGAGGCAGACTGCTGGTAATCTTCCTCCTTGCTGGTGCATGACAGCACCTCCCTAATCCCAGGAGGACAAGGGGCAGCTGGAGGGAGGTTGAGGTGCCTTGTTTCCCATTCACCCAGTCAGCTCTGAATGGAACCCATAGTCAGAGTGACAGAATGGAGGTCAGAGCAGATATTCTGAGGTTTTTGACTGTTCTGCTGGATCTGGCTATCCATGACAATCACCAACTTTTCCATGTAGGAAACCAAACCATTTGCATGCTGGAGCCATGACAATACTCAGAACTTGGATAGACTTCTCCATCTTTTGCTCAAGGCTGCATCTGGCCTTGGTCACCACCACCAGATGTTTCCGTGTGCCTGTCTCTGCAGGATTTTAACCGTTGATTATAGAGAGACATTATCCCTATTTGGCTCAGCGTGGGCCTGGTTTCCAGCAACCCTCCAATGTGTAAGAGCTCAGCCATCACACCCTCCATCAACTGCGGGGACCATGGTGTCCACGGTGCGCTCACGATATTGTGACCCCAATCCGAATGGAAAGGCGTACCCGCTGAGGTGGATGTTTCTGCAATGTTGGGGGGTGTGAGGGAACAATGTGACAGTACACCCTCGGAGTATTTCACCTCATCATCCTCAGAGGTGGAGACGGAGCTGAGTGAAAATTACCTCCTCCATTTCCCCTTTCTGCGAGGGGCTACATTGGAGAACATAAAGAACGATCCAAGTTCTGGACAGCTTCTTTTCTCATCATGCATGTCTCCTCTAAGATCTTATTCTAGAAATATCCTGACTCAAAGGCCTTGAAATTTAAGCCTCTCCGCCTGCATAGGATCATCACCCTTCCTCCCTGGCTAATTTCATAATATTCTCTCCCACAGGATTATTATTCTGATATTGGGACACCTTCACCCATTTTTGACTGCACCTTGATGTTATTGCGTTTTGGTCCTGCAGGAAGACAGAAGGTTTGCGTACAAATAAGTTGCCCCACTTAGCATCATCTTACTTTTGTGTCATTTATTCTGCAGGGCCTTGATTTTGGTTTGCGTCAACATTTTTGGTTTCACGTTGCCTGCACTTCACCTCCTGCCTGCTGCACTCTGTGACAGCAACTGCCATGTTCGGGTGCTGTAGCCACTATAAGAGGCCTGGGCTGTAGGGAGAGAGCGAGGAAGATCTCTCGAGGTCAACATACACCCTGTCTAAATCTGTATCTTAATAAAATCCAGGGGGAAGAATTATTAATAAGTTTATTTATTAGCGTCACAATGGCAATTAACACAGCAATGAAGTGAAAATCCCCTACATTTCAGCACCTATTTAGGTACACGGAGGGAGAATTTAGCACGGCCAATGCACCTAACCAGCACGTCTTTCGGACAGTGGGAGGAAACCGGAGCACGTGAAGGAAACCCACACAGGCACAGGAACATGCAGACTCTGCACAGACAGTGACCTAAACTGGGAACCAAATCCGGGTCCCTCGCGCTGTGAGGCAGCAGTGCGAACCACTGTGCCGCCACGCTGCCTGCAACTGCAGACTATCCCTTCCTTTGTAGAAAATATTTAATGATAAAGGAACTACAAGCAAACAGTTAAGTAAGATCAGCAGTTTAGCAGCAGCAAATTCCTTCTCTTATTTTCTCTGCTCAGCTTCTTAGTCTCAGACTAAAATATGGAAGCTCACCCATGAAGCAAACGTTACCTAATATGGGTTGCAAAGTACTTGCGAAAGGAAAATGAAGACAAATTCATACTGTTTTATTCATGTTGGAACAAATACAAAGACTAGATTCATTACTCACCTGAGTTCATCTTGCAAACGAAGAGAAATATTTCGGAGGTTGTACAGAGAGGTGACAGGAGTGAGTAATGTTTCGTTCTTTTCATCCTAACAGTGTGGATGTAGCCATTGTCAGTTATTCCGTAATAAAGCAGGAACGTAGGCCAGGAATTTGCCAGCTGCAATGTTCCTGACGTTGTAACTGGGACTGTGCTCACTTCCATTTTCTCTCTTTTTCCTGTTCCCCAGATGAATCCAACTAAAATACTAAGTGCCAGCTGTGTGCCTGTAAAACATGTATTATGTGCAGTTTTGGTCTTATCGAAGAAAGTATCCACTTGTTACGGAGGGAGTGAAGCGAACGTTCACCAGATTGATTCCAGGAATGACAAGATTGTCGGATGAGAACAGATTCAGTCAACTAGGCTTTATGTTCACAGGAGTTTAGAAGAATGACTGGGGATCTAATTAAAACATATCAAATTCTAAGCTGGACAGACTGGATACAGGAATGTTGTTCCTACTGACTACAGGAGTCTAAAACAAGGAGTCCCAGTCTCAGGGTATTGGGTAGGTTATTTGGACTGAGATGAGGAGAAATGTCTTCCCTTAGACAGTGGTGCACCTCTGCAATTCTCCACCATTAGAAGGCTGTGAGGACCAGTCACTGAGGGAAATGAATAGGTTTCTAGACTCAGGGCAAGATTTTCTGGCCACACTCACCGCAAGACCGAAAAATCCCTCCTGATGTCAGCGGATCTTTGCATGGTTCTGTCCTGCCTGCTACGTTTGCTGTGGTGTGCATGACAGGAAGATCCTGCCTTAAGAGTGTCAAGGAGTATGGGTAGAGGGCTGGAGTATGGCACTGAGATAGAGGATCAGACATGACCGTGTGGAATTTTTGAAGAAACAATGTTGTGTGTTTTCTCATAGAAACCCGACAGTGGCCATTTGGCCCATTGACAATAATCCCACCCAGCCCCTGTTCCTCGTAACCCAACATATTTACCCCACTAACCTCTTTAACCTACGAATTCCGGGACACTAAGGGGCAATTTAGCATGGCCAATCAACCGAACCCACACATTCTTGGACTGGGGGAGCAAACCGGAGCACCTGGGAGGAACCCCACACAGACACGGGGAGAATGTGCAAAGGGCTGATGAGGAACAGAAGTAGACCACTTTCCTGACGAGTGCAAGACGGAAGGCTTGTCCTGGATGCGATTCTCCAGACCGCGCGCTCAAGCATAATGTTATGCTTGGGCAGGAGAATTGGGGGCAGGGGGCATAACACATTCTGTGCTGGGGAGAACCCCCCTTTGGGATTCTCCCAGCCCCCCAACGTAACCTGGTTCAGGCCCAACGAGAGCATGAAGCAGATTAGCATATTTAAATTCTGATTTAAATATTTAAATTCTGATTTAAATATGCTGGCTGGAATTCTCTGACCTCAGCTGCAGCTGGTACTTTCCATTCTCATTGCAGTGAATGGAGATTTGGCTGAGAGCCAAATTCCCTGTTTTCAGTGGCAGTGACATTGGAAAACTCTGACTGCAATGTTAGTTTGGAGCCGGAATCTGCTCCCTGCCACCCTGGGATTCCCCAACCTGTGAAGCAGCAGGAATCCAATCCACTCACTATAAACAGTCATGATGGCCACCCGGGGGTGTTTGGAGGCCATTGGAACCCTCGAGTTGCCAGGGAAATGGCCGGGTAGTGCCCTGGCATTTCCCTCAGCACCCAGGCAATGGCAACATGCAGATTGACAATGCCAGGTTGGCACTGCCGAAGGGGAGGGCCTAAAAGTTGGGAAAGGGAGGGTGGGGCCTGAAGTGGGGCCTAACATCAAGGCCTTTGGCAACCCCATATTGGAGTGTTGCTCACTTGGGAGGTGGGCAGGGAGGGATGAGGGCCTGATGCCAGTGAGCAGAGAGGTGTTCTTAGCCAGCAAGTAAGGAGGGCGGGGGATGTGGCGGCTATGAAAGGTTGCCTGGAGATCAGGCCGCCCTTTAAAGAAGGCATTGGACGGAACTTCTAGCTATTTTTGCCGCTGCCATTTTCCCATCCTCCTGCAGCGAACGGAGATTTGTTTGGGTGCCAAGCTCTCCGTCCTTTCTGCAGCAGGGCATGAACGATTGCTAAGATGGCACCCATTGTTAGATCCTCACGCCAAAAAAAATTTCCAAGTGTGGCAGAATTCAGTCAGCGCGTCCACAGGTTCCAAAACAATTTCTAAGCGTGGCTGAATTTTGAACGGTATCACTCCAAACCACCCAGCAGGAAACTTGCCACTTTTCCCGCTGGAGACAACACTTACAAATGTTTTGGGAGATCTCTGTCCTCATTTTCTGCAGGACACAAATGACATTTTGTCAGCATTTTTCTTCATAAATTAAGAAGTAGTTGTTTCAGGGCAGGCTTTCGATATCCTGTGTTTGTCAGTCGCATTCTAAGCTGACAAGTCGAATGCATTTCTCAAGAACACTGCACATGGGTTATTAACTCTGTTTTTAGAACATTTACCAACTCCAGAGCCAAATGTTTGAATCGTTGACAATGTACCACATTCAACTGGAATTTATTTGAGATGAAGAAGACCAAAATGAACATTGTCAGATGTGTAGTCTCAATGGCCAATTCACATGTGTTAATTCTAATAAATGTAGATCGTACAAAATTGGAAGCAAAATGGCAACACAGCGGCACCACTGGTCTACAGAGGCAAACTCTTTTCCCGAAGAGAAAATATGCCTCTTTGTTGTTGAATACAAGTTTTGCCATAAATCTACTCTCACTGTCTGCAATCAGCCATCCACGACTGCATCAAGGGGAGAGACAGATCTCACACATTCACTCATCTTCTAATGTAATGTCACTATTACTGTGCATTAGCATTGAGCAGATGTTTCATAATATTTACTAATGTAAATATTATTGCAATCATTGCACGCTGTTTGAAATAAATGGTTCATAAATAAAGTGAAATGAATCTGTGTCAAACAAAACCCATTATCATAACTCAGCTGTGAAAACATCTCTAAAAGCCAGTGCACCATCTTCAAGATTCAAGTCCGGAGATTGGCGACAGCAAGAACACTCAAGAAGTTTAACACCGCCCAGCTTCGAACGGTCCGCTGGATTAGAAATCCCTTACACTGCAGCTATTATTTTCCCCTTCTGCTCCCAGTGCATTATGTTTGCAATGTTTACTATTTACAACAGGCTTTAACGGCAGTGCCCACTCTGAGACCTGCTCTGTCAAAAGAGACAAGAACAATAACATCAAGGAGAACCATCACTCTAAGTAACAGGTATTGGAACTGCCAGGGACAAGCTAATTTGCAGCGCCTAACAGATTTTGCTTGAATCCTGGGAGTAAGCCAGTATTAGCTTGGCCCGTGCAGTGCTCTTCAATGGCACTATGCAAGCAAATTTCCAACACAGAAACAGGCCACTGAGGATGGCACGGTGCCACAGTGTTAGCACTGCTGCTTCAGAACCAGGAGCCCAGGAACCTGGGTTCAATTCTGGTCTCAGGTGACTGTCTGTGTGGAGTTTGCACATTCTCCCCCTGTTTCTCTGGGTTTCCTCCGGGTGCTCTGGTTTCCTCCAACAGTCCAAAGATGAGCAGGGTAAGTGGATTGGCCATGCTAAATTGCCCTCTAGTGTCTCAAGGTAGGTTTGGGGGATTTGCAAGGGAAACACGTGGGTTTCCACGGATAGGGCCTGGGTGGGATACACTGCCAGGGAATCCGTGCAGTGAATAGAGATATGGCTGAATGCCAAATTAACACTGCTCAGCTTCGAACAGTCCCCGGATTAGACAGCCCTCCCATTGCAGCCATTATTTTCTCCTCCTGCTAAGAGTGCATTATGTTTGCAATGTTTATTATCTACAACAGACTGAATGCCAAATTCTCCATTCTCGCTGGCAGGGCGCGATCAACTGGAAAATTCCGGCCGATGTGTTGACAAATCCTTTCTAACCTAACCATTCTGATTCCATACCCTCACGTGGTCAATTGCATTCATAAATTGCTCAGCCTTCCTTGACTGCTCAGGCAGTAAAATAAGGAAAGCCAATTCCAATTGGGCAAATCTATGATTGTACTGAAGTTTTCAGAATAATTAATGAGGATTGGAAACCATGTGAAATTGGAACATTTAGGAATGACATTAACATCGATGGAAATAAGGTTCACAGTCCAAAGAGATATGGAGGAGATCCTTTTATATCGCATCTACTTACTTTTGAGAAGCGAGTTGACTATTGCCCCTAATAGAACGCCCAGTCATTTAAACTACACATCAGCTCAATAAATGGTGAGCCAATGACTTAAATTTGGCTGCTCATCCAGAATAGTATGGCGAATGTTGCTTTGCTCTCATCTCAGCTAATGGTACAATCAAAGTACATACTGAGCATTTCAAACTCTCTCAGAACATTGCTGAGTGCGATCAATGGTTTGATAATATACTGGGAGAGGTCACTGTGCAAAGGGAAATTGTGCACTCTCAGTTATGAGCATCACTATCTATATTTAGGTCAGATATTATTGCAATGATTATGTATCTCAGCATTCGAAATAAATCGTCGCAGGGAATATGAGATTCATATTTTTTCTTTAATACAAAATGAAGAGGAGAAGAGTCAAATTCTTCATCTGGATCACAACTGAGGACTAATGAAGAGTTTTAAACAAGTCGATGAATGAATCACTGAACAGAAATCTCTGAGGAGAAGAAATTTATGCCTAATCAATATGAACAAACACTGTTACAACATCCATATGGAACACCAAAGCCTTACTTTCAATCTGACTGGTGTACAATATTAAAAATACTGAATACAAAGTCAATAAAGTTACTGGGAGGGAAGCTGGGTCTGTGCCTGCAATGTAAAATCTCTCTATCGTGAATCCCCAGGCAATTTTCCAAAGTGTCAGTTTCTGTCAGAAAATATTGCCAGGATCCACCCAAGATTAGAATCCCAACTTCCCAGCCCTGAAGGTCAGGGATCCGACCTTTCTAGGATTGGAAGCACTTGAGAATGGGGATCAAGGCTGATCCCTTCAGGATTGGATCCTGCTGCCGTCATTGGTACAGCGTATATTTTTCTGCAGCCTTCCACGGAACCCTTCTTGCCTGAATGGAAGCCCAGTCTGTCAATTCGACTAACCTCTGGGCAATGAACCTACCAGGCCAATAAGCCGTGCAGTGGAATTAAAAATCCATTGCGTGTTTCCCATCCTAAACATTACGTCCAACCTATGTAACCTGTCCTAATTGGTATTTAGATTCACATAGTGCGAACCAGGAGGAATTAGAATATTTAATTCAATGACAAGTTATATTAGGACAGCACAGTGGTGCAATGGTTAGCATTGCTGCCTTACACAATGCCAGGGATCTAGGTTCAATTCTGGCCTTGGGTCACTGTCTGTGAGGGCTTTGCACATTCTCCCCGTGTCTGAGTGGGCTTTGTCCGAGTGTTCTAGTTTCTTCCCATGGTCCAAATTTGTGCAGGTTCGGTGGGTTATCCATGCAAATTGTGTGGTGTTGTAAAGATAGGGTCAGGGTGGAACGCTCTTTGGAAAGTCGGTGTAGACTCGATGGGCTGAATGGCCTCTTTCTATACTGTAGGGATTCGGTGATTCTAATATGCAGAAAGTAATAGAAAAAAGGGGAAGAAGGATGAGATAAAAAAGAGATGGATAAAAGAATCAGAAATAAAAAGTTCCTAAATGTAAGGAAATATTTTTGAAATCTCCAACAATAGTATAAATCTGAAAAAGTAAGGTAGACGCTGTATGGGTTAATTTTCAGTGCCAGAGAGGTTGTTTGGTGATAATTAAGACCTGTCACGCTATTAAAAAAAAGTCTTCTTCTCATTCAGTCCCTTAGAGTTGAGGATGATTTGCTTCCATTCTCGCAATGAATTCTCAGCTGACTGAGGAGCCCAATAATGTGTGACCAACAGTCTCTGTCACAGGCGGGGCAGAGAGGTTGGAGATTCCATCTGCTCCTGATGCCTTCTTTCTCTTCAGCTGTCAAATGGCTTTTTCCACCTATTGATGGTGGCATGTAGCATGTTATGGGATGTAATTGAGGACACTCATATTGAAGACAGGGATGTGGCGGGGTGGGGGGGTGAATTTTCCACTCCAAGGTGCCAATCAAGCAGGCTGCTGTGCCTTGGATCGTGTCAAGCTCCCTGAAAGTTGTTGGAGTTACACAGATCAAGACAAGGGAAGAGTATTCCTTCAAATCCCTGACTTGTACCTTGTAGATGGTAGACAGGTTTTTGGGGGTCAGTTGGTGAATTCCCAGGTTCTGCCCTATTCTTGTAGGCTCAATATTTACATAGTAGGTCCCCAGTTAAGTTTTGTTTATTGGTAATGCCCAAGATGCTGATAGTGGGAGATTCAGCAACAGCAATGACAGAGTGTCAAAGGGAGATGGTTAGACTCTGTCTTGTTGGAAATAATAATTCCTAGTGGTGCGTATGCTGCTTGTGTGACAACAACTAAACTCTTCAAAAAGAGTCACAGGACTTGTACATTCCAGCGTATGTAAGAAAAATGAGATTTCGGCAAGGAGAATGGTGTATAAAAGTGATATTATCACTGGACCATTAATCCAAAAACTCAGCTAATGTTCTAGGGACCAAGGTTCAAATGCTGCCACAGCAGATAGTGGAATTTGAATTCAGTGAAAAATATCTGGAATTAAGAATCTGCTGATGACCATGAAACCATTATCGATTGTCAGAAAAACCCACCTGATTCACTAATGTTGTTTAGGGAAGGATATTTGCCATCTTTACCTGGTCTGCCCTACATGTGACTCCAGAGCCACAGCAATGTGGTTGACTCTCAGCTGGCATCATAGAGGAACTTGGGATGGGCAATAAATGCTGGCCAGCCAGCGACGTCCATGTCTCATGAACGAATTAAAAAAAAACACACAATATCATTGCCGATATCAGCTGGACTATTCGGGGAAAGACATTAAACAGAAAAGAGTCAATTTTCTACGAGAGAAGCAAACGGAATACAAAATAAAATCAAAGTATCCTTCCCTGGCAATGCATCCCAAATTATCTTTGGTATGCACTGATGCTTGCTCCTGTGCCGCCTCCATTTTTGCTACTGCCAGTCTTCTGACTTTGGTCCCTTCCCTCTTATCTCACTGTTGATGTTCTGCCCTCTGAAGATGACATCTGACAGATTAGAAGTAATAATAAAAACACAACAGCTCTGCTGAAGGGCCATCCAAACTCAAAAGGCTGGCTCTATTCTCTCCCCACAGTCTTGCTGAGATTTTCCAACAGTTTCTGTTTTTTGTTTCAGAGGTGGAGAGGCTCTTCCCGCTCAGAAAGGACAGCAGGACTAGAGGGCACAGCCTCAACATAAGGGGGGGGGGGATGCAGTTTAGAACGGAGATGAGGAGGAACTTCTTCACTCAAAGGGTGGTGAATCTCTGGAATTCTCTGCCCGTTGAAGGGGTGGAGGCTACCTCACTAAATATATTTAAGACGCGGGTAGATAGGTTTTTGGTAGGCAAGGGGATTAAGGGTTATGGGGAGGAAGCAGGAAAGTGGAACTGAGCCACTTCAGATCAGCCATGATCTTATTGAATGGCGGGGCAGGCTCGAAGGGCTAGACGGCCTACTCCTGCTCCTACTTCTTATGTTCTTATTCCAACATCTGCAGTATTTCACTTTTATAGAAGCGGTAACAGTTGAGGGCTGGGGGTGTGATGGGGTTGAGGATTGTAAGCATTTCATTATCAATAAAAATCTCCCAGTTTTTAATTGTTGCTCATATCACATTAATTATTGCTAATATTGCATCTATTTCCCAATGCCTTGACCAATTGGAGTTGGCCTGCCAGGTACAAATTTAACCAAAATCTTGGCAGTTAACTGTTTTCTGCCAGTCAGAATCTACTTCCGGTTACCTCTGCCAGTCAGAATCTACTTCCGGTTACCTCTGCCAGTCAGAATCTACTTCCGGTTACCTCTGCCAGTCAGAATCTACTTGCCACCCACTCTTCACCCTCTCCTTATGTGGTGTAAATTGCTGCTCCCTTTGAGATTTGGTATTCTTGTGAATCTGCTCTGATGAGTAGAAGACAAAAAGTTTCGACTGTCTGTCTATTTTTTGTCAGCAGTTGTCAAGCAAAAAGTGCTATATGCTCAAATCAATCAAAATGACGGCAAGGTATTGAGGTTGGCTGGGTTATGAGGGTGGAGTGTTGCTTGAGGAACCGAGTGTTACAGCTAAATCTAAAATCAGTACAAAGGGATGTGTGGATTTTTTTTGGTTTTACAGCTGTCACTACATTAACTATCCACAGTCGTTTGCACGAGATGGTCCACTCATTGAAATTTGCGTCATTTCTTTTTGTTAAATCCTAAAACCTTGGTTTGGACAGCCTGTGGTTTCATAAAATACTTGTGGTAGGTTCCCGGCAAAAGCCTTTGCTGATTGATCGGTTGGAATTAGACCTCACCTGAAGCTTAAAGTTTATTTATTAGCGTCACAAGTAGGCTTACATTGATGCTGCAACGAAGTCACTGTGCAAACCCATACTTTGGCACATGTTTGCGTACACTGAAGGAAAATTTGCGTGGTCAATGCACCTAACCTTTCAAACTGTGGAATAAAACTGAAGCATCCAGAGGAAACCCACACGGACATGGGGAGAACATAGAGACTCTGCACAGACAGTGAGCCAAGCTGGGAATCGAACCCAGGTCCCTGACACTGTGAGGCAGCAGGGCTAATCACCGTTCATTCAACATAGGTAATGCACCTAGGAATAATCCCTGTTCAGGCATACATAGCCAATCCCCTATGTTTCCATTTACTTCTGTTACAAGTGGTGTGCCTCAGGGATCTGTGTTGGGGCCACTGCTGTTTGTGATTTTTATTAATGATCTGGATGAGGGTATAGTTGGGTGGATCAGTAAACTTGCTGATGACACCAAAGTCGGAGGTGTGGTAGATAG
The DNA here is from genome assembly GCF_965287045.1 of Carcharhinus amblyrhynchos. Taxonomy (NCBI): domain Eukaryota; kingdom Metazoa; phylum Chordata; class Chondrichthyes; order Carcharhiniformes; family Carcharhinidae; genus Carcharhinus; species Carcharhinus amblyrhynchos. Next base: position 4,448,135 of record NC_137331.1, read on the forward strand.
TGAGGAAGGGTGTCATAGTTTGCAGGAAGACTTAGACAGGTTGCAGAGCTGGGCCGAGAGGTGGCGGATGGAGTTTAATGCGGAGAAATGTGAGGTAATTCACTTTGGTAGGAATAACAGATGTGTTGAGTATAGGGCTAACGGGAAGACTTTGAATAGTGTGGAGGAGCAGAGGGATCTAGGTGTATGTGTACATAGATCCCTGAAAGTTGGGAATCAAGTAGATAAGGTTGTTAAGAAGGCATACGGTGTCTTGGCGTTTATTGGTAGGGGGATTGAATTTAGGAGTCGTAGCGTTATGTTGCAACTGTACACAACTCTGGTGCGGCCGCACTTGGAGTATTGTGTGCAGTTCTGGTCCCCACATTACAGGAAGGATGTGGAGGCTTTGGAGAGGGTGCAGAGGAGGTTTACCAGGATGTTGCCTGGTATGGAGGGGAGATCCTATGAGGAGAGGCTGAGGGATTTGGGGTTGTTTTCGCTGGAAAGAAGGCGGCTAAGAGGGGATCTTATTGAAACATATAAAATGATTAGAGGTTTAGATAGGGTGGATAGTGATAGCCTTTTTCCTCTGATGGAAAAATCTAGCACGAGGGGGCATGGCTTTAAACTAAGGGGGGGTAGTTATAGGACAGATGTCAGGGGTAGGTTCTTTACCCAGAGGGTGGTGAGGGATTGGAATGCCCTGCCTGCTGCAGTTGTAAATGCGCCGAGTTTGGGGGCGTTTAAGAGGTCTGTGGACAGGTTTATGGATGAAAAGGGATTGGTTTAGGTTAGTGGGTCATTGTTGTTGTTGTTTTTTTTTAACTGGTCGGCGCAACATCGTGGGCCGAAGGGCCTGTTCTGCGCTGTAATGTTCTATGTTCTATGTTCCTTGAGATTCAGGAAAAAAACAATGCTGAAATTCAGCTTGAATGCCGACGAGACACTATCTACAGCAGATATGAAGAACAAAGAAAATTACGGCACAAAAACAGGCCTTTCGGCCCTCCAAGTTTGCACCAACCATGCTGCTCGTCTGAACTAAAACCCCTTAACCTTCCGGGGACTATATCCCTCTATTCCCATCCCACAAGGACAAAAAAAATTACTAAAGGAAGAAAGAAACTAAAATTCTACTCAGAGTGGCATGGTGGCACTTTGATTGGCAATGCTGCCTCACAGTGCCAGGGACCTGAGTTCAATTCCCAGCTTTGGTCACTGTCTGTATGGAGTGTGCACATTCTCCCCGTATCTGCATGGGTTTCCTCCAGTGCTCCATTTTCCTCCTACAGTCTGAAAGATGTGCTGGTTAAGTGCATCGTCCGTGCTAAATTCTCCCTCAATGTACCCAAACAGACCCCTGAGTGCAGCAACTAGTGGATTTCCACAGTAACTTCATTGCAGTGTTAATGTGAGCCTACTTCTGACGCTAATGAATAAACTTAAACTTCTGTCATCAGGTATAGATAGTCAATCACTATTTACTTCCCAGAGATTAGGAGAAAAAACACATTCTAGAATTCTGCATAAATACCAATGGAACAATATCGACAGCAGTTAAACGCACCTGTCTTTTAATGTATTACCAGCTTTATAATCCTTAAATGTATTCACTTTTCTTGTATCAACACAGAGTTTATGATGTATCATCCTGAACGTCTTGTCATTCTCCCCTGCGTCTCCTTGCCTGGATGTCTCAACAGGAGGTGAAATCCGCCAACCAGCTGTATGTGCATGTTAAATGTTAATGTAACCTGCTGGCTTAATTTCGTCAATAGTAATTTAAAACCCCACCCACCTAATTATTTGAAATGAGCGACTCGTTATTGCCTCTTCAAAAACAAAATCAATTATTCTGCCAAGGTTAAAGGCTCAAGTGAGTACCTTTAGTCATAACCAGTGCATTATGGCAATTTCTCTATTCGGGCAGTAGAAAGGGGAAAAGGATAAGTGACTCAGAGAGAAAATGAGTGACGACTGCAAGGACTGTCTTGCATAATTGGATTTCAACATTTTTTTTTTAAATAGAATTTCAAGGAACAGTTGGAGTGGAATCAGTTCCACATCATTCCTGTGTCTTATAAATTCACACAAAGTCAGAATGAAACTAAAACTGTCATGTTTTATTCATTAAAAAAAGGGGTGATCTCCACCACAATTGGGGTAACACACAACTGGAATATTAGACAGTTTCTAATATTCAAACTTTTAGATTTGTGTGGATAAAAACAAACTTCCACTCACCGACAGAATTTCAGTTGAGAGGCAGGGATCAGCCTGTTATGTCAAACGAAACAAAACCTTTTCATTAGGCTGCAGTCAATGGCCACAAACAGCATCACCTGGATAATATTCAGACTGGGGCTGATAAGTGACAACTAACGTCTGCACAAGTGCTCGGTGACAATCATCTGCAATAACGGAGTGCCTAACTGTTTCCCTTTGACACTCGATGGCATTACCAGCTCTGCCCTCTCTCCCCATTCCTCCCACCAACACAGTGGAGCTCATCACTGATCAGAAACTCAACCAGGCCAAATATATAAACGATGTAATCAATTGTTCAGAAGTTGAGTGTTCTATTCAAGTGGCTCACCCCCTGACTCACCAAAGCCTTTCCACTACCTGCAAGGCCCTAGTCATGAGTGGGATATAATATTGTCACCTTGTGGATAGGTACAATTGTAAAAACACTCAGAGCTCAACACAATCCACAACAAAGCAATCCGGTTGAGCAACACTTAATCCATTGACATAAACAGCCATTCACGTCACCGTCTGTGTATCATGACTACAATGTCTACTAACCTTAAGGATGCCCAACGCCAGATCACTAAAGCTTCTTTGCAGTACCTCCTAAACTCATAATTTCCTCCATCCTGAAGAACAAAGGCAGCAGGTGCATAAGGATATGATAATCTCCAGTTTTTTTCTCCGAGCAACACAGCATCTTAACATGGGCAGATACCTTCTTCCTTACATTGTCAGCAAACCCTGGGATACCCAACCATAATGACTTCAACTAGGCCCGTGAGGTTGGCCTCTTGGAGTATGAGTTCCCTGATTGAGGTCATTGTTGCCTGCCCAATTAGGGACCCTCATCAGTGTATAAATATGGGAGTGTCAGGTTCACTTGGAATCCTGATTCTGACTTTGGACCTGAAGAACTCTCGGAGTGGAATTGAGTTTGACAATAAAGGGCACCTGAAGAAGGGACACCAGCCTCTGAAGAGTTATTTCACCTGCGTACAGCATTGTGGGAGCAGATCCCCAACTCTGGCTGCAATGTTTCAAGAAGATTCAGTACCGGCTTCTGAACAGAATCTAATACTCTTGCCAGCGATTCCCGAATCCCTTGAATGTATAGGAAGGAAAATTAAAAGAAAATGTGTAACAGTATGCTAAATCTTAATGTGACAGACTTTAAGGAAATCAAATTCTCAAAGACTTGTCATTTTTTGCAAGGTTTGAAATGGTTCTTTTAATTGTGCCAGCTATATTAACTCAGCTCACTGAGACATCGATGACAGCAGTGCCAAGTGTGGCAAGCACACCAACTGGTCCTGCTGTGTATCGGCAATATTTGAAAAGCCATTGCTGTTCTCCACATTGCCATCTGTTTCTGTCTGCGGAATAGATTTGATAAATAATATGCATGGCGTCAGAATTGCTAGACCACCTTATCTGGAACGAGGATTTCAAACTTGGTCGCAAAATACCTGGCCGGATTTGAGACATCACGCGTCCAATTCTACTGAATTTTAAATTTCACATTTACATAAATACTGTTCCCGCGAAATGAAAATAATCCGAACGTTGATAGTGATGGCAGAAATTTGCAGTGAACGACATTCCTTTCCAATTCTTTTTGCTCAGGTTTTAACTCTTTAATTGAAGTGGATGAATGGACCATTATCTGGTGTCAAGGTAACAGTGTGATAAATAGCGCTCAATTATTTATGCCTAACTTTTATTACTTCAGGCAAGAAGCAGATGTGCGGTTGAACAAAATACCAGAAGGCTGGTGCTTCTGCAGGCTGAAGTTGTCGCATTGGGGGTGGCAGACACCTACTATTCAGTACAAGGAGCCTACTGCCTATTGAACAGGGGATCACAGTGTTAGAGAACAATTACAACACAGAAGGAAAACACTCAGCTGCTTGTATTCAGGCCAGTCTCTGAAAGATCACTCACTACCAGCAACTCCCCATAGCCTTACAAACCTTCTTCTCTTCAGATATTTATCCCATTCTCTTTTGAAGGTCCTTCCTAATACTGCCTCTACCACACTCTCAGACAGTGAATTCCACATCCAAACCACTCCCTACGTAAAACGGTTTTCATTAAGTCACGGTTGCTTTTAAATTAAATCATATTCCCTAGCGGGTGATATAAAGCACTTGGTGAGAGATCTCACTTCAGTGTCCATTTTCAGCATCATCACTTGGTCAGTACCACATCACAGTGACTATACTGTTCGTGATCACTCTGCATCGTAATGCCATAGACAAGGCATTTGTCATTCAGTTTAAGACAAGTTAGTGTCCCATGTCTCATGACTTTGGTCATGATCTGAGTGAATATAAACAACTGAAGAAATAAGACATCACGCAAACCAGCCATCCATCCATTGACTCTGCCTAAAATTCTCAGTGCCTCGGAAAAGCAGCCAGCAGAATCAAGCACTCCAAGCATCCCCAGACGAACTCTCTTCCACCTTATTCCATCAGAAAAAGGTACAAACGTCTGAGATCATGTACCAAGCGACTCAAGAACAGCTTCTTCCCTGTTGTCATCAGACTTTTGAATGGACTTGCTTCGCATTAAGTTTATCTTTCTCTACATCCTAGCTATGACTGTAACATTGCATTCTGCACTCTCTCTTTTCCTTCCCTATGAATGGTATGCTCCAGCTCTGTCATGCGCAAGAAGCAATACTTTTCACTGTATGCTAATACCTGTGACAATAATAACTCAAAAAAGAATAGTTCATTCCATCCCAGCAGTAAATAGGATCGTGACGGATCTGATGCGAAACCCCAAATCCACTTTCCTGCCTGCCCATATAATCATTGAGTCTCTTGTTTGTCAAACATTTGTCCAACTCAGTCTTGTCTCAATGATCCAGCCTCCACTGGTTACGGGGGGAGAGAATTCCAAAGACTAACAACACTCGGAGAGAAGAAATTCCTCTTCATTTCTGTCTTACTTTGAAATTGCGTCCCTAGTTTTAGATTTCCCCACAAAGAGAAACATTCTGTCAGCATCAACCCTGTCAAGCCCCCTCAGAATCTGATATGTTTCAACAAGATCGCCTCCCATTCTTCTAAACTCCAGTGAGTCGAGACTCAACCTGTTTAAAGACAACTCCTTCACCCCAGCAATCAGACTGACGAATCTTCTTGAACTGCGTTCCCCCTACTTGTATATTCTATCCCATTTTAATAAAAGCCAATGTTCCATTTGCTTTCTTAATTCTTTGTTGTAGCTGCATGCTAACATTTTGTGATTGGTGATGAACTGTATTGCAAGCTTTACTTGAAGTCCTGTAAGGGTGAATTTTCTCTCCAGGGCAAATGTTCTTTCAACTCCCTGCAAACAAATTAGACACTGTCATCCTCTTTCTTGTTACCTTCAGGGTCCCCCTTCTCTGCATCAGTTAAAGAAGGAAGAATTTAATGGGCCTTTGATGATAGGCATTAGGCTGTGATCCAGGAGGCATCAGAGAGTTGGGAAAGATTGTGGAGGTTGTGGGATGGGGTGGAGTGGGGGGCGGTGGGGGGCTGGGCCGAAGTGGAAGCCCACTCACACTCTCAATGCCGTGCAACTCTCTCAATGGCAAGGAAGGTCACAGGCTGTCCTCCCTGAAAGCCCTCTTCCTACCAGCATTTTACCAACAACGGATTGGTTCTCTGCTGCATGTGGAGAAATGTGAATCATTCCGTTTGGAAGAGGTATGAATAGACACATAGAAAATAAAGAATACAATTCTGAAGAGTGTGCGGGAGAAAAGGGACCTGGGGATATATGTGTGCATAAATCATTGATGATGGCAGGGTAGCTTGAAAGAGCAGATAATAAAGAGCACATGGATCCTGGCTCTATAAACAAGGAAGTTTTGATAAAGCTATATAAAAACACTGGTTCAACCTGAATCGGAATATTGTGTTTGGTTCTACACTTTACATTTTGAAGGATTTGAAGGCATGTCAGAGGGTGAGAAAAAAAAAATCAAGAAAGTTTTTTTTCCAGGAATGAAGAGTTTCAGTTTCATGGATAGTGTGGAGAATCATAGAAACCCGACAGTGCAGAAAGGGGCCATTTAGCCAATCGAGTCTGCGCCGACCACAATCTCACCCAGGCCCTGCCCCCATATCTCTACGTATTTTACCCTCTAATTGATGCATCTGAAGACACTAAGGGGCAATTTTTTAACATGGCCAATCAACCTAACCCACACATCTTTGGGAGGAAACTGGAGCACCCAGAGGAAACCCATGCAGACATGAGGAGAACGTGCAAACTCCACACAGACAGTGACCCAAGCCAGGAATCGAACCCAGGTCCTTGGAGCTGTGAAGCAGCAGTGCTAACCACTGTGTTACTGTGCCACCCAATAAAGTTGGGGCTATTCTTCTTGAAAAAAAAGGGTGAGATGAGATTTGAAGAGATGTGATGCAAGGAGGAATCTTTCCAGAGTAGATTTGGATAAAACTATTCCCACTGGTGAGAAGATGGAGAACCAGACAACTACTATATATGGTGATTGAAAAAGATGAAATGGTGATGTGAAGATAAGCTTTCTTACAAACCAAGTAGTTAGGACCTGGAATACACTGTCTGAGAGTGTGGTGGCAGCAGAGGTCACGGTGTGTTTCAAAAGAGAATTTTATCCCAAAAGGGGTTGCTCACTAAAGGCAGAGATGAGGGGAATTTCCTGCTCTCAGACATTTGAGTGTCTGAACTGTTTTCCTCAAAAGGCAATGGAAGCAGAATCTTTGTATATTGATAAGGCAGAGCTAGGTACATTCTTGATTCACAAGGGGATGAACGGGAATGTGGAGTTGAGGTTACAATCAGATCAGCCATGACCTTGTTGAATGACAGAACGGAATTGAGTGGCCAAGTGGCCTACTCCTGCTCCCAATTCATATTTTAGTCCGTACTCCAGAGATTAGTACCTTGCAGTCCTGCCCTTTAACCTGCTCCTGAGCTGTAGAAATACTGGGACTCCCTGGGTCATTGGTTTAAACTGAGGCCATTAATTCTCGTTGTTCCCCTCTCCATTGTAAATATTCTCCATCCATTCACCCTTCAACCGGCAGAAGGGAGACCTTAGACTGTGTGTTTCTACTTCGGTTTCAACACTCGTATCAGTATTTTGGGGTTGTTTGGCTAAATGTTCTAGACTCTAGGCAATATTAAGACAGTCTTTTAAAGGACTTATTAAGTTTCATTTTCAATGACATGGAACTAAGACCATCTTTCTTTTGATAAATCTCCCAGGATCTCCCATTGGATTCTTCATTGTCTAGGCATTTGAATGCTGTGTCTATACACATGCTGCAGCTCCTGGGTAAAACTGACTGTAAGTTCCTTATCGTGATCTCTCATTTCAGATATTAGCTCAAAGTAAAACTATCAGCATTCTCATTCTGTTTCCTGAAATGATAGCCAATGGGTGACATTATGTTCTCCTGGGAATCAACCAAAATTATTAATTTTGTCATTTATAGTAATGGATGATAAGTCTTTCTGCTTGAGAACATAACATGGCTGAGGACTGAAAATGGAAACGTGTCCTCAAGTACGTTGGATTTTCGAAGAGATACTTTGACTCAAATCGAATTGTCAGCTGTGGCTCCCTAACTCACCAAGCTCTGGATTCACATCTCATTCCAGGGCTTAGTACAGAAATCAAGGGTTTGACTTTGAGCTAAAATTTGGAGATGCTGGGGGATGATCTTACCTTCGCCTTCCCGATGAGCAAGGTGAGATAGTAAGGTCACAAGAGAGACAAAAAATTGGGTTCGCGCCTGATTTCTCGCCTCTTGCAATCTTGCTGTATCGGATATCTGATGAGATCAGTCTTGTGCCCCTTTTGGGCGCGAGGCTCATTATAATGTTTAAATATATTTTAAACCTTGTTTTAAAAGAACTAGTGAGCCTGGGACACAATTGTCCGGGCTCACTTTCTGTAGCGGCCTCACCACTGAAGGTTCTCACCAGTAAGGATCATGTATGGTCCCCATCAACAGGGATTTGTTATGGAGGTCTTGCCAGTAGAACTGGTGGCCATTGAGGCCTCACTGGGAGTTTCTGAGGAGGGTAGTGCCAGCCTGATACTACCAGCTTGGCACCTCAGCAGTCCCCACTGGGCACTGGACAGTGCCAAGAGGGTGGGCCCTGAGGGAGCGGGGCCTATTATAAAGGGTGGGGCCTGAAGGAGCAGGACCAAAGAGGAAGTGGGAGGGGCAGATGGGCTATTGCACAGAACAGAGTGATCTGTGCATGCGCAATGGTGCCCTCTCCCATGATCTGCCTGCTTTTGGGTGAGTTTAGGCCCTGCTCCCTCCCCACGCTGGCAGGAAACAGATCTTTTTTATTTTTAACTGAGAGTGTGATAAGATTGGAGTTTTAACTCGCCCAAAACACCCTTGACGCTCTCCCATTTTCATGCTCATTTGGCTCTTGGAATATCGCTGGTAAAATTACTCCCACTGTCTTTCGGATGAATTGTTCAGCTGGGGTTCCATCTACTTGCTTAGTAAATGGAAAAAAGTCCCAGCGCACCACTTCAAAGAAGGGCAGAGAAATAATCCCTGGTATTCTGGCCAATATTCATCCCTCAACCAACATCACAAAAACAGAATACCTGCTCATTATTACATTGCCTTTTGTGGGTGTTTGTTGTGGACAAGTTGGCTGCCATGGTTCTTACATTACAACATTAACTGCACTTTTGTGCTCAAGTCCTGAAGTAGAGCATGAACACAGTAAAAAGTCTGACAACACCAGGTTTTAGTCCAACCTATTTATTTGATAATATACTCACAAGCTTTCGGGGTTACCCCCTTCGTCAGGTGAATGGAGAGTTCTGGCCTCAGACAGAGCATATAAAGCACAGACAGTTTAGAGATTACTGATTAGAATGCGAATCCTTACACCTAACCTGCTGTTCAAGACCTGAATGGCTGATAATGTGAGTGGAAGGAGCACTGATCACAGGTTAAAGAGATGTGTATTGTCTCCAGACAGTACAGTAAGTGAAGTTTTGCAAACCCAGGCAAGTCACGGGGGTTACAGATAGTGCGACATGAACCCAAGATCCCTGTTGAGACCGTCCTCATGTGTGCAGAACTTGGCTATCAGTCTCTGTTCAGCGACTCTGCGCTGTCGTGTGTCGTGAAGGCCGCCTTGGAGAATGCTTGCCTGGGTTTGCAAAACTTCACTTACTTTACTGTCTGGAGACAATACACATCTCTTTAAGCTGTGATCAGTGCTCCTTCCACTCACATTATCAGCCACTTCAGGTCTTGAACAGCAGGTTAGGTGTAAGGATCCGCATTCTAATCAGTAATCTCTAAACTGTCTGTGCTTCATATGCTCTGTCTGAGGCCAGAACTCTCCATTCACCTGACGAAGAGGCAGTCCCCTCGAAAGCTTGTGAGTATATTATCAAATAAATAGGTTGGACTAAAACCTGGTGTTGTCAGACTTTTTACTGTGTTTACGCCAGTCCAACGCCGGCATACCCACATCATGACTACTGTAGAGCATGAACCCAGAGCCGTAGGGGTAAGGATGCTGCCAGCTGGGCCACAGCTGAAATGCAAGAGGTGAAAGAGCAGTTGGAGCATCTCCAGCATTTGCAATGGAAGGCCCTGTGGGAAGAGGAGCAGAAGGGGAACAGATGCTGGGAGTGATTGAAGGCCGGATCAGGGAGGCAAAGGGGAAACAGACCCTTCAGAACGTTTAAAGACGAAGGGAAGATGTGTTTGGTGGCGACATTATTCAGGACGTGGCCGAAATGATGGGCGGTGACCCATTGAACGTAGAGATAGGTGGGCTGGAAGGCAAGGGCAAAGGGAAACCGATTGTGGATCGGGAACGAAAATAAGAATGAGAAATGAAGTGCAGGAAATGGTCACAATCTCTATTTTCCGTCTTGCCATCATGCCTACGTGCAGAGCTCACTCGCTTTCTCGAGGCAATCTCCCTGTGGGCGGCTGAATGTCTGTCAGAGACCTGAGGCTCCGTGTACAAAGAAAAGAACTGACTAAACGAGAAGCCCAATCAAAACAAGTCCTGTGGATGGGTTCCCCATTTATAGAAGGCAGCAGCCAGTGCATCCTTACTGCTGCACTCTCGCATTTGTCGATCTACCTCAGCAAGGTCCAGTCTCCCAGTGGAGCTGCTGGTCAGATATCACTATAGGGTCCACTGCTTTCCTGGTGCTCCCAGTGCTATTAATTGGACGGAGTTTCCCATGGCAGCTATTTAATTAGCTGCTTCCAAGAAATCCGTGTCACAGCATTTCCCCATTTCCAATCAGTAATTGAAGCCAACATCCGCATCGGGACCCAACTGGGGATGGAGACGTAAGACTTTTCTTGAGTTTCTTGGCTCATTTATCATTTTGCTGCATAATTTCTGCTGCGGATTGATGGCACGAGATGAATGGGTTTTGGACATTTTTTTAAAATTTGCATGCTGTAAAGTAGTCTTAAGCATTTCTTCGATGTTTAACTTAAGGTTAAATTTATTTATTAGTCACAAGCAGGCTTACGTTAACACTGCAACGAAGTTCCTATTAAAATCCCCTAGTCACCTCACTCAGGCACCTGTTCGGGTACACTGAGGGAGAATTGAGCATGGCCAATGCACCTGAACAGCACATCTTTCAGATTGTGGGAGGAAACAGGAGCACCCAGAGGAAACCCACGCAGATACGGGGAGAATGTGCAGGCTGTGTACAGATAGTGAACAAAGCCGGGAATTGAACACAGTATTTTGTAATTTTAAGATCTGCAACAGCAGGCATAAAAACATAAATAATTCGAGTGATTTTCTATCAACCACGGCATGTTTTCCAGTGGCAGAGGTAGGTTGCCTTTGGCTGCTGGTGGGATCTTCTGGTCCTTTTGAGGTGGGCAGCATTGTGTATGGCTCATGTGGCGTGGTGGGTTGTCTTTGGCAGGAAGGTAAATCCCGTCGGCAGAAAAATCCCGCTCATTTTGTTATGTTCAGAAGTGAATAGTAGATTTGAAAATGTAATTATTGGTACAGAATCAGTTGTGTTTTAAAATGGATGGTTGATGAATAGTGGGTTTTGTTTGAGGGCAAGCTGTTGAAATCTTTATCAAAGGTGAAATGTTGCTATTCTAAAGGATGTGGGGACATATTCGAGCATCAGATTTTTTACTCTGAGAGCCTTCTGGAGTTAACGGCCTTTATTTGACATAATTCAATAAGCTACCTGAATTTAGTAAACGGGATCATTGAAACAGCAAATATGATTATAATTAATTTAGTTTAGTATTCACATTGGGCAACCTGGTAGCGCAATGAATAGTACCACTGCCTCACAGCGCCAGGGACCCGGGTTTCCTCCAATAGTGCAGTGTGGGTTTGGTGGATTGCTCCTTAATGTCAGGAGGATGAGCTACAGTGTTGCATGGGGTTGTGGGGATAGGGCCTGGCTAGGATTGTAGTATGTGCAGACTTGATGGGGCGAATGGTCTCCTTCTCCACTGTCGGATTCTATGAGCAGGCTGTAATTCGCTTATTTCCTCAGATACTTCAATACGATTTCTGCCATCCATACATAGCCCCATAACTCATTCAGACCTGTAGCAGGGAAATAGCTTGTGTGCAATCTTCTGCTACATATCCGTCACACAATTTATCCTGGCCACCAGAAGTTTTTTTCCTATTTGTGAAGGTCGTGCCGAAGCGCAAAGATCAAACTTGCCGAGAGGAACAAGTTTGCAATCTCCAGGCAAAAGGAGAAAGACCAGATGAATTTTCTTTTCAAATAGCCTGGAGCAGCAATCCCTTTACCTGTATGTTAGCTGCCTACTCCATCACCACACACTCCTCTGAGGCTACTGAACAAAATACAGATCAGAAAGGTTGTAGTCGTGGACCTGAAATGGGCCTTTTTTTTTCTCTTTCAAAGGCAAATTTGGCACCTGTTGACAATTCATGTAGGTGGCCTTGAGTGAACTAAGAAACGGTCATACCAATCTGTCAGGGCTGGCCAGGGTAGCTAAGGGAAAAACAGCTGAATGTTGTTTCTTTGTTCAGTTACCTCTTTTTGCTGGCAGAATTTAAACTCATATGTGATACGCACTTACATCAATTCTTATTGACTTACTGAAGCTTTGCTGCACTAACGTATACATGTATCGACTGGAAGCGGTGTCACAAGTCCCTGGTGCGGGATGCAGACAGGGAAGATGCTGCAATGTAAGAGAACACATAGCTGTAACTAAAGCTCTGTCGTTTCCAATCCTCCGTGCTCCCTGAGTATCACTTTCCAACATGCAACAATATGTCATCAACTTGTATATTTGTGTTCCTGCGTAACTTCTGTATGTAGAAAAAGACAAGCTGTCTGCACGGGTATAATTTTGACTAATTTGTCTGACGATAGACTTTTAGGCTAAACTTTCAGGTCCCAGTTGGAGAAGACAGCTGGGCAGATGTGTAAATTTGTACTGGCAACAAGCATGATGGTTTCCTGGCATATTGCATCTGGTCATTTTCCATGAGGAAGGATTGACGGCGGAAGTGTACAACCAACTGTGGACAATCAGTTTAGCCACTTAATGGCCTGTTCATAAGGCATTGGAGAACAGCAGAGGTAACACCCCTTCAAGAGACTTGTGGAGTCAGTTTTCTAGACAGGTTTAGAAGTTCTCCTGCACAATGGTGGGCCAGCAACGGGGGCCTGCTGTTGATTTCCCCTAGGTGTCCAGTTGCTCAGGGCAATTTTTATTTTAACTTTAAAAAGGTTGGAAGGACACATCTTCATCTTGGCGTGCCATCTCTGTTAATTCGCTGTAAAAGCACCATGTTACTGCTTCGGAGCCAATGGTCTCCAGCTTCTAGAGTCCACGGGCTGTATTTTACTTTTGTATTTACCAGGGAGATAAAACAAGCAAGTATGACATCGCGGCATGAGATGGGCAATGACAAAAGTGAATTCAAAATAAAAAATTAACAGAAAAACAAACTGAGAGGGGATAAAGTTCCTGGTTTAGGTGGATTGCATAGATGTATTTTGAAGAATCGAGGGAAGAAGCAGCAGAATTAGGACTAGACGTTAAATAATCCATTAGAAAAAGATACAGTGCCAGACAATTAGCGTATAGCCATTGCAATTCCACTAACTAAGAATGATGTGGAGATGCTGGCGTTGGACTGGGGAGGGCACAGTAAGAAACCTCAAGCTTTTGAGGCACTGCCGTTTCAACAGATGTCTCATCTGATGAAGGGTAAATGCTCTGAAAGTTTGTGCTACCAATAAACGTGTTGAACTTTAACCTGGTGTTGAGACTTCTCGCAATAATTAAGAAGGGGGATAAAAAATGTTCGAGATAAAACGTGAGTTAGTTTTTTTGATTTGAGTTATGATTGTCATATGTATTGGTATATCGTGAAAAGTATTGCTTCTTGCACGCTATGCAAACAAAGCATACCTTATATAGGGAAGAAAAGGAGATGTATAATGTAGTGTTACAGCCATAGGTAGGGTGTAGAGAAAGATCAAGTTAATGAGGTAGGCCCATTCAAAAGTCTGATGGCAGCAGGAATGAAGCTGCTTTTCAGTCAGTTGGTATGTGTGTTCATACTTTTGTATCATTTTCCTGATAGAAGAAAGTGGAAAAGACTATGTCTGGGGTGCCTGGAGTTTTGATTATGCTGGCTGCTTTTCTGAGGCAGCGGGAAGTGTAGACAGTGTCAACGGATGGAAGGTTGGTTTGAGTGATGGGTTGGGTTTCATTTATAACCCTTGGTAGCTTGTGGACCATGAGCCATACGAAGCTGTGATACAAACAGATTGCTTTCTATGGTGTATCTGTAGACGCTGGTGAGAGATAGAGCAGACATGCCAAATTTCTTTACTCTGAGAAAATAGTAGTGTAAATAATACTTAACATCAGTGACAGGAAAATAATGGGATCCCTGTAAATTGTGGCAATAGAGAAGCATCTAGATACAAGAGATGTTATTATGAATTGTCAGCATGGATTCCTGCTCTGCCAACCTTATTTGTTTCTTTTGAGAAGGTAACAGGGAGAATAGACAAGGGTAGTGCAGTGAGTGTAATTTATCTGGATTTTCAAGAGTCCTTGGATTAGGTGCTTCATCATGGACTCATGAATTTGGTCAGAACACAGTCAGGAGGTAAGTGTTAAATGGATTGTTAGCTGGCTTCAAGATGGAAAACCAGGAGTGCAACCAGGCTAGTTATTTCAGAATGGTAGAAAGTGAGAAGGTGTGGTCCACAAAGTTCAGCACTAGAACTACTGTTGCTCATATTTTACATTAACAATTTAAACTTTGGAATCTGAACTACAGGGAACGATTCCCACAACTTCTGGTGGATGGGAGATGCCAGTCGGTTGCCTTGTTCTGGGATTTGCCCATGCACCAGGAACAGATGCTCATCTCCCAGAGCTGGAGAACAGTTGCCAGTCAGATCATGCTGGAAACCAGGTGGAAAGGCAGATAAGTCATTTGAACCTTTTTTTCAAAAAAATATGTTTCAAATCTAATTATTGGGAACTTTCCAGTCCCAATTGAATCTCCCACATCACCAGGAGTACTTCATTCTGGCAGGGCTTAGTCTAGCTCCTCATGTTCGGGGAACTAGTGGGATCTCTCCAGAATGAGAGTGAAGGAAATTGGGGCCTCCCATGAGGTTGGGTGGCAGAGGGGTGGTGCTCCCTGGGCATGGGCACCCTCGTAGTGACAGCCTGTGGCCCCTGGCACTGCCCAAGGGGCAAAACATCACTGCCAGGAACACCTTGGCACTGCCCACTGGGCAGGCAGTGCCAAGGGGATGGAGCCTATTATGGGGCAAGGCCTGGGGTGATTGGTGGGGGTGGGGGAATCCCACTGCTGTTCCACAGACAAAGGTTGGTCTGGATGGGAGAGGGGGCAGTGATTGGGGCAGACTGGGCAGGGTGATGGTCTGCCGTGGGTGGCCTGGACCCTGGGGAGTCCTTCCTGTATAATTGTGCACAATATTATTAAGAATTATAGAAATAGTGCACAAAATAAATTGATGCCAAGGTAGAAAAGGTTATGAGAAACAAATGTCAAGGTTTAATTGTTTACTGCAGCTAAGAGCTGCAAAATAAACTTTTCAATAATTACATGGGAAGCTCGAGTTGGGAAGTCCTTCAAAAGAAACAATAAATTATAAATTCAAAAAGATGTCAAATTGAAGTTAACACTACACCTCAGCCCATGCAGACAGACCTTGCTATTGATTCATGAGAGTCTTCGAGCTCAACCAAAATGTTCATAATAAGGCCATCTGACAACTGTATCAACAGAACCATGTAGCCAGCAATCTGTTTCACCAAATGACCTCATTATCAATGCTTAGAAAACATGAAGGGGCATGGTGGTGGGGTAGGGCAGTGCATGGGTATTTGAGGGGTCATAGATAAGAGTTTTAAAATTTCTTTCAAAGCATTCCTGAATCCAGAATATGGTTAATGAGTTCTTGAAGCAGCCATCAAAAAAGGTAGCCTGAACACTTGTACCTTTGACCTTTAGGGAGAACATAGATTCACTTTTAACTAATCAACTACAAGCTTGTTCAAATCAAATTCACATCTGACTTGTTAATAGTTTTCAATCTTAGTGATATTCCTGCAAGTAAAATTATTTTCTAAATGTATGAATTATGAACCAGACTTTTTCCAGTAGTACCTTCCTCTGCCCATCAACACACTCATTTTCCTGCTAAGTAAATGTCAACAGCAAACTTGGATATATGACTTGCATTTTTATTGATGCATGAAGCCAAATGCACAGGTCCCAGTACAGGTGCTTGTCAATACCATCTGTCACTTCCTGCCCATCAGAATGCTCCAGTCATCCATATTTTTGTGGCTTTTTAAATTAACAGAAAAGTCTCAAGGGTGGAATGGTTACAGAAAAAAAATCATACAGTTCATATCATTTAAGGAAACAGTATACATGAATGGTACTCTTTATGATTCATATTCTCTGGTCTGATAAGTTTCACACCAGTGGAAGATTTGGCACTTCAGCTATATTTGCATCAAAGGATTCTGGTACTCACTTGCTCATGCTTTTCAGATAAGGCAATAGCCATAATTAAATTTAGCACTTCTATAAAAGCTTTTGACAAATAAACAATATGCAGTTTATTTTATATTTTACACTATGTAAATGGCAAGGAAAATAAAAGATTTACCAAACAGGTTTTCATTTGTAATGTCATATTTTAAATCTCAAGACAATGATCCATTATATAAAACCAGGGTGCAATGCAAGATAAAATGGCCTTATTCCCGACGGAATGTGGAGAAAGCTCATCATTCCATTCTGCTGTCCATAGCCTCTGTTTGAAATACTTCTTTTTGTCCTTGAAGTCTTCATTCAGTTATCCACATCTCCATGCTATTTGTACTCCACAATGGGCTGCAGATTTCCCAGGCTGTTTACTGTAGTCCATAGTGAGTAAAAATAATTGCAGCAATTCATTTTTGTCAAAGTTTTGACAAAGGGTTACCTGGTCTTGAAATGTCAGCTCTTTTGTCTTTACAGATGCTGCCAGCCTTGCTGAGATTTTCCAGCATTTTCTCTTTTGGTTTCAGATTCCAGCATCTGCAGTTGTTTTTGTCTAATTCATTTTTGCACTTGTGTTTAAGTTTGATTACAAATTTTTATCCAATGCTCTAGCTCACTATTACCTTTGGATGTTCCCTGACCCCACTCATTTGCGGTTTTTGCTGCCTACTTCCAAACTCTGGAATCAAATCAATTGTATATAATTACACAGGAACTTGTCAATTCAGAATTAATCTTTTAAATGTCACAACCTTTAATACCCTTGTTTCTAATTGGTAAGGGGAACCGTATTTGCCTTTCTAATACCCTCATTAAGCTTCTGTCCTTTAATCTCAATAGAAATATTGGGTGTGTTTTTTTAATACTTTTTATTTGTGTCACAAGTAGGCTTACATTAACACTACAATGAAGCTACTGTGAAAACCCTCTAGCCGCCACACTCTGGCACCTGTTTGGGTACACTGATGGGAAATTTAGCATGGCTAATGCACCTTACCAACATGTCTTTTGGACTATGGGAGGAAACCTGAACAGCCAGGGAAAACTCATGGGGACACATGTTAGTTATTATGTATGTATGTTAGTTCTTACTGTACCATCAAGCAGATCAAAGATAGTTTCAGATGCTTCCATACTGCTACCACTTATGTTGACCTTGCTGAATGTACCAATGATTGTTGTAGTACAAAGAGCAAATAGCTAATAAACTTGGGGTAAAATTAGGGGTAAGTTTTGCACAGAGGGTGGTGAGTGAGTGGAATCCGCTGCCGTCGGTGGTGGTCGAGGCAAACTCGCAGGGGTCTTTTAAGAGACTTCTGGATGAGTATATGGGATTGGGAGTTAGATAGTTCTATGGCTTGGTAGATATTGATGTGATTGGTGTTGTGTGGGCTGAAGGGCCTGTTTGTGTTCTAGTGTTCTGTGTTCTATGTTTAAACATCAGTGATTAGATCACAAGTCTTTAGCATAGAGAGATACTCAACACAAAAACTTTTGTTTACCTATTCCTGTACATAGTTGTAAATAGTTAATGTTTGGAAGTTGCTGGATGCCTTCTTCCCAGTAGCCTCTGTTAAAATCTCCCTACAATCATTCTGATGATTGTAGAATTATAAGAGTACCTGCTGATAAAATTCTTATGATGGATATAACATTACACAATATAAAACACTTTTTCCCCAGGGTCAGGCACACTGTTCATCAGAAGTTATGACCTAGCATACTATTGAAACCCAGTTTCTTCTCGATAAGCTGTATTGTTCTCAGGAGTTGAGTGACTACAAGGGCACTTTCTCATCAGTTTGGTGATTTCTAAAGATTGCCAGCAGCAGGGCCTTCAACTGAGAACCCTACTGAAAAGCAAGGAACAACAGACAGCAACTTCCAGATTGCGATATTTAACTGTGCTTGCGCACACAGTCAGTCACTGTCACTTCCAGAGGGCAATGGATGCAAATATTAACAATTTAACTATTCTTGCAATGGCAAATTCCTGACGATTAGTTTGTTGTTATGAGCCTTGCTGTCACATGACATTTGACAACTTTCTTGGGAAAGGCACTGTGCTGCTTGGAAATGTTTAAGATGCTCCATAAATGCAAGTGTTGCTGTTCTGGTTATATAATGATTAGTGACAGCTTGGCTGATCATTTCTCCTCCCTCAGCCATGGAGGTGCAGCTAATTGTACAACCCATATTGCTGAGACCATTTAATTCAGCACAGAGCACAAGATGACACTACAGTTTAGTACCACACTTTATGATACACTGTTGAGAGATGCTAAAATATTGTGTTATAAGCCATCAGCAGACAGTTACTTTTATTGTTCACTTCAAGTGTTTCATTGCTCCAGCTATTTTAATGGTTCCCAAACTGTTAGAACAAAACTAACAGCATTTTCCACCATTCCATAAGCATCTGCATTGATTTTTAGAGTCACACAAACAATGTAATTGATTCCACTGGGAAACTGCTTCCTTCTGAGTGAAATACCTCCACAAAAGACCACAAATCTATCATTGGGGTAGACTGATGCATTGATAAGGCCTGTTTCGTCTTTGAGTGATAACAGTGCAGGTATGTCTTGGGAAGGATATACATAGAAGTCCCATAGTGCACTAGATTTTCTTGTGACCTAGGAAAAAGTGTTTATTTTGTGTTTGTGTTGCTAAGTCTAACAGCATAGTCAGTCTAACTAAATGAGAGAAAGAATTGAAGCCTTAATTTTCACTTCTTGCCACCAAGTGTCCTTCAATGCACTTAGTTTTGCTGTGAAGAATGAACAGCAGGATTGGATGATGTGCTTTGAAGAATGTGAATGTAAAATAGAAAACTGCTGAATTAATGAAGTGGCTGGACAATTTATCTTTTTTCTGCTGAAACTTTTAAAACTCAAATGTTTTAAACCACCTGAAGAACTTACTTTTATTTTCTATAACTTGGTTGGGACAAAGACCACGTGTGATATTTTCCTGCATCCTCGTCATGTGTTTCTCAAAGCTGGGAGGTGATGCGTTGTGGTGGGATTCTCTGGTCCTGCTGCTGTTGATGGAAATTCCCATTGACATCACCCCAAACCAACAGGAAACCTGCAGGCTGCTGGTAGAACTGAGAATCCTGCTGGCATCAATGACCAGAGGATTCCAGTGCATTTATTCCATTTGTATCTTACATTGGACTGGTGCGGCCTCATTTGGAATATTGTGTTCAGTTCTGGTCACCTCACTAAGAAGGATGTGGAAGCATTGGAGAGAGTGCAGAGGAGATTTACCAGGATGCTGCCTGGTTTGGAGGGTAGGTCTTATGAGCAAAGGATGAGGGAGCTGGGGCTTTTCTCTTTACAGTGGAGGAGGAGAGGTGACTTAGAGGTTTATAAGATGAGGGGGATAGATAGAGTCAATGTGCAGACACTATTTCCTTGGGTGGATGTAACTGTTACTAAGGGCCATAACTATAAAGGTTCATGGTGGGAGATATAGGAGGGATGTCCAAGGTCGATTCTACAGAGTGGTTGTGGTGTGGAATGCACTGCCTGCTGTGACAGTGGAGTTGGACACTTTAGGAACTTTCAAACAGTTATCGGATAGGCACATGGAGCGCTCCAGAATGATAGGGAGTGGGATAGCTTGATCTTGGGATTGGACGTAGCTCGGCACAGCATTGAGGGCCAAACGGCCTGTACTGTTCTGTGCTATGTTCTATCTTAGAAATGAAGAAGTGAGCTTTGAAATCTATAGGTGGGAAATTACATGCTGCACACTGAGTTTTGTAATCTTCTCCAACTACATGTATGCTTTGATATTCTAGCATGTCACAAGATGTGCTGAATAAAGTTCAATGATGGGGTAATTCTGAAATTGGGTTAACATATGGAGTCATATTCTGGCCTTAATGGAAATACATTGAGATACAAAGCCAATGGTGGGTCGAATAGTCCCACTTTACATTACCCAAAGTTAAATTTGCTCACAAGTAGTTAACAATCACAAACTTAGAATAGAATAGTAGCTTATCCAAAAGTGTTTTCTTTATTTTAAAGACTGGATTTATATTAATGGATCATCAATACAATATCAAACATCAAGTACTACCCTCTATAATTATGACTTTTGGCAGGATTCAGTGCTACTTTGACTGCCATACATTGAGCTTACCAAATCTCCTGCTGAGCAATAAGCAATCAGATCATCACACAAAAGCAGTCAGTAAACAGTTACCACACAGTCTGTTTCTCTGTTCCTCTCCTGTCCAATGTCTGCCTTCATAAAAATAGAAGATTGTTCAAGGGTCAGTGAATGAATGACACTGGATGGTAGACTTACCCTTCCATGCAGCCTGACACCAGATGATTCCTCTCAGGGTCTCAGTTGGTGTTCTGATGACCTGCTGTGTGCAAAATGGCTGCTGACTTTATTTCTTTGGCAACAGTCACTGCTTGTTGTAATTTATTCAGTGGGAAGCACAATGTGGCATTTCTCAGAGATGTGATCAGGCAACCATTTGGTCTATCATGCCTGTGCTGACACTTTGAAAGAGCTATTTGATTAGGTCCAATCTTGTGTTCTTTCCCTTCTTCCTTGCAAATTTTTCCTGAAGTATTATTCAATTCCATTTTGAAAGTTATTATTGAATCTGTCAGTACCATTTTCTCAGCCTCTGCATTCCCAATCATGAAAACTTGCTTCATGAAAAACATTTGTCCCCTTCTTCCCTCTGATTCTGAGATCTTAAATTCGGTTTTTGAACCTCTTGTCAAAACAGTATCTCCTTACTTAATAAACCCCATCAAAATTTTGATTACCTTACAAAGCCACCCCATACCTTTATTACTTTGTGAACAAAATCTACTTGTCCTCCCCTCTCCAAGTAAATGAAGTCAATCAACTGTAGTACTCAAACTCCTTGCACCCTCTAAGAACTTGACACTCTTCCCAAAATGTGCTGCCCACAATTCAACGCAATACTCCAGCCAAGGCCTTAGCAGTGATTTAGGTTTATTACTACATCTTTGCTTTTGTGGCATAGTAGCAGTGGTTAGCACTGCTGCTTCACAGCTCCAGGGTCCTGGGTTTGATTCTTGGCTCAGGTCACTGTGTGGAGTTTGCACATTCTGTTTGCATTTGTGTGGGTTTCCTCCCATAGTCCAAAGGTGTGTTAGGTTGATTGGGCATGCTAAGAAATTACTCCTTAGTGTCCAGGGGATGCATAGGTTAGAGGGATTAGTGGGTATAATATGTAGGGATATGGGGGTAGGATTGTGTTTGGTGCAGACTTGATGGGCTGAAGGTCCTCTTTCCGCACTGTAGGGTTCTATGATTCTATTTTATGCTTCCATTTGCAAAGCCCAGAACACTGTACTAATTTTAAAGCCTCCTCAATGTGTCCTGCAACCCTAACTGATAACTTCAATGGAAATTAAATTTGGGGACCTGTATGGAAGGCAGCTGATCCAAACTTGTACACTTGTTAAAAATCAAAATGATTGCAATTTGCAATGACATGAACCAAGCATAACCCTTAACCACTGGTTGACTACATTTTTTAGGGGCTGTTCAGAACACTTATTTTCAATCCACTTGCAGTTTGAATGTAAATGACAGGAGTCTGCATCTGTCAACTTTGCACCAACTCTTCCATAAAATTATGATTTGGGCAGGGAGAAAGATAACATGTTAAATTGTTAACCAACTCTTCATCTACTTTTCTTCATATCACAATGTACAGGCAGAGTGTAACTACGTTAGGTCTATCACTTCTTTCTAACCTTATGCCTTGAAAATGGAACAAAACCCAGCTAAATCCTTGAATTGCCTCAATGGGTACACTACCTTCAGGGTCAATGTGCTATATTGTACCAGAAATTGGGACAAGGTGCTGGATTCTGGGCTGAAATTTGGCATGTTCCTGTTTTTGGTTGTGACATTACCTGTCAAAGCCAGTTCCAAATGAAGTGGAGAGCAAATAAAGTTGGTGCAGCAACTTCAATTACATGATTGCAGTGGGAACCAGTTTCACTCCCTCACTGCACTTCCTTCTGTTTTTGGTGCTGCTGACTGCCTCTGTCCATCACAGGAAGCAATGAGAGAATCATGTACTCCAGGCTCTTTAAAGGCCCAACTCCTACCAAAAGGAAACCACATATCACTTTGGACATCTCATAGCCAAACGAGCTGTCACAGTGCACCAGAGTAAAGACTCATTGCCTCAGTGACACTGCAATATGAAGGCACCAGTCAGACAACTGGAGGTCAGGAGAGATGCCATGTTTCTGCTTGATGCACAAAGGCTTCAAAGAACACCCTTAGGAGGGAATGGGAACAGGAGACAAGGGGAATTATTACCCAGAGTATTACTTAAAGGGACAGCAGCAACACAAAAATGTTTCATGATCTCAGTCAATAGGTAGGGGATTCAAGGCGAGTTGGTCCATTGACAGATCCACCATAGCACCACATTTCACACTGCTCAATGCACCAGCCTCCTATCATTCCTCCAGCAGCACATCGAAACACTCAGGCCACCATGTGTGAGCATGCACACAAACATACACATGCAGGCATGCACACAAGCCCACAAGCGATATGATGCCAAATCACTGATATCATTCTGTCTCTCTGGCAAGTGACCCACATCAGGCAGCAAAATGAGAGAAATGCCAGCATACACCCCCTCAATGCCCTGGAGAAGATGCTGTAACAAATCAGAGTGGTATCTCAGCCTGTGGCACCTGGCAACACTGGGGCATCATGGATGCTGATTGTTATGTACCTTCACCACTCATTGCAAATAGTATCATGAAGTGGAAAATGCACATGTGACCATGGAACACCACCTTCTTTCATCCCCAGGTTCCCCTGCACCCAGCATTCCTTCCAGTTAAAAACTAACACTGCACAATCTCCACAGAAGAGGAAGAATGAAGCAGAAGTCCCTTCGCTTGTCTTTATACTCACAGCCACCATATTGGCACTTAGTGAACTTTCCATACTGTCGTGGAGAGTGGATTACAGGAAAGCAGCAATGAGATGCATTACAAGATGCTTTGTGCATTGGCAGACCTGCCAGACAGCCTCCTGTAACAGGCCAAGAGAATGGAGGTCTCTTGCTCCAACAGAACACAGGACATAGCACTGAGTTTGAAGCCCATTTTATCCACCACAGATAACTGCTTGGCTGGACCAACCCCCAGTGGACTGCCTGACACGGTTTCACATCTTGCTGCAAGAAGAGGTGAAATCCCTGTTCCAACATGTCAGTCTTCCAGTGAAAGTTCAGACAGCAATCATGAGAAACCTGCTTATTGCCATGCTGGTTCTAATGGCTGCCATCTCGATTACATTTACTAGTATTAAACTGAACTTGCTGGCTCTCAATTCCAGCAAACTACATTCCTTCAGATTACTAGGATTGTACCATCCCAGGTGAGTGGGATAGGTTTATGCAGAGCTTCCTCTCAGGAGGAGATCATTCATACTACTCTTCTGGCACTGGGATTCTGCCAGTACCCTTCCTCTTAGCCAGCTAGTGAGAACTGCTGCCACCTGTGCCAAGGTGATGCAGGTCCTAAGCAGGGCACTCAAGGCCCAGAACTGCTTGAGATCATCCTGCAGGGTGATCTATAGCATTCCCCCTTTAAAAATCACCAGTGGGATGGCACTGTAAAGGAGTGATAGGCTGGGTAGGAGCATTCCAGACAGACACAGGCGATGCACAATATTTTTTGCATTATTGACATATTACAAGATT
This sequence comes from Carcharhinus amblyrhynchos, assembly GCF_965287045.1. Lineage (NCBI taxonomy): Eukaryota > Metazoa > Chordata > Chondrichthyes > Carcharhiniformes > Carcharhinidae > Carcharhinus > Carcharhinus amblyrhynchos. The sequence continues at coordinate 4,472,205 of NC_137331.1, forward strand.
GTTAATTGGAGGTTTTTTGTGGGCATTTCTTGAACGATGCTGGCCAATGGAATTTTGTGATTGCAAGATTATTTGGTCAAATGATTGGGGAATGTTGTGTCCACTTGAGTGGAAACTACCTTTTAACTGAAAAAACCTCTCAAAAAGCAGAGTTTTTTCTGTGCCCAATTGCATGTGATCCCCTCCCTGCCTCATCTCCCCTCCACCTCCTCTCTGTTCTCCTTGTGATGTGGCTTCCAAATACGAGGAGGTAGTAACTGGGCTCTTGACAAGGACAGCCTCTCCAATGTGTCTCAGGCACAGACCTAGGTACATCCAGCTCATTGAAAGGCCTGGATAGAGTGGACATGGGGGGGATGTTTTCATTAGTAGGAGAAACTAGGATCCAAAGGCACAGCCTCAGAGTAAGGGATGACCCTTTCGAATTGAGAAAAGAAATTTCTTCAGCCAGGGGGATGGTGAATCTGTGGAATTCATTGCCACTGAAGGATGTGGTAGCCAAGTCATTGAGTATATTTTTGATAAAGATAGCCAAGTTCTGGATTGGTAAGGGGATCAAAGCTAATGGGGAAAAGGTGGGAGAATGCAGTTGAGAAACATCAGCCAGGATCAAACAGTGAAGCAGACTTAATGAGCTGAACAGTCTAATTCTGCTCTGATATCTTATTGTGCCCTGCACCATCAATAAGCCTGCTATCAAGACAAGACCATTTGCTTTTTCATCCTCTTGTTGCCTCTTCAGGTTAAGTGAATGGTATTACCACTCCTTCTGTGGAATGTCATCTCCCTGATGAACTAGGAGATGTTACTGGCGTTGCCAGCTCCCACCTGGAAGGATCACCTGTGTAGAATTTGAGGGTGACCACTGGGGAGTGTCTTCACCCTGCTTTAAGACTCCAAGTCAGTGTAAAGGAGGACACAACCACATGCAGACCTGAGATATAGCCTCCTCAAATATTGCTCCTGACTCATGGCAATGTCGGAATGGTGCACCTGAAGAACCTTTGTACGCTGAGATTTCAATGGAAATCCTACCTTCACCTTTCTCACAGGACTTCACCTCGCCCCTTCTTAGAGGTAGACATGAAATCATAAGAAATGGAGGAATTATTGTGCCTCCCAATAAGTGGAGCTTTTTTTCCTGGAATTGAGGGCACTCATGGTAATTTTAATCCAATGGGCAACACAAGAATGTTCAGATGATCTTGATTAAAATACCCTGGTCTCCATTATGGAGAAACTTGGTCAACTTCAAGTAAACACTGGAGAGGCTGTCCTCCCAAGTCTGGAGGACTAGTGTTTGGTGGACAGCAATACCCCCCAGTAAAGACTCTGCATGGGGTACTAGAGAAAAGTATGCCCAACATGTACCATATTTTTAATATGTTGCCTGCTTAAGGAAAGAAAGCAATATTGTTTTACAATTAACAGTCTTGTAGAGATTGAACTAATTTGTCCTGTTAAGCAAGACCTTATTACTCAGTGTCAGAACTGGGACATAAGAGTGGGTAAAAGTCCTCAAGACTCCAGAGTAGTAACTTGTGCTGTCACTCATCACCAAATAGGAGCACCCAACAGCAAGTTATTCTGGGAGTCATGGAGGTGGGAGTGTAAGGGAATAGTTTTACATATTAAAGTGGGAAAATCATAGACATCCTTTCAATGATGCTGCTGTCAAAGGAGCAAAGAGCTCCCAAATTCCTCTCCTGGTTAGGCACAATGGGGATGGAAATGATAAAAAGATTGCACACAAATGTGGAATTTGAAAACAATTCATGGAGCAGCCCCATGCATAAGAGGAACCTCGATAGTTTAGGACATGCTTTCAATTGCACCATGTATCTCTCCACATGGAGGAGTGTTCTATTAGTGAATGTCCAATCTGTGCTGGAGGAGCCCAGTAATGGGTTTGTGATTATCCCTATTAAAAAATAGTACCATGGTGTCCCTCACATGGTAATGCCTGTAATATTAAATTTGACTGCTGGTGGGTTGCCTAATTGATGTAAAAATAAGATAACCATTCTCTTTTACAAATTGTTACAGGTAATGGATGAGTTTGCATTAAGGAAAGGGAAGCATCATGGAAGCCAACACCATAATCTGATTAATTGTCCAAAAGCCCTAGAGCATACCATCAGAAGAAAGAGAAACTAGATAAACAATGTCGCTACTGTGTTTAACATGCTAACCCCACTTGTAAATAGCTTTAGATTTAGTTGCCTAGATTACAAGATCAAAGATCTTAAATCACAGCTCAAGAAAACTTCACAAAAATCCAATACTAATCAAGATTGCAAACTGCAAGAGAATCCAATAACGACTATACATCTACAAGATTAGTGAAACAATTGGAATTGCATGCAAACAGTCAATCTATTAATTCAAGAAGATAGAAATGTCTCTGATGAGGTTGCAATGTAATGATGTGTACAGGATACATACATCCTACTGAGGAGAGGAAAAATGGGAAAATTAAAGTTCACAGGAAAGACAATGAGTGTGAAAAGAACACTCTGATGCAGGAGGGAAATATCAGTGACATCTCCATTTGCACTCTGTCTAGCCTTATACAAGTCCACCTGGTTTGGTACAAATGAAAGAGCAATCATGATCTTACTTGATTTTCCTACCTTGGGTCTGGAACTGCATTCTCCAGTGATTCCCAATGGGAGGCCACTTTTTTCTCCAGTCTGTGGTCAGAAAACATTGGACTCAACAGAAGGAATGTGCACATACAACATTACCAACATCACATGTCGGAGGAACCACAACACAAACATGGCTGCAAACAAAAAAGTTTGTAGACAGCATGGACATTCAATGTATCCACATGAAAGGGAATTATTTAATGTGTTGTCTACTAATGGAAAAAAAGCAATATTGTTTTACTATGAATCAGCACTGTTGGAAAGATTGGAATAATATGTGTCCTGTTACCAGTGAGACCTTTTGTTTTAAGTCAACCCAACTTGACAGAATTGGGGCATATGATTTAAATAAACCTATTGGACTATAACCTGGTGTTGTAAGACTTCTTACTGATAGAGACATGGTCAATAACATCCCAAGTTGCAAGGGTTTCAGAAAACCCGGACGGGAAATTACCGTCCGGTGAGTCTGACCTCAGTGGTTGGTAAGCTGATGGAGAGGCTTCTGAGGGACAAGATTTACGAACATTTGGAGAGGTTTGACATGATCAGGAATAGTCAGCATGGATTTGTCAAGGGCAGGTCGTGCCTTACAAGCCTAGTTGAGTTCTTCGATAATGTGACTGAACACATTGACGAAGGAAGTGCCGTGGACGTAGTGTACATGGACTTCAGCAAGGCGTTTGATAAGGTCCCCCATGCAAGACTTCTTGAGAAGGTGAGAGGGCATGGGATCCAAGGGCCTTTGGCCTTGTGGATCCAAAATTGGCTTGCCTGCAGAAGGCAGAGTGTGGTTGCGGATGGGGCTTTTTCTGAATGGAGGTCAGTCACCAGCGGTGTGCCTCACAGATCTGTTCTGGGACCCTTGTTGTTTGTCATTTTCATAAATGACCTGGATGAGGAAGTGGAGGGATGGGTAAGTAAGTTCGCTGATGACACTAAGGTCGGTGGTGTTGTGGATGGTCTGGAAGGATGGCAAAAGTTGAAGCAGGACATAGATAGGATGCAGGACTGGGCGGAGAAGTGGCAGATGGACTTCAACGCGGATAAATGTGTAGTCGTCCATTTTGGCAGAACCAACGGGATGAACGAGTACACTATCAAGGGCAGAAGTCTGAGTAGTGTTGAAGAGCAGAAGGATCTTGGGGTCCGGGTCCACAGGACTCTTAAATCGGCCTCGCAGGTGGAGGGGGTGGTCAAGAAGGTGTATGGTGTACTGGCCTTCATTAATCGAGGGATTGAGTTTAGGAGTCAGGAGGTAATGCTGCAACTTTATAAGACCCTTGTCAGGCCTCATTTAGAGTATTGTGCGCAGTTCTGGTCGCCTCACTATAGGAAAGATGTAGAAGCTATTGAGACGGTACAGAGGAGATTTACAAGGATGTTGCCTGGACTGGGAGGCATGCCTTATGAAGTTAGGTTGAGGGAGCTGGGACTCTTTTCCCTGGAGAGACGAAGGTTGAGAGGTGACCTGATAGAGGTTTACAAAATGTTGAGAGGAATAGATAGGGTGGACTCTCAAAGGCTATTTCCCCGGGTTGAAATGGTTGCTACGAGAGGACACAGATTTAAGGTGCAAGGAGGGAAGTTCAGAAGTGATGTTAGGGGTAAGTTTTTCACTCAGAGGGTGGTGAGTGAATGGAATCGGCTGCCGTCGGTGGTGGTGGAGGCAAACTCGCTGGGGTCTTTTAAAAGACTTCTGGATGAGTGTATGGGGTTTAATGAGATTGAGGGTTATAGATAGGTCTGTAGGTTGGTAGGTGTTGATGTGATCGGCGCAACTCGTGGGCCAAAGGGCCTGTTTGTGCTGTAGTGTTCTATGTTCTAAAACCCTTCACTTTGTCAGCTATCATTACCAATATTTGTGCAATAATTCATGATGTTTTTTTCACCTGCTGAGATAAACATTTGTCAGGTCCAAAGAACTAAATACTCCATGCAAGGGTTACAAGTAAACATTGGGCTGAATTTTACCTGCTTCCATGTTCCACACCACCCCCAACCAGATGAAAAGTCAGTCAGGAGCCCATTCCCAAACAAGCCAACTTCCCTGCAGCCATTTTATACTCAGCAGAGTACTAATTGGCCAATGGCATGAAAGCTGATGAGGAAGTCCTGCAGCTTCCAACAAATCTGATTGGAAGCGATGGACAATGTTGGGACTGCGGGCAGCCAATGAACAAGAGGGGATTATGGACTAGGACCACAGAGTCTGATGAATAAATTGGTTGTCTCTCTGTTTGTGCTACAGAAAAGAGTCTCTCAGTCTTAAACTTCCACAAACTCTGTCTTACAAAAAATAAATTAAAAACACCTCACCTGTGACTTATTGAGTGGCCCTTTACATAGCACCAGAACACAGCCACTTTGCATCAAAACACTTCATTGTTCCAGGAATGATTAGTAAAGACAATGCCTGCACACAGTGATCAGATTTGGTTTCTTGATGCCATGGCAGCATCCATTATGATTTTTCAGTGCAGATAAGGGCTGGAATTATCTGCAATGTAGTCAGAATTCTTCCATCTTTCGTCTGATCAAAGTCCTCATCTAAGTCCTCACACTAGAGCTTGTCTGTGGCCTTGTCCTCTGGTGAGCTCACCCATGAGCTTCCTTTCCCCCCTGCCTAGCTGCAGCCTGTTCGTCGACTCACAATGTGCAGATCCTGGCTCGACGCGAGCCTCGATAGTTTCTGAGCTGGAGTCTGTGTTTCTCAGATCGAGTGAACGCCACTTCCTCATCGCGAGTGTGGGTTGCTCTCCTTCCCCCTCCAGCTTGTTCTGATGTTGGACAGTGGCAGTTCTTGGGTATCTGAAAACACAAAAATTGGCTGACAGAAAATGGCAAGGGCTTTTAGAAATGGCATTTTATCAGAGTGTGAACTCTGCCATCAAAGATCAATCTGGGATGGGGTGGAGAGGAAATCAGGAGGTCCATGGTTATATCATCTGCAGCTTTCACGGCACGCCAAATTGAAGATGAGGAGGGAGTTGAGAATGTGCATAAAGAAGTAACAAGCTTAGGAAGGTTCAGTCGCTAGGTATACGTGGGGAGGTAGTAAATTGGATTAGACACTGACTCAATGGAAGGCTTGAATAGCAGCTTCGCTGCAAAGACTTGCATTCTAATCAGTATTCTGTAAACTGTGTGTGTCTTTACATGCCCTTCTCTGACCAGAACCTTCCACGCACCTGACGAAGGAACACCATTTCCGAAAACTTGTGGGATTGCGATCAAATAAGCTGGTTGGACTTAAACCTGGTGTTGTGAGACTTCTTACTGTCTTTCAATGGAAGAAGCCAGAGAATGGTTGTGGAGGATTTCTTCTCTGAGTGGAGGCCTGTGACGAGTGGTGTGCTGCAGGGATTGGTGTTGGGTCCATTGTTGTTTGTCATCTATATCAGTGATAATGTGGGGGGGGTAAATTGAATCAGCAAATTTGCTGATGATACAAAGATTGGAGGTGTAGTGGACAGTGAGGAAGGTTTTCAAAGTTTGCAGAGGGATTTGGACCAACTAGAAAAATGGGCTGAAAAATGGCAAATGGAATTTAATGCAGACAAGTGTGAGGTATTGCACTTTGGAAGGACAAACCAAAGTAGAAGGTACAGGGTAAATGCTAAGACTCTGAAGAGTACGGTTGAACAGGGGGATCTGGGAATACAGGTACAGAATTCCCTAAAAGTGACGTCGCAGGTGGATAGGGTCGTAAAGAGTGCTTTTGGTACATTGGCGTTTATAAATCGGAGTATCGAGTATAAAAATTGGAATGTTCTGGTAAGATTGTATAAGGCTTTGGTGAGGCCGAATTTAGAGTATTGTGTACAATTTTGGTCATCTAGTTACAGGAAGGATGTAAATAAGGTTGAAAGAGTGCAGAGAAGGTTCGCAAGGATGTTGCCGGGACTTGAGAAGCTGAGTTACAGAGAGAGATTGAGTAGGTTAGGACTTTATTCCCTGGGGCGTAGAAGAATGAGGGGAGATTTGATAGAGGTGTATAAGATTTTGATGGGTATGGATAGAGTGAATGCAAGCAGGCTTTTTCCACTGAGGCTAGGGGAGAAAAAAACCAGAGGTCATGGGCTCAGGGTGAAAGAAGAAAAGTTTAAAGGGAATATCAGAGGGGGCTTCTTCACGCAGAGAGTGGTGGGAGTGTGGAATGAGCTGCCGGATAAAGTGGTAAATGCGGGGTCACTTTTAACATTGAAGAAAATCTTGGATGGGTTCATGGATGAGAGGAGTGTGGAGGGATATGGTTCAAGTGCAGGTCAGTGGGACTAGGCAGAAAATGGTTCGGCACAGACAAAAGGCCTGTTTCTGAGCTGTAATTTTCTCTGGTTCTATGGTTCTAAGCTGTCATTTTTGATGGTCTTGGTGATGTGGTATTGCAGCCAGTCCCGTGATTCACAGCACCATTTCCTCTGTCAAGCCCAGTGGGTGAAGACATTTATGCTGGCTGCTGCTTCCCTGTTGCCTCCTCCCGTTATGGATGGCCTTGTCCCGACAGTGAGAATACCAGTGATTATTTGGCAATGTTCCTGCCGCAGTTGAATAGCCGGAGCTGCGTGGGTGCAGCGAAAGGTTGGTGTGAAATGTAGTGGAGTATGTAAATGTGAGTCCCGAATGGTTTGTTATGTGGGTGATAAGACTGCAATGCATTGGGTAGCATGTGGTTGGTGGTATAGTGAGTAGGATATTTGATGTGAAGGTAAATTCACTGAATTGACCACACGTGTAAAGCGATTAAACTTCTATTGTGTTATCAGGTCCTCAGGATCGGCTCCTGTCATCGATCTTCCTTTCCAACTGTTCCCCTTTCCTTCGGAGCTTCTGGCTTGAGAGTCTCTGGCTCCATAAAGAAGCATAGCCTGTCTTCTGTGTACCTTGGTCATTAGTGCTTCCAGCACCTTACGTGTGAACCTGGTCTAATCCTCTCGCTGTTATGGTGTCCCAGTTTCTTTGTTTCGAATGGCAGCAGCACTTCCATTCAGCAGATCTCCTGTACAGTTAGCGAGTGCAGTTGCCTTTTAAGAAGGATAGGCTGCCTTTAAGAGCTGGAGACCAACTGGAACATCCTTGCACCATTTTATGGGCCCTTGTTGAGTGTATAGGCAGCCAGTAATGCTGGTCATATAACTGTACACACTGCTTTCGGGGGAGGCAATGACCTTGTGTTATTATCGCAAGGCTATGAATCCAGAAGCTCAGCTCATGTCTTGGGGGCCTGGGTTTGAATCCTACCATGGCACGTAGTGGAATTTGAACGCAATAAAATGGTTTCAGTCATCTACTGGTGACTGTGAAACCATTGTCGATTGTCAGAAAAACCCATCTGGTTCACTAATGTCCTTTAGGGAAGGAAATCTGCCGTCCTTACCTGGTCTGGTCTACATGTGACTCCAGAGTCAGCGCAATGTGGTTGACTCTCAACTGCCCTCAAAGTGCAACGAGGGGTGGGCAATAAATGCTGACCCGCCAGCGACAACCATAATCTCGAGAATGAATAAAAAAAAATATACTTCCACGACAACAAACAGGATAGGTTTCTGATAGACAGGGGAATTAAGGGTTATGGGGAGAAAGCGGGAAAGTGGAACTGATCCACTTCAGATCAGCCATGGTCTTATTGAATGGCAAGGCAGGCTCGAAGGGCTAGATGGCCGACTCCTGCTCCTGTTTCTTATGTTCTTACGATACAAACCGTAGCTTCCCGTCTGCCCACTCCACGCCCAATAAACAGCACAGGCCGATTTACAATCCCATACTTCTTGAAAATAGAAATTTGTATAAAGACCAAAATCTCATCATTTTGATTCTGTATTCTAAAGCCCTGAAGGAATTTAGTGAACCTATAAAGCAATTAGAAACAGTGCATAAACATAAAGTTGACCATCCCGAACAGCCAAAAATCTGTCCGTAGCAGCGAGGTGGGTCCAGCAGTCATATAGAATAATGAAACTGTGTAGACACACAGTACAATATCCTGACAGAGCGATCACTTTCATTCTACAATCATCATTCACCACCCCAAAAAGTAACTGTCATAAATATTTTTATTGTTTTGCAAGTGCAAATTATTAAAGATCGTGTCAAATTTCCTTCTGGGATACCTGATAAGTGTTATTGCTTGTGACGTGAATGAGGTTTTACTTCCACGAGCTTCAGTTGCACGCGTGCAGAAAGATTCTGCTGGTTTTTTTTTTGTTAGACGTGTTTCGGGGAGGCGGTTTTACAGAGGGTTGCAGGAGCCCTTTGTCCAATTCATCGTTCTTTCCTGATTCGGGAATACTAATATCTGTGGAAAATGGCATCCCTGTGGATGTCTAAAGACGAGCAGCAGTTTTATCCGTTGTTGGTGATAAGTCGCACTGTCAAGCGTAAAAGAAGCGATCTATAAATTTGTCCCCACAGGGCCCACTTTTCAAATGCTATCCTGCCTACGAGGGAACTATAATATTTCAGACGTCAGAACAGTGGCTGAACTTCAACAAAAAAATAGTGCTCAGATAAGAACATAAGAAATAGGAGTAGGAGTAGGCCATCCAGCCCTTCGAGCCTGCCCCGCCATTCAATAAGATCATGGCTGATCTGAAGTGGATCAGTTCCACTTTCCTGCTTTCTCTCCTTAACCCTTAATTCCCCTGTCTATCAGAAACAAAACTGGCATTCCCTAATAGTCAATATAATAACCCTAATATAATAAATATTCCCTAATATAATAAAATTCCCTAATATAATAAAGGCTTCATTTGCTTTAAAATGCTTTGGGACGTGCTAAGGTTGTGAAAAGCACTTTGTAACTACAAATTCTTCCTTCTTACAAAGCAGCCAATATGGCAGGCAGGAAATGCAGGCTCATTCCCAGCCAGCAGCCACCCCCTGTCACACTGGTGAAAGAGGAAAGTATGGGGCTGGAGGCCCATTTGCCTGAAACAGGTACGAGGAGTTTGAAGACGTGAGTAAAGACCCTTATGCCAGTTTGAGACCCCCACTGTACAATTGGCTTGCGCTAAGCCAACCATCAGGTGTGTTAGCTGCACTCAGTAAGTCCAGACCTGAGGGCCGCCTGCTACAGAAACGTAAGCTGCAGAAATTTGCAACACGAGCAGCAGCCTGGCCTCGATTTACTTTTCGTCAGTTGGTTCTGCTGGAACGGGGCCCGAGTTCTAATATCGAGTTATCTTCAGCATCGCCACTCAGGCGCAGGAAGTTTGCCTTATGCCCTCCGCACAACGTTTGCCAAATGCTGGGGCTTTCAACGCTTCATCGCGAATCCTCCACAGTTTACTGAACCGTGCGCAGCATTCATTTTATGTGACATCTGTTTTATATAACGTTGATACACATTAACAATATAAATCCAAAGTTAAACAAAAATAAAAGAAAGGCGATGGAAGTACTGTCAGGTGGATAGTGCGATGTACTGGCGATTCTATTTTGAATTCAACAACGCTTGAGTGGACATATGTTTTAGCATTAACTTCCATTTATCATTATTGTTTGAGATATAGATGACTCTTGGGCTGATTAAATGCTGAAGTTTCAAACCAAAGGATTCAATCGATTGAAAAAACCATTTCTTGTGAAAGACACTCCTGATGAGGAGGTTATTGTCGCTGTACTGTATTTTAGACATTCACAAGCTTCATTTCAATATAATTATGTTTGAAAGTTCGAGAAAGAAATTTGTGGATGGTACTTATGGTCGACCTATTTGGCTGTAGGACATAATTCATGAGTCGTAACCAAATAATGGAGCCTTTGATGCAGCTCAGTTCACAGATTAGCTGGTGCTCGTGTGTGCCAACCCATGGAGAATTATGGGTTCATGATCACCTCCGGGTGCTCCGGTTTCCTCCCACACCCCAAAGATGTGCTTTTAGGCTGATTGGTGGAACAAGTTATCCCTAAATTACTCTCCCCTCAATCTGGTTTCCAATGGGGGTACCATAAGTCAAGGGAGGTGGAGGAAAAATGCTTTGTTAAGATGGCGGCGCAGGCTCGTTGGGCCAAAGGGCCTGTTTCCCGTGCTCTGTTGTTCTTTGTTCTTTGTTATCACTTACGTAGCGAGCATATGAATACTTGTATAGATGAGAGATTCAGAACAGTTTGAGTAGAGGAAGATTTTCTGTGGACTCATAGGGGTTGATTTTAATTGCACATCCCGTGAAAGGATTTAAAATTGGCTGGTTCCGGCTACCGGATGAAGTTGCACCAATCCCACTCTGCAACCTGTTTGGCAGAATTTAATTGAGACGACGGGAGTCGCTCCCACCGCAGGAGAGTCTGGGAGAACTCCGTGCAAATGCTTCTTTAAGGGAAAGCCTGTCCAATTACGTGCTCATCAGGCACTTAGCTGCAGAGCTTCCTGAGGATCATAGACTCCGAGCAGATGTGCCAACCGCAGTGGCAGTGACTGCTGGTGGTATGACACTCACCCAAGGCTGAAACTCCAGGCCATGTGTAGGTGATGGAGAGGGGGATTGTGGAGTGGAGACATGTGGGTGGGTGCTTGGCAACAGGTGTTGGTTTCCAACATGGTCCCGTTCCGGATTCTGCAATCTTCAATAAGACACCGAGGTCAGAATTTTAGCGGCACACCGGTCTGAGGCTCATTAAGTCGTGCCCGAGGACAACGGAGCATGCCATTCTACTAGCTCACCCACCCCGAAATCGGTAAAATCAGGGCCTGAGTGTCTTGACAAGGATCCTCACTCCCAGAAGCCTGCAAGCAAACACTCCTTAGGTTCGCTTGTCATGATCCTTGCATGATGAATCCAACAACCATGTTAATACGATCATGAATTCAGTTGATTCCAGTGGAGGCAGGATGAGGCTGTCAAACGGGACACTATTTATCACCCGCTTGAAAGTTTTAATTGGCAGCAGGAGAACCTTCTGTGAGTCTTTCCACCAGGGATTTAATCAAGGAGGAGTGGGGGTGTTCCCACTGATACCAAACTCGCCACGGGAGGGAATATCCAATCCCATCATTATCTTTGCTGTCTAAAATCAGGATTGGTTCCCACTGCAGGCCAACAGGTGCAGTTCAAAGTTAAATCCATATGCGTGGCCAAATGGTATCATCAGTGCCAAAATGAGATTTTTTGGGGGGTATTTGAGGTGGGTGGGTGGCTGTCAGCAGCTGCGGTAGCTGGAATAAGTACTGCAGCACTTTGTCTGGAACTAAACCCCAGGACATTCTCAAAGTAAGTCCCAACTTAGGGTTGGGACTAGGAGGGTAGAGATGCCCTGGGATAGTTTGGGCTGGGGGGGGGGGGCGTTGGGTGGAGGAAGGGGGTTGGGTAGTTGGGGGGGCAGGGGTAGAATCATACCGTTGAGAGTGTAGACCTGGGCAGAGGGAGGACCAGAGCTCCGAGATCCCCGACAAGGAGGGCACACCAGATCTGAAAAGGCCTTCGGATTGTGCCCCCCCAACGCCCACATCTCCCCACTCCCCTTCCCCCTCCCCACCAGAAATGGAGAAAAGTATCTCCCGCCTTCCTTGCACCTTCTTCCCGCCATCCTAAAAATTGAGGCTAGATGGGAAAAGTCCAGTTTGTGACTATTACTGGCGACTCAAGGGTCTTAATAATAAGGCTTCCTGTCTGAAGCTCTGACTGCCCAATCATTAAACTGTGTCTGAGTCAGGATAGGCAGGATCCCGGGAGGGATTCCCATCCGTGAAATTTTTCCTTCCCACTCCACCCCCAACTCACAGGCCACCTTGGGTAGAGTGCAGTATTCTGCCCTTTGGGGCCAAACCGTCAGTCTCCACATCCTCCAGCCCTCCTCCCCTTCACTGGCATCCATTTCTGAATCGTCTCCAACACTTAACCCATGTCTTGGACACTTCTGTTGGGTCAGCAGTGGCAGAGTGGCTCAAAAACCAATTCCGATTGCTCGCCAATGGCTTTGGCCAGGAAAGTGATTCTAAACGGTAAAGTGAGGGCTGGCAATTAAAACTGGCTGGGCTGAACTTCCTTCTGAACTTCCCAGTGTGTGTTTTTCTATTCAGGTAACCAGGTGGTGAAGGAAAGAACTTGGCACACTTATCACACAACACATGTAGTATTTTGCTTTCTCAAGAAGAAAACATTCATTTGGCAAACACCAACTCGAACTGGTCTTGCCGGATAGATGGGCAGATGGCGGATATAGCAGTCATAAAGTTCTTCGTGTCTGCAAAATAGATCAATGGCTCTGACACCGAAGGCTGTGTTTTATCAATCCCTGAGCATTCGGACAATACTGCAGTGATGACTGTACCAGTTGCAAACCTCACGGGGAGACTGTGCTCGCAGACAAAGCAGGTGAAACTATCGTCCGAGGTCTCCAACTCAGCTGCAAATGCAGGACTGTAAAATCACGTTCTATAATTCAAATTTTATAAATTGTGTGCATGTGCTGGTGCAGTTTGTTTTGAGAATTATCTTCAAACGATTTGCTCGGTTCGTTCCGGTTTTCTTAATACTTGTAACAATTTCGGTCATCATCCAAGCCTTTAGATTTTCAATTTCTTTTGTGGGAGAATAATATAAAAGCTGTGCAGCACAGTGGCATTTTACTGTGGCGCACGTTACTTTCAGGTTCAAGATTGTTCAATTTGTTCAAGTGTTAGTTAATCGGTAAGTTGTCAATAAGGCCTGATTACCAGAATGCTGCAGAGGCCCCTTATTTTAAAGGGAGACACATAAATGGTGGACAGAACCCTCAAAAGCCAGGAGTGAAACCAGCGATTCAAAGAATGGGAAGACCCAACTGTCCTTAACAGCAGAGGCTGGTTTACATCAATATTCCTGAGACCCACCCGAACCTGAGCAGATTCATTGTTTAGTCAGTGGCTGGGGACAGGAATTTGAGCTCAGGAGGTTGCAGCCTGGAACCTGTGGGAATTATGCCCAATTCTTATTTGAGGGTGGGTTAGGTTGATTGGCCATGGGAAGTTGCCCTTTAGTGTCAGGGGGATTAGCAGGGTACATATCTGGGGTTATGGGGATAGGGCCTGGGTGGGATTGTTGTTGGCGCAGGCTCGATGGGCCAAATGGCCTCCCTCTGCACTGTTGGGATTCTATGATTCTGTGAGTGTCTAGGGGGTCTTTGGCTGCACTCAGAAGGGAAGCTCCATCTGAAATTGGGATGGGAAGGGAGGAGCTGAGACAGGAAGGTCTGTGAGGAACACTGTTACCTGCTGAGGCCTCTCTAAGCCATGATCCAGCTCCCGGCAGGTGGAACCCGACAGATGGGTTGTCACGACTATCCTGGTCAGGCTTTTGTCTGAGATCGCCAATTGAGTCATGGTGGCGCAGTGGTTAACACTGCTGCCTCACAGCGCCAGGGACCCAGGTTCGATTCCCAGCTTGGGTCACTGAGTGTGTGTGGTGTTTGTACATTCTCCCAGTGTCTGCGTGGGTTTCCGACCATAGTCCAAACATGTGCCAGTTAGGTGGATTGGCCACATTAAATTGCCCCTTAGTGTGAGTGGGATTAGCGAGAGCATATGCATTGGGCGATGGGGGTAGGGCTTGGATGGGATGATGGCAGACTCCAAATGGCTTCCTTCTGCACTGTAGGATTCTATGAGTTCTGTTGACATCTTGATTTGCATCATTGAAGAAGAATGTCTCAGCTGGTCAATGGAAAGTTAAGCTCAGGACGCTTGCAGGAGTTCAGTGGAATCAGAGCAGCAATGTGAGTGATGGCCTGATTTTAACCGCTCAGCACCTCATACCTGCCAGCCAGTTGGAACTGGCGCGAGAGCTTCTGATGGAATCTGCGCTGTTGCCCGCCTGGCAGCCTTCTGGCCAAACTGGCAGCACTCAACTGGTTAACTGCTGAGAAAGAGCTGCTTTTACAACAGAATGATCTCCAGCTCAGTGAGTGATTTGGATGTTTAACATCCTCCCATGAGAGATTCAGTACCCCCTTCTCTGAAAATTCAGCACTGATCTTTCACCAGCAACCGCACATTTAAAACAAAAACTGCTTTGCTGATTTTGCTATTTTATTTTCCAGTTGGAAACAGAGCAGCACAGAAGAATAAAAATAAAATCAGTGGTGTTTTCGCTTCTCTTTTGGTATCCCACTGGTTTTAAACACCCATCTCTGCTGCCAACGCCATTAAGCAACAGGGCAGAAAAGCTTTGTCTGTCTTTCAAATATATCAAATATATTCCAAAACATTTTAGTTTGTTTTGCTACCCACTTGACAGCGAAAAACACTACAGATAACAAAATACATGGAATCAGTTCAAAATCAGGATGGAATTCGATTTGGTCCACTTTGATTCCAATTTTAATCATTTTGAGCGAGATGTCTCCAGGCCCAATAAGTGCAAAATTGAGCTGGAGGTATCATTTGCAGGAGTTAAAATGTCACCAGTGTGCAAGCTAATTTAATGCTCATAATAGTCAGTAGGACATCTCTCTCAGAGATCACAGATACCTCCACTGGGGATAACATGTTATGAGCAAAGAGAACATTACTACATTAGTATTCATGACGAGGAACTCATATGGAGACAAAAAGAAGACCACTGTACTCATCGTCTATTTGAGATCGTGGAAAAAAATCTAACATCATACTGATAAAATAGAAGCCAATCCATAAATGGATTTTCATGCTATAAGGACTCAATACAACCAGCTTGGTTTATTTGCTGTTCCACATTAATATCATAGAATCATAGAACCTTACAGTGCAGATAGAGGTCCTTCCAGTCTGCACCAAACACAATCCCACCCATATCCTGACAATATTATACCCACTAATCCCTCAAACCACCGCTACCCTGGACATTAAGGGGCAATTTCTTAGCAAGGCCAGTCAACCTAACCCGCACATCTTTGGACTGTGGGAGGAAACTGGAGTACCCGGAGGAAACCCACGCAGACACGAGGAGAATGTGCAAACTCCACACAGACAGTGACCCGTGCCAGGAATTGAACCCATGACCCTGAAGCTGTGAAGCAGCAGTGCTAACCGCTGTGCTACCCTGCTGCCCACTTGGGACTTCAACAACTGAAACATTGCAGATGAAATGTGAAATCTGTATCAGTACTACCTGTTATAATGGTTGGGTTGTCAGTGACTAAACTGGCGCCACAGTGGAAGGCGATGGCAAACTACGCCTGAAAACAGGTGAGAAAATGATTCACGAAGGCATCAGTCAAATAAAGACCAACAGGATAGATTCGATTTCCTGTCAAAGATGTTGTTGTATCTGGCAAAGGAAGGGGTGAGAGCCCTCAGACCTCACACGCTCCAGATGTTCTCTCTTCCATCTTCTTCCATTGAAGAAAGGATGCAAAAGTCTGAAAACATGTACCGACCGGCTCAAGAACAGCTTCTCCCCTGTTGTCATTAGAGCTTTGAAAGGTCCTATCATATTTGAAGCTGATCTTTCTCTTCCCCCTATCTGTAGCTGCGACACTACATTCTGCACCCTATCCTTTTCCTTATTCCCCTATACTTTACAAATGGTATGTTTTGCCTGTATAGGATGCGAGAAACAATATTTTTCACTGTATCCCAGTATACATGACAATAATCAATCAGATCAAATCTCCATTTATCACAACCTTCATTCCAAAATATTCCAAAATATGGCCGGGGGGATATATATTTTGAAATATTTTCCTAAATTTTTGACTGTCGGGTTTATGATTTTGACATTATCTTCCAAAGGGAATTCCTCTAATTCTGTGCAGTGTTCAGATGAAAACAAGATGAAAGAGAGGATCCAAGGCTGCTCCAGAGGTAGATTAGCTGCACCCAATGTTGCCCATGCAATTCACATTCATAAGTAGGGGCAATCTGCCATGGAATGTGAGAGAAGAGTTGCCAATACAAACTTCTTTTCACTCTGGTTGATTTCCCAGATTTAGCAATCTCCTTGAATCTTATTTCCAACCAAGTTCCACCACGGGGACAAATCTTCCAAGTTCACCACATGACTCTGAACATTGGAGCACCTGGTTCGTGGCTACAGGGACGTACAGGTCACTAATTACTCACTAGGACGCTGTGGTTTAATTACCTTTCCCACAGATAATTAGGCAGCACAATCAAGATGCTACATTATTTTCAGTTTGGAAGATTCTCCCAAGTCCATCCTCCCCCTCCATCCTCCACCAACACACCCCCACAGCCAGAAATCCATCTGAGCCCACCCCCCCCGTCCTCCGGCACACGCCAGCGGGAGGCCAGGAAGGTGCTGCAGGCTCTCGAACGAGTGCAGGTCGGAAGGATGGTGGAGGGAGAGCAGCGATCGAGGTAGGTTGAGGGCGTGCTCTGCCGAGGGGGGGCCTGCTTCCCGCGGGGGGTCCGATTGCGGGGTGGGGGGGGGGGTTCTGCTGGGGAGGCTTGCCTCCCGGGGGGTCTGATCCAGGAGGGGTCTTCCAGGGAGGCCTGCCTCCCAGGGGGGTCTGATCTTGGCAGGGGTTTCTGCCGGGGGTGCCTGCCTCCCGTGGGGGCCCAATCACGGCTCACCCTCCCCCACACCCCGCTCTCTCTGCTGTTTTTCTCTTTCGCAACCGCGTGCGCAGTTCAGAGCTCTGATCGTTCTGGCAGCGTTAAGCCCTGCCCACATCACAGAACGGATCAGGGCAAGCAAGAAACGTACGGGCACACTGGAACGAAGATGCCGGGCTCAGATCCATATTACGCCCGGATCCGGCCCTGAGGCCCCAATTTGGCCCATTGAGTAGGAAAGGAAAGCCAGAAAACCTAAAGGAAGAAATGGAAAGGAGAAGTCAAACATCCTCAGGTTATCTGAAGAACAGTGGACAGGAGAAAACAGCTTCATAAGTGATGAGATGGATATGACACACCCAGGAAGTGTAGAAAAGGTACAGGGAGTAGCAGTAGATCTGGAAAAGGAAACTGTTAACTGTGGGAGTGAGTGAAATGCTACCCAAAGAAATTGGTACTTGTTAAACCAAAGGGGCAACCAGTGGACATGAGTCAAGTGCATCAGCCCATAAATGAACATCCAAGCGAGGAAACTAATAAACTGACTCTTGTTTGTTCTTCAAAATGAAGATGACATCATCTGGTGTGTTTGGTAGGGTTGTGGTGGTGTGTTTGTGAGTGCTGAGGCCATTTTACATCTGGAAGGTCCTGTGACAAACACAACAGATTGCCACAAACAATTGGGTTTTTGATGGGTTTCTGACTGAGAATTTCCTTCCCATGTTTTTCTCCTTGACTGCACTTTTATTTGAAGGAGGCTGCATCAATGTTTATTTGATTGCTCCAGGCAATCCTGGGTGAGCTTCTCACAGGACTTCTCCCCGAAATGTGTGGCAGCGTTGAAGAGCTAATTGATGAGAAGAATGGAAAGAGCTTTTTGGTTGTTTTAGTGGATAGGGACTGTATTATTGGAGAAAAGACGAGATAATGAAGAAGAAAGACCGTTGGAAAAAGAAATGAGTGAGGCCGAACACGGGAAATTTTTGCAGAAGAATAGGCTCATAAAAAATCTATGTTTTAGATTCTTAAAAGAAGATGAGAAAGATTCAATTACAAGGGGGCATCGGGGGCTTGTAAAATGTACAGTTTTTATGTGCAAATCTTTTTCTGCTCCCCTGCTTCCCCTCTTCCCCCCTCTCCACCCCCTTTCCCCCTCTCCACCCCCTTCCCCCCTCTCCACTCCCTTCCCCCTCTCCACCCCCATTCCCACTCTCCACCCCCTTTCCCACTCTCCACCCCCTTCCCCCCTCTCCACCCCCTTTCCCCCTCTCCACCCCCTTCCCCCCTCTCCACCCCCATTCCCCCCTCTCCACCCCCTTCCCCCCTCTCCACCCCCTTTCCCACTCTCCACCCCCTTCCCCCTCTCCACCCCCTTCCCCCCTCTCCACCCCCATTCCCACTCTCCACCCCCTTTCCCACTCTCCACCCCCTTCCCCCTCTCCACCCCCTTCCCCCCTCTCCACC